>NC_086450.1:393343506-393652254 GCF_028390025.1 Pseudophryne corroboree
TGGGGAAGAGAATGGGCAGGTGAGGGTGAGTGCAGGTGGCCCTGTAGAGGACAAGGCTGGGTGCTTTGGGTTCCAAGACCCTCCCACCCCACACACACACACTTTTCAGCATAATGCCATGAATTGTGTGTCTGCCAGGAGGAGGCAGGTCCTGAATGACACAATTCTCATGGATTTGTCATGTTGTCCCTGTCCCATCCCATAAAACCGCATGCTTCCACCTTGCCCACTTCACTAGGACATGGGCTTGATGCAAGAAGATTGCCTTCTCTTCTGGGAGCCAGGGGACTTCCTGCAAATTTGGGAGTCTCCTGGAGTTTCCGGGAGAGTATTTATTTAAGTAAGCTTCATGGTAACCCGTTCTCTGAAATGAACAAAACAATGAAAATCCCAATTATTACAGGGGACTTGATTTTATTAAAGGCCTTACAATTCTGTGTATGATCTTTCTCCTCCTCTGCAAATAAATACACTCAATATCTGTATCCTTAGTTGTACAGTAGTATTTACATGTAGTTTTATTAAGTTTATCCTTTATTTTCTTTCTTTCTTTCTTTCTTTCTTTCTTTCTTTCTTTCTTTCTTTCTTTCTTTCTTTCTTTCTTTCTTTCTTTCTTTCTTTCTTTCTTTCTTTCTTTCTTTCTTTCTTTCTCCAACACGTTGAAACTTATGCAAGTCTTCCCTAAAACACGGAGTATGGAAGCCAGGCTAGAAATGTATGTTAGTGTTTCTGTTGGTGAGCTATGCCTAGTCATTTTCTTTACTTTTTATAAAGAAAAGGGAACATGTTTTAATTTCTCAGCATTTATTTGTTATTTATAATGTGAACATTTGCAGAACTTCTCCCTTGTGACTTACAGAAATACAATAATTGTAGTGTCCTCTCATAATACAGTATAACCAACACAGGTCATTCTACGTAAAATACAGATGCCCACTAGCTTACTGGTATTGTAAAATTTGTTTTATTTCTTTCATCATTCCCCTTTATACTGAAGCTGTGTGTAGAGGTGGGGGTTTGGAAGTGCTTGGTCAGGCTGGTTAGCTAGAGTCCACACACATGTATTGTAATGCAGCACAGGTGAGGATTCTAAAGATCCAGTGTTCCCCATTAGTAGTTATCAGGAAACACTGTTACCCTCTCAAGCAACTGCATTTCACCACTCTGAGGAATACAACGCTTACATGGCTGTATGTTTATAGCTTTCTTATACATCTATGTGACACAAGCCTAATAAAGTTTACCGTGCGGATGGACACTCCTCAATAACCACACGTTTTCTAATGAGCGAGCATTATTGGGGATATTATTGAAATTGAAAATAAGTAATACTCATGTACATATGGTCTGGTGAAAAGGGTACTGCAGTAGGATGGAGGAATACCTTACTATCTGGTTACCCGGCTGTGTTCTAGGCTGCAGTCAGATGGAGGAATAGGTGACTGGTTAACCATCTGTGCTCTATGCCCCAGTTAGATGGAGGAATAGGTGACGGGTTATCCGCCTGTGCTCTAGGCTGCAGTAAGATGGAGTAATAGGTGACTGGTTACCCTCCTGTGCTCTAGGCTTAAGTTTGATGGAGTAACGGGGGACTGGTTATCTGCCTACGCTCTAGGCTGCATTAATATGGAGGTATAGGTGAATGGATGGGGTCAGCAGAAGTTGTTCCTTTTAAGTAACTAGAGGAAAAGTCAGAGATTGTGTTACTCAGTAAAATGGTAAATCGGCCATTTGCTGTATATGAGATCTGCCCTTTACGATAACACCAGGAGAGTAGTTCCCTTCCTAGGAGCACGGAAGCCCCTCTATCACAGAATAGCTTCAGCAGAGAGACATCACTTCTATGAGATCATAGGGATGACATGGCCAAGTTGGGAAAATGTTAAATTGAGTGGAGATGGTTTTAGTAATAGTTGTATGTAGAAAGATGGAATTGGGTATGATAAACAAATGTAACGCTGACAGACGGCATGTTGCCAGTTTGATGCAAAATCTTCAACAGGAATAGAAACTGGCAAGCAAAGCGAGCATGCAAAGGGCTTTGATGCCCCCCTGCTGGCATTCTGGCTGCCGGGATCCCGGCGTCTGTATGCTGACAGCCGGGATCACGACAGCCGGTCACCCAACCCATACTTAGGGTTATGTTTATTTATTATTATTACCAGTTATTTATATAGCGCACACATATTCTGCAGCGCTTTACAGAGAGAATATTTGCCCATTCACATCAGTCCCTGCCCCAGTGGAGCTTACAATCTATATCCCTTTCACATGTACACGCACACACATTCACACTATGGTTAATTTTTGTTGGGATCCAGTTGACCTACCAGTATATTTTTGGATTGTGGGAGGAAACCGGAGTACCCAGAGGAAACCCACTCAAGTACAGGGAGAATATACAAACTCCGCACAGATAGAGCCATAGTGGGAATCGAATCCATGACCTCAATGCTGTGAGGCAGTAATGCTAACTATTACACCATCCATTACACTAACCATTACACCATTCTTGTGGTGTTACCCATTTAGGTTGTTTCCCTAACGTGTTTCTTCCTCTTAGGTGTCGGAAACCACCGTAGCTCTAAACCAAACTGTGGAACCAAATCTACTAGAACTGGAAGCCATGTTTACAAAGCAGACCGATTACCTTCACATAGTTCAGAAACTTCAGGGTCTCCTGGACGTACTGGTCCAACAAACTTCTGAGATCCCGTTCTGGAAGAATGCCAATATTTCCATGGATGACCTAGCTGCACAGGTGGATTTGTATGACTGGTACAGGTGAGTCTTTAAATTCATATAGTACCTCATCATTCACATGTACAATATGCAGTTCTGCTGGCTGTAAATAGAGGTTGAGGATGGCACCATCAGTACTACGTTCCCGCAAAACGCAGGATCACACTGTGTGCTCTTTTTTTTTTTGATTCAGTAGAACGACATTCAACTGAATGGCGAACTGCCCAATGTGAGAGGAGTTCATGGCTAATTACACTAAGTGTGGGCACTCTGCTATAATGTACCTAATAAGATGTACTAGTCTTGATGGCATTAATGGAAGAGATCCTGTAATGAATCGAAGGAACATTATAAGACGTCTGCACTCCGCTATGTGCTTTCTGGTTGGAGATAGTAATGCTCTAACAATTACACACCATTGCTTGTCAGGTCTAGCAGCATTCATTCCCTCTTGTCTGTGAAATGCAATGGTAAGGAATCACAATCGAGTCATGCTTTTTGAACATTGGAAGTTTTTCAAGCATCCTTAAATAGTAGTTATTTTACATTTAAGGATTGAATATTGTTACACTGTGAAAGCTCCTTCACTACAGAATGGCGATGCCGAACGTAGAAAAGTGACTTTCGTAAGCCATACCCATTCAATACTTCTTTGAGGTATGAATTGTGGGCAGTTGAACTAGTATCACAACATGCGTGGTACTGATACTTGCTACTGATCTAATGGAGAATTGATCAGATCGTTAGCGGCCTGCTGGTAAACGCGGAATGAAGATAGTCCGTTTCAAACAGTGTTTTGTTTTATAAACTTCTTCCAAACATCCTGACTTGGACCATTGATACGTAAAGCTATCCAGTTTGGACAGGCAAGATTGCAAGGTGGTGTGTAGCCAGTTTTATGGGCTGTACAGTGCAGACAAAGATCATTTCTAACCTATTGCTGTGAGGAATTTGTGAGTTAACTAAGCTTATGTTATCTCCTGTCTGGGAATAGAGACATTGAAGATGAAATTCTACCATTTTGGTAAACCGTATTAACAAGGGAAGAGGAAAAAGAGAATGTATTACATAGCCATTCAGTATCAACGTTCTGAAACATTTTGTGCTTGAATAAGCCGCAATGAAATACAGCTTACATGGTTAGACTGGGTTTCAAACCTTAAAATCCCCATGGAAAGCAGAGTGCTTTTGGTAGGCTCTGTCTAAATTCTAGCGGTAAATCCCAAATTCTCACTGGTGCGATGCAGAATGAAACAGCAGCCTCCTGGAACATGTTCCAAACACAGGCCAGCTCTTTATCTGGCATGCTGGGGAATTAAACCAGCTGTTCTTAATCAAGCCCAGGTTCTGCGCATTAGATTCTTTATGAAACACAGCATTTAAATGTACCTTTTATTTTCTTTCTCCCTAAAACTCCCCGTTTGGCTGCTTTCCTGATTCTGAATAATCAAATGAGAAGAAACTGGGCTTTGTCACCAGGATGATGCCATCTGGTGGTAGAAAGGGGTATAAATATGTGCATTAACCATCCATATACCAACCAGCTGTGTTCTGCAGTGTATGTTTAAGGTGTCTTTTGTTTTTATAGTTGCTTTTCATTAATGGGACTATTTTAGTTTATTTATTCTGTCACACTGTATAGTGCAGACTTCAATATTCCCAAAGCAAACTGCTTGTGTTCTCTATCTGTCTGCAGGTGGTTGGGTTATCTAGGCCTTCTCCTTTTCCACGTCTTCATATGCCTATTGGTGCTATTTGGCCTTATTCGGAACTCAAAGGCCATTCTGGCAGGGTGAGTAGCCCCCACTGTTCTGTATATGTACATAACAATCTACTGACTTGTGAATGGTAAGACCATGTACACATGACCTTGAAATGAAAGGATGTTTAAACATGCACTTACGTCACAATGCGAACAGTCTCCGATTCGCATTAAGTCTGCAGTGTGATGAGCAGCAATTGTATGTCCAGCTCCAGCCTTCCAAAAGTGTCTAAACTGATTTAAAATACGTTTACAGGCTTTGGGGTATATTCAATTGGTGTCGAAAACTGACGTCTGTCGAAAAGACGTCAGTTTTCGACTTTTTAAGGTCGAATCGTGATTCGACCTATTCAATCCCAGCAGTTTTTATTCTACAAGTCGTGGAATTTGACTTCGGCGGTATAGCTGCCAATTCATGTACTTTTGAGTGAAACGGGGCCAAATTCCACTGAGATGTGGGACCCAGAGGAGGAGAGGGGGGGGGGGGGGGAGCTGCAGGGAGACGGGGGAGAGCCGCGGGCATACAGGGGAGATCAGCGCTACAGCACAGCGCTGCAGAAGGAATGTCTCACAGCCACGCCGCTCACGGCAGAGTCCACCCGGCTCCAGTAAGTGAGGTCACGCTTGCTGGAGCAGGGTGGACACTGCCGTGAGGTCTGGCGGCTGTGTGACATCCTCCTGCAGCGCTACTGTAGCGCTGCTCTCCCCTGTATGCCCGCGGCTCTCCCCGCTGGTCTCCCCACGGCTTCCCCCCCCCCCCCCCCTCTCCTCCTCTGGGCCCCTCATCTCAATTCGACTTTTTAAAAGTCGAATTGAGATGAGATTTGAATAGGGGTTGTCGGAATGGATCCGACCCTAATTGTATATACCCCTTTATATTAGTTCATATATTATATTTATGTGGTTTATAGATAAATTTTTTTGTATATACATTTTATATATAAATCACATACATATAAATGTATACAGACTAATATAAAGCCTATATACACATTATAATCAGTTTAGAAGCTTTTGGGAGACTAGAGCTGGGTGCATCCACATGCCGCTCATTTCAAGATCCTGCAGGGACTGATAGGAAACTTTCCCTCCGTCCCTGCAGTTTTCATGAGATTTAAGTATTTTCTTGCTATAACGCCATACTAAAATGGCTTTATATAAAGTAAAGGTTTTATCGGAAAATGTCACGTTTTGATGCATAAAACGTTAAACCACAATAGATTTCTCCCTACTGTGCGATAGTCGGTGAGATGGGTATTAACGGAGAAGATAAATACATTATCTTCTCCATTAACCCTTCACTGAATAACGAGGTTATTTTAAAAATGCACAAACACTCCCTTCTGCATTTTTATCGTGAAAATAAATGTCCTGAATAGAGTCCTATATACCCTGTTTTACTGCAATAATTGTACAATGTTATTCTTGCTGATCGATTTCAGTTTACTTCATTTCGGAGAAGCAAAAGCAGAACATTGTGTAATGAGATCTATCGGTAGGCTTAGTGGAAGTAACACCGGTTTTCGTTTTGTGTAAATGGCCCATAGGCAAACGCTGGGGGGGTTCCGGTTGCCTGGAAACCCCCCTCCTCTTGGCAAGTGGCTCAAATTATGACAATTGCAATACCATATAATACAATTACTAGAGCTTCCGCCACATCATGCAGTTTAAGCTGCTGCACATGCCCAGGGGTAGAAGCTCCTTCTGCTTCTGAGGCCTCAATCAGTGCACTGGACCAGAGAGTAGCTACCAGGAAAAAGAGACAGGAGCTTTACCATGAGGTGGAAGAATGTGTTCTTATAAAGTGCAGTACTGGTTCTATTATGTTTGTGTATTTATTTATTTTTTTATATATTATGGTATGTTTAACCTTTTGCTGACCACTTATGGTGTGTACACACGGTGAGATTTTTTCTTACGATTTTGACTATATAGTCAAAATCGGAAGAAAAGTTAGTGCAGATCGCAAGGTGAAAGTCACCCTGCGATCCCGGTTCGATGCCGATGCGCGGTCGGCATCGCAAGAATAGATAGACTGTGCAGGCAAGTCAATAGAAGAGATAGTCGAAATTGACACTTAGCCAAAATCGCACATAGTCCGTATCGCAAGCACACTCATTATGTGCTTGCGATACTGACTATGTGCCAACCTGGCCCCTGTTGCATAGCCCGAATCTCACCGTGTGTATGGGCCTTTACAGTATCTTATTTATATTAAATATGTTTGATAAAGCCTATACTATAGACCATCTATAGTGTTAAATATTAATATTGTATTCCATGTTCCGGAGGGTGGGAAATTGTGTATTGCATTTGGAAACCGCCCTCTAGAAATCCTGCATTTGCCACTGGGGCCTTTCTGTTTGCTATCGTTAGGCGCTTTGGCAGTGAATGGGTTCTTATGTAATAAAGTGTAGAAGTCTAACGGGCACTGGGATTTAGATGTGATTACCATGGTTACACAAAGCAGCTGGCAGCCGCATCCGCACCAGATTTTTATTTTTGTCAGAGGTTTGTTCTTTTGCCTGGTGAAAGCATTTATTAATAAATGGTGGTTTTGGTCTCTTGGAAGGTAACCTGAACTTCTATGAAATGTGCGTTTATTGGTGACACCATCTATAAGTGAAAAGGAAGTGCACAATGGTATTTTTTTTTGCTTTGTGTACTGGTAGTATAAAAAAGCAGGTTACACGGGTGATAGCTGTGTTCTCTCCTGGGCAAGCTTTCTGCAGAGGAGACTGGCCCATAAGCAGCGTGTCCCCGGATGCTTGGTTTGAGTACAGCAGTTGGGCTACAGTGCATTTTATCTAGGGTACAGATGTGTCTGAATCTGTAGTGCTAGGATTCTTCTGTTATGTTTCATATACAGACTCAGACTCCATCACACACAGATATACAAGTGTCGCATAGCCAAGTAATCAGTGCAGTCCCGTGAAGCGTTTTTTGACGCTTTGAGATTAAAATGCGTAATTGCGAGAAAAGGATGCAGCTCGCTTGTGCCTAGCGTCATTCACAGGGTGGCTTATTGAGGCTAGGTGCATGAGAACACGTCTGTACTGTGCGTCACGTCTCCATCCCAGAAGAGCTCATAGTGCTACGGATAATATGTTTTGGCTCAGGCCAATCCTTTGTTGTCTTGGGTTTTTGTTTTGTGTGTCTGGACTTTTTTTTGTTCAATTTTACTTTATTTTTCCGACAACATAGTGTATTTTATAGTGAAGCAAACTATATAACTCTAGAGGCCCTGCTGCTGGATCAGGTTTTAAGCTGCTTAAAACCGTAAGATTCCATGGCAACTCTGATAAGCAGGCATTGCCTGTCTACAGAGGAGCCATTTTGCGAGCTGAAGTAGATATTTATGAACATAGAGCCGATTATTCCACTAGGGAGCAGTGATCCAGCGCTGTGTCTCCAGGCATACAGTATTTTATTTACAGCAAATGATTAACATAGAGTGACTGCCAGTGCAGTAAAAATAAATCTAAATGTTGGGTATCCTATTAGCCATGATCATTTTTCTCCACACAAAAAAACAGGCGATTTTTGACCGATGGTCATTATAGGGCTATCCAATTAAAGCCCATTTTTTTTCGGGAGAAAAATGTCCCGTTTTCAGCTGATAACACATGGGATCCGGGATAAGTATCTGGACCCATTTGTTACCGTGGCTCTAAGGGCTGCTTATCAGGGATTTTGCTTTGCTTGCCTGAGACACGCAAAGCATAATCCCCGATAAATGGCCGCTATCGGGGGGTAATTGGAAACCATCAGTCTCCTGTAATCTGGTGCAATCCTGTTTACCTGCATGGTGATATGTCTGTAGATGTCACTTTTACTCATCAAATTGGTTTGTTATTCAGCTAAACGTCACTAGCTCATTGGACCTGGAAGTATTGTACTTCTTCTGTCTGCTTACAGTTTACTACCATGCATGTGTTCTGCTACTACTTCCATAGGCAAACGCAGAAGGGGGTTTCCAGTTGTCGGGAAACCCCCTTCCCCACAGCCTGGCCAGTAGCCACTACATGCATGTGTAAGGATAGAATGGAGCAGATGCACATGCCCAGTGGCAGCAGATTTTCCTCCCATGTCTGCACACAGCAGACTTGGTAGGAAAATCTGTTTCCACTGTGTATGTGCAACAGCTCTATTCCATTCCGCCCTTATGCTGCATGTACAGTGTGTGTGTGAGTGCTCAATCATTGCACCAGAGAGAGAATCTGGTAAGTGCCTTACTGTGATCATTGGGCCAGCATATGTATGAAGTACTATATTATATAAACTGCACTTTGTTTGTGGCAGACTATAGCTTGTTACATGCAAATTATGCATCGTTCATGGGCTGGCGACAATTGCTCTGAAATCAAATATTTGGAAACCCCCCTCCAGAAATCCTGCGTATGCCCCGGCTTCCTCTGCTGAGATAAAATGAGTGTAGACAGCATTAGAACAATATATTTGTTTGAGTGCTCAAAATTCTGCAGTGTTGAACAATAAGGAAATAGATCTTATAACAAAGATATAGAGGACAGACAGGCAAAGTACAGGACATACATGAAGCATAAATACAGGAATAGGTTTAAGTTAAGCATAACATTTTTTGGGGATTTGGTAAGGTGTATAACAAACCAGTCTCGTACAGAACATGCAGCAGTATGATACAAGGAGGCACAGGTGGTGGGGTGGGAGCGGACATGAAAGACAGGTGGAAAGAGGGCTTTACTTGTGAAGGCTTACAATTTAATGGGGTGGAGTGAGAATGACACAACAGAGTGGGCATCTCCTGAGTGATAATGTGGGCAGAAGAAGTCTGGGGCAGCCAGGGCGGTCAAGAGCTAGCATAAGCATCGGGATGGGCATGACCAAACCTGGAAAGCTTGTCCACACCCCCACAAAAAAAAAAACGCTACCAAGAGGGACAGTTTCCCCCTCAGCTGCTGACCAGGGCCCCCTCCAATAAGCCAAGCTCGGGTAATCAGTGACCCCCCCCCCTTCCCCGGCCTCCCTTGGGGCAAGCTACTGTGTACTTAGTTGGGAGACTGGTGGGCTTGACGGACGGGTCTGTTTAAAACTTTTCAGGCTTGTGGAGAGTCCGAGCATGGGAAGTGCACTCCATAGGTGGGGAGTGGTACTTATTGTAGGTGGGAGTGTTATGTGTCTTTCAGGGCAGTGTGGGAGGTAGTGTGTAGTTAGGTTTGGAGATATGGTTAGTGATGCTGAGGAGATTAAATAGGATTGTGTGGGAAGCAGCGAGGTGTAGGTGGAGTTGCTGCAGAGGAATGTCCATTTGATTAAAATGGAGGAGCGAAGGGTGAGATATCAGGGAGTTGATGGAGAGGTTTGGTAGTGCCACTTGTAATGGAGGGTATTATCTTGGTGATGTTTGCAAGGGTGAAGCAAAAATGCAAGCTGGAATCTATGGTATTGCCCAGGCAGTGGACAAGCGGAACAGAGGAGAGTGTGGTCCACACTGTCTAGTCTAGACGGAAGGAAGATGATGAGCTCTGTTTATGGCATTATGAGCTTGAGGTAGTATTTTGATATTGATGAGGAGACATCAGAGTGACTTTTGGTCCCATGAGGGAGGGGAGAAGTTGGGAGGAGGACATCTAGATTTTGGTGTCTTCTGTATAAAGGTAGGGTAATACCAAATTAATGCTGACGATTCTAGAACCCTTTCTTTCTGTTCTCGCGCAGCAACTTATCCAGTAATCTGGTCGTCACTCAGTCAGTTTTCTGAGTCATTTCGCTTTAAACAGAAAATATTCTGCTCAACGCCATAGAATAGGATTTCCCTGTATCCCTGGGTTACCTTTGCCCCGCAGCTTTGGGGAATTTTTCAACCTGACTTTGAGCTCAAAGCTCTTGAAAGTGTCTAATCCTCATTATTAATTCAGTGACTACACAGCTGTACTTTGAAGTGTCTTCATTCTTTTGTTCCATCCCGGGTGCCTGCGTAGAGTATTATGCTTGCAGGTTACAGAAGTCAAAAAGTGTGAGGGGAAACTGGGAAACTTTCCCACAAAGCGTTGTAAAGAAAAGAAGAGAAGTAAAAGATTCAGCTTCTCATTTATATCTAGAGGAAGTGCTGATCCGTCTCATAACCCTGACACCTGGACGTCTCTGTCTTTTTTCCTTTTATAGTAGGAAGAATATTGTTACTCTTGCTAAGGGACTAGTAAATCTAAAAAGCATGAGAGGTACTAGCAACAGTCACTATTTCATATGGAAAAGTTCCTGGAGTTTAGCCAGACTGGAGGTCACGGATGTAAGACTTGCATTTTGTGGCAGCCTCCTACAGTGGTGTTCCGTTATGCTACCACTCGCAGCTGTGCTCTGTGTGCCTCTGAGATGCCAGCCAGTTGAAGGACTGTGTGTAGCGTGCCACAATTGAGGGGACCACCTGCAGCTTCAAATGGTTAGCCGCTTACACATCTGGGATGCACCAACAAGGTGTCGAGGTGAATGGGGATAAATCATGTCCTTGTTACTAACGCGTTTCACTCTGATAGCAGTGCCAAGTCCATACATCATTGAGCTTTAAAGGGGAACGCAAAATGGCATTCAGATAAAAGCAGCAGTGGCATTGACAATGGAAGTCCTTACCGCAGGCGGGGCCGGCAACAGAAATCTTGGGGCCTGGTATGCCGATATGGCTCCCTCAACCCCCCTTCTTCCTTTTAAAAGCAGAGCGTGGCTTTAAAAAATAGTGTACACACACACACACGTACACACACACACACACACACACACACACACACACACACACACTGTATGTATAGTCTCTCGTGTCTGCAGTGATCAGAGTTGGACAGTTGGGGGGGCTACGGATGGCTTCTGTAGGAGCCTTTGACTCAGAATGTCAGTGAATCTGACAGGTGGTTTTCCAGCTGGGCTACCCGGCTCTTTGGTGGCAGGGACAGACAGGGATGCGCCAACGCAGGGACATGCGTAATGAGAGCAATACAGCACGGACCATGGGGACTAGACCAAGTTACAGGATAAAAGAAGGCGTTTGGTGGCCTGTTAATTGTTTTCTTACTTAAACTGAGCAGTTGGAGCGCACACTGTAAAAAGCATTATTAGACGCTGCAGCCCCATACTTTGTTCCCCTGATCATTGGGGCTTCCCTGACCCTCGAAGCCCTGTACAGGTGTCCCCATTGTGTCGCCCCCCCCACCCTTCCTTCACCAGGCCTGCGGAGAGCATTGCACTGACTGCTAGATAATGTAGAAAATATTATAGTGACTACCATATAATGCATATAATATTATATTGAGCAACATATTCAGCAGAGAGCATCAGTGATCACCATATTAGACAGGGAACATTGCAGTGACCTCTATATAATACAGAGAGCATCACAGTGACAGCCAGATAATAAAGAGAGCATTGTAGTGGCCACCATATAATGCAGAGAGCATTGTCATTATGACCATAAAAGACGAGAGCATTGCAGTAACCATGATGTAATATAGGCAGTGCTTCTGTAATACTGTATACTGGGAATCACATCCAGTATATAGTATTACAGAAATGTCGTGGCATAGCTGTCAGTGACATACTGAGAATTAAATCCAGTATACAGTATTACATAATTGGTGTGGCGCAACTTTCAGGAACATTTACTGAGAATTACATCCACTACACAGAAATATAAAAGTGTTGGCTGTCTTATGTATAATGCCGGGTACACACTAGAGTGACGGGGATTTGTTCCGACATCGGAATGAATCCCCGTCAGCCCTAGATCGCGTGTACACACTAGGTTGATGCTAATGAAGGTCAGAACAAACATGTTCCGTCCTTCATTAGCATACTGCAGGACGCTGGAGACAGCGCTTGGTTGGACGTGCAGCACAGCCATCCAAGCTAGCATCCGCTGGACCGTGCAATCCCCCATACACACTGAGCGATTTATGCAATATTTTGTTACGAAAAGGCATATTGTGCCGACATCAATCTAGTTTGTACCCTGCTTAAGAGTCATTATTGCAGCTGGTCTGTTGTTTACAGCTCCCAGCTCAGGTTCTGCAAAAAAAAAAAAAAAAAAACAATGTCATTTGAGTGACAAGCTGCAGAGATTAACCCTTTCTGTGACTGCTGCAGAGGGATCACACAACCTCTATTCATAGCGCTGAATTCAATTAGGGGAGATGTTCTCACCCTGCGAGCAAGTGCAGGTATATGCCGCGCTTACAGTAATGTTGGGTTTGCAGATATTTTCTTATTTTCTTGCCAGAATGGCCGGGAGGATCCCAAAATTCCCCTCACAGTTGTTCACAAGTAGGGGGTCTGGCGGGGTGCTATGATGCGATTTGTGCTTAATCGTGTCACCGTGGCACCACATCCTGCCTCAAAATTACTGGAATCTGGGCATTCTGTAACGGAGGCAGGTCCGCTATGGCGTGGTTTAACGTGAATTGCATCTTTGGCCCCTCCCAGAGCACCCACTTGTGGACAACTGTTTCAACCATGCCATGCCCCCCTGCCCCCTCTGCTGTACGTCCTGGCTGTCCCCTCCCAGAGGGGTCAGCCAAAATGTCGGAAAGTATGGTTTAAACCCTGAACCTAACACTGACATTGTTGCAGTCGAAATTGTTGAGGTCGACTTTGTTGTGGTTGACAGTCGACTTTCAACTTTTTGTCCATGTTGATGTTCTGAGTTGACATAATAACAACATACCCAAATTTCATGTACAGTATATATTCATACATTCTTGATAAAAGTTTTTAGTAGGAACATTACTATAAATTCAACCCCTCTTTCCAGTTATTCCCTCTATCAATCTATCTATCGTTACAGTACTTAAAATAGAATAAAAACTATTCAGCCTCCAACACTGCACAACACCTTTCCATAAAGTACAAAAAAAGTACATGAAACAAACAAAAAATGATTCATACAATTACAGTCTCTGGGGTACAGTGAGTTACATATTTTGTTTTACACGGTAACGGGTTTCTAAAAATTATGACAGAAGCATTCTACACAGGCTATAAATATTACTATAGTCACAAATATGGGGAAAATTCAAGTGCAAAACACCATTGAACGTCGCTCATACACTAGCTTGCTGCAGTCTGTTGTTCCCTGTACAGAAGTAGAAGAAGAATTCTCAAACTAAAGGTTAGCTTCTTAGACCGCCATGATTACTTCGCTGCCAGGAAAGAAGGTCACCTAATCTGAGTAGCTATGGCAAGGGCGTCCGTCACATTTACCAAGCAGCAGAAGGCAATGGCTGCCATGGAAGGTCAGGGCCTGCGACAGGGGCAGGGGGGGGGGGGTCAAAGGGGGACACCTGTACCGGGCCCCAAGGATCAGAGGGGCCCCAAGGATAAGCCGTTTGTCCAAATAGGGCAGCAAGCTTTAGGTGGTGCCAGCTCAGCCTCAGAGTGACAGGAGTCTCTCGCACACAGTGACTGTGCAGTGCAGTGTGTGCTCAATCTTCCTGGTCAAGCTCTGTTGCAGGCAGTTACAGGACATGGCAGCGACTCTGCTGGCCAGAATTCCCATGCCCACACCGGCCTCTTCTAGTGGGGTCTGCTGTGCGGTGTTTGGGTCTGGCTACTGGCGAGTGCAGCGCAGGTGAGTCTCTCCCCAGGTAAGAGTGGCTTGGTGAGGGGGATACAGGGCTTTGGGATGGGGTGGGGGTGGGGGAGGGGGGGAATGCAGCGTGGAGTCATTGGGGAGAGACAGACCGTGGGGTGTGTGGGAGGAAGGAGAGAGGGAAACAGACATTGGGGGTGATTCAGAGTTGATTGTAGCTGTATTAAATTTAGCACAGCTACGATCATCTTCCTAGACATGCAGGGGGGGGGGGTGGGGGGGTGGGGGGGTGGGGGGGGGGGGGGGTGCCCAGCACAGGGCCAGTCCGCCCCACTTGTCAGGCCCGGCCCCATTGCACAAGTACAAAAGCATCGCACAGCGGCGATGCTTTTGTACATGAAGAGTAACTCCCGGCCAGCGCAGCTCCTGCTGCCCGCCCCCTGCACTTTCTGGCCACGCCTGCGTTGGCCAGACCGCACCCACAAAACGGCGGCCAAACCCTGCCGAGCCACCCACTCCTGCCCAGCAAACGCCTCTGCCTGTCAATCAGGCAGAGGCGATCGCTGGGCAACAACAGCCGTCAGCTGTCTGGCATGCGCCAACGCACTGCGGCACCGGCGCATGCGCATTTCTGACCTGATCGCTGCGCTGCGATGAACGGCAGCATGTGATCAGGTCAGAATGACCCTCTTTGTGTGTGTCGGAGGATGTGAGATGAAAATTTGTCCTTCTGTCTTTCTATACAAAACCACAGTTTTACAAGCGAAGATCGTGGAATTTTACATACGAGCGTATTAAAACACGGTAGAGGCAACTAAAACAATTTGTAATCCCTAGCACCCCTAAGGGGGGAGACAGCAGCACAGAGTATATCAGGAGACAGCATAACTCTGTGGGGGGGAAGAACCCCTAGCACCCTTAGGGGTGAGGCAGAAGCACTGAGTATTTCAGCGGACAGCATACTGTAACCCTGGAAGGCCTGGGTACACATATGACTTACACTCTGGAAACAAACACTGTGGGGGTCAGACACCCCTAGCACCCCTAGGGGTGGGACAGAAGCACAGAGTATGTCAGCAGACAGTAAAACTGTGGAAGGCCTGGAGCAGTTTACACCAAACTTGGTACACATCCGATTTACAATCTGGGAACAAACTATGTGTGGGTTAGACACCCCTAGCACCCCTAGGGGTGGGACAGCAGCACAGAGTATGTCAGCAGACAGCATAACTCCCAAATGCCTGGACTAATTTACAACAAACTTGCTACACATATGACTTACACTCTGGGAACAAACACTGTGGGGGTAACACACCACTAGCACCCCTAGGGGTGGAAGAACAGCACAGACTATGGGGGTCATTCCGAGTTGTTCGCTCGCAAGCTGCTTTTAGCAGCTTTGCACACGCTAAGCCGCCGCCTACTGGTAGTGAATCTTAGCTTATCAAAATTGCGAACGAAAGATTAGCAAAATTGCGAATAGACACTTCTTAGCAGTTTCTGAGTAGCTTTAAACTTACTCGGCATCTGCGATCAGTTCAGTCAGTTTCGTTCCTGGTTTGACGTCACAAACACACCCAGCATTCGCCCAGACACTCCTCCGTTTCTCCAGCCACTCCCGCGTTTTTCCCAGAAACGGTAGCGTTTTTTCACACACACCCATAAAACGGCCAGTTTCCGCCCAGAAACACCCACTTCCTGTCAATCACATTACGATCACCAGAAAGAAGAAAAAACCTTGTAAATGCCGTGAGTAAAATACCTAACTGCATAGCAAATTTACTTGGCGCAGTCGTACTGCGGACATTGCGCATGCGCGTTAGCGACTAATCGCTCCGTTGCGAGAAAAAATAACGAGCGAACAACTCGGAATGACCCCCTGTATCAGGACATGCATAATATGTCAGTGATGATGACAGGGCTGCATGTGACAGGGCCGGTGACATGATGTGAGGAGGGGAATGGAGGTAGCACGAACCCACACACTGACAGTTATATAGTGGAAGTAGCACGGTCCACCAGGAGCACAGAGTATATCAGGAGATACATAATGTGCTGCACTATTAGCACAGAAAATTCCATTGCGCTTTATTCTATATAATCTGAGACAGCCCCAAAGATATCACTGTACTGGGCCCCAAGATTTCTGTTGCCGACCCTGTGGAAGATCATGGATATGGGTCAACAATCTCCAAAGTATTCCACATAATGGGTCTTTATGGCCGACGGGGGATTGGGAAATTGCAGCAATTCTTAGCTGATCTATGGGGGCTTGATAGATCTCCACAGTGTTGAAATTTACGGGCACTATCCCTCTAAAAGTGAACAGAAAGTAATCTGTCAGAAACTGCTATTCCTACACAAGCCTTTCCTAGTACTTTGTGTGTGAGGTTCGGTCTGCTGATGCTGCAGCTCTTCCCTGAAATGGCAGAAACGCAACACTCGGGAAATGGTCAGACATAAAACCTGCCTAGGTCAGCACAGGAAAATCCTCTGCTACCAGTTCTGTAATCTATTCAAGTTTGAGATAACCGCTGTCTGTCAATAAACAGCTTGTAGCCAGTGTGTAAACTGAAATATCCTGATCTTCTATGATGTTCTGCTACATTGATGCAACTTTTCTTTAGCGTACAAGAAGAGCTACCTGCTTAATCCCTTCTCCTACGCTATGGACCTAAACACAGTCCTAGAATCTCTTCTGCCTGTCTGATTCAGGTCCCAATGAAGAAACAAAAACATTTTTTTACGCAAAGTACAGATGTACTTTGAACATGTGCCGCACCCATACTACTCATGTGCAGTATCGATCCTCCGTCGTCGGACGCAGTACGACTGCAGACGTCAAGTGATTGACAGTCTGCAACCGTATGCAGGCAAAGAAAAGCCACTCAAGAGAAGACATCCGAGAAATTGTATGCGATATATTGCAGGTGCTTAAAAAAACTAGCCGCGATGTGCACCTGATGGCTGCTGTTCCGAGTTATCCTATGTGTAGCATGTCCGACCACCGACTGAGCCCCGATGCGCATGGAACCACGGATCGGATGTCGAAAAAACATCCGATTTGGCCACTTTTCACCTCGATTTCTCGCGCAGATCTGTCAAAATTGGGTGAACATTGCCCATATCGGACAAGTGTATTGGGGCCTTTACACTTTACTGCAGTTTTACGCCAGTGGTGGTTCTCCGGCTGTTGTGAACCTATATTTCTCTAACGTCCTAGTGGATGCTGGGGACTCCGTAAGGACCATGGGGAATAGACGGGCTCCGCAGGAGACTGGGCACTCTAAGAAAGATTTAGTACTACTGGTGTGCACTGGCTCCTCCCTCTATGCCCCTCCTCCAGACCTCAGTTAGAATCTGTGCCCGGACAGAGCTGGGTGCATTTTAGTGAGCTCTCCTGAGCTTGCTAATAAGAAAGTATTTTAGTTAGGTTTTTTTATTTTCAGAGAGCTTCTGCTGGCAACAGACTCTCTGCTACGTGGGACTGAGGGGAGAGAAGCAAACCTACTAACTGCGGCTAGGTTGCGCTTCTTAGGCTACTGGACACCATTAGCTCCAGAGGGTTCGAACACAGGATCTTAACCTTGGTCGTCCGTTCCCGGAGCCGCGCCACCGTCCCCCTCGCAGAGCCAGAAGACAGAAGCCGGCGGGTGAAGCAAGAAGACATCAAAATCGGCGGCAAAAGACTCCTGTCTTCATATGAGGTAGCGCACAGCACTGCAGCTGTGCGCCATTGCTCCCACACTACCCACACACTCCGGTCACTGTAGGGTGCAGGGCGCAGGAGGGGGCGCCCTGGGCAGCAATTATGATACCTCTTGGCAGAAGTAACATTTATACATCTGGGCACTGTATATATGTATGAGCCCCCGCCATTAGTTTTACACAGAAAGCGGGACAGAAGCCCGCCGCTGAGGGGGCGGGGCTTCTTCCTCAGCACTCACCAGCGCCATTTTCTCTCCACAGCTCCGCTGAGAGAAAGCTCCCCAGGCTCTCCCCTGCAGTCTCAAGGTAGAAAGAGGGTAAAAAGAGAGGGGGGGGCACATAAATTTAGGCGCATTAATCATATATACTGCAGCTACGGGTAAACACTAAGTTACTGTGTAATTCCTGGGTTATATAGCGCTGGGGTGTGTGCTGGCATACTCTCTCTCTGTCTCTCCAAAAGACCTGGTGGGGGTCCTGTCTTCATATAGAGCATCCCCTGTGTGTGTGGTGTGTCGGTATGCGTGTGTCGACATGTTTGACGAGGAGGGCTATGTGGAAGCAGAGCAGGTGCAGATGGATGAGGTGTCTCCGCCGACGGCGCCGACACCTGATTGGATGGATATGTGGAAGGTGTTAAATGATAATGTAAACTCCTTGCATAAAAGGTTGGATAAAGCTGAAGCCTTTGGACAGTCGGGGTCTCAGCCCATGCCTGATCCTACAGCGCAGAGGCCGTCAGGGTCTCAGAAGCGCCCACCATCCCAAATTGTTGACACAGATATCGACACGGATTCTGATTCCAGTGTCGATGGTGATGATGCAAAATTGCAGCCTAAAATGGCTAAAGCCATCCGCTACATGATTATAGCAATGAAGGATGTATTGCACATATCAGAGGTAAACCCTGTGCCTGACACGAGGGTTTATATGTTTGGGGAGAAAAAACAAGAGGTGACTTTTCCCCCTTCACATGAGTTAAATGAGTTATGTGAAAAAGCGTGGGATTCTCCTGATAAGAAAGTGCTGATTTCCAAAAGGTTACTTATGGCGTACCCTTTCCCGCCAACGGACAGGTTGCGCTGGGAATCCTCCCCTAGGGTAGACAAGGCTCTGACGAGCTTATCTAAGAAGGTGGCCCTACCGTCACAGGATACGGCCTCCCTAAAGGATCCTGCGGATAGGAAGCAGGAAGGTATTCTGAAGTCTGTTTATACACATTCCGGTACCATACTGAGGCCGGCAATTGCGTCGGCCTGGATGTGTAGTGCTGTAGCAGCATGGACAGATACTCTGTCTGAGGAACTGGATACCTTGGACAAGGATACTATTTTACTGACCCTAGGGCATATAAAAGACGCTGTCCTATATATGAGGGATGCCCAGAGGGACATTTGCCTACTGGGCTCAAGAATAAATGCAATGTCGATTTCTGCCAGAAGGGTCCTGTGGACTCGGCAGTGGACAGGTGATGCCGATTCAAAAAAGCACATGAAGGTTTTACCTTATAAGGGTGAGGAATTGTTTGGGGACGGTCCCTCGGACCTAGTTTCCACAGCTACGGCTGGGAAGTCAAATTTTTTGCCATATATTCCCTCACAACCAAAGAAAGCAACGTATTACCAAATGCAGTCCTTTCGATGACAAAAAAGCAAGAAAGTCAGAGGTGCATCCTTTCTTGCCAGAGGCAGGGGTAGAGGAAAGAAGCTGCACCATACAGCTAGTTCCCAGGAACAGAAGTCCTCCCCGGCTTCCACTAAATCCACCGCATGACGCTGGGGCTCCACAGGTGGAGCCGGGAGCGGTGGGGGCGCGTCTCCGAAATTTCAGCCACCAGTGGGTTCGCTCACAGGTGGATCCCTGGGCCTTACAGATTGTGTCTCAGGGATACAAGCTGGAATTCGAAGTGATGCCCCCTCACCGTTACCTAAAATCGGCCCTGCCAGCTTCCCCCATGGAAAGGGAGGTAGTGTTAGCGGCAATTCACAAGTTATATCTCCAGCAGGTGGTGGTAAAGGTTCCCCTCCTTCAACAGGGAAGGGGTTACTGTTGCACAATGTTTGTGGTACCGAAACCGGACGGTTCGGTCAGACCCATTTTGAATTTAAAATCCCTGAACATTTATCTGAAGAATTCAAGTTCAAAATGGAATCGCTCAGAGCGGTCATTGCAAGCCTGGAAGAGGGGGATTTTATGGTGTCTCTGGACATCAAGGACGCTTACTTGCATGTCCCCATTTATCCACCTCATCAGGAGTACCTCAGGTTTGTGGTACAGGACTGTCATTACCAATTCCAGACGTTGCCGTTTGGCCTATCCACGGCACCGAGAATATTTACCAAGGTAATGGCGGAAATGATGGTGCTCCTTCGAAAGCAAGGAGTCACAATTATCCCATACTTGGAAGATCTCCTCATAAAGGCGAGGTCCAGAGAGCAGTTGCTGATCAGCGTAGCACACTCTCAGGTAGTGTTGCAACAGCACGGCTGGATTCTGAATATCCCAAAGTCGCAGCTGGTTCCTACGACGCGTCTGCCCTTTCTGGGCATGATTCTGGACACAGATCAGAAAAGGGTGTTTCTCCCGGCGGAGAAGGCTCAGGAGCTTGTGACTCTCGTCAGAAACCTCTTAAAACCAAAACAGGTGTCGGTGCATCACTGCACGCGAGTCCTGGGAAAGATGGTGGCGTCATACGAGGCCATTCCCTTCGGCAGGTTCCATGCGAGGATCTTTCAGTGGGATCTGTTGGACAAGTGGTCCGGATCGCATCTTCAGATGCATCGGCTGATCACCCTATCCCCCCAGGACCAGGGTGTCTCTTCTGTGGTGGCTGCAGAGTGCTCACCTTCTCGAGGGCCGCAGGTTCGGCATACAGGACTGGGTCCTGGTGACCACGGATGCAAGCCTCCGAGGATGCGGTCAGTCACTCAGGGAAGAAACTTCCAAGGGTTGTGGTCAAGTCAGGAGGCTTGTCTGCCCATCAATATCCTGGAACTAAGGGCCATATACAACGCCCTAAGTCAAGCGGAGCCTCTGCTTCGCAACCAACCGATGCTGATTCAGTCAGACAACATCACCGCAGTGGCTCATGTAAACCGCCAGGGCGGCACAAGAAGCAGGGTGGCGATGGCGGAAGCCACCAGGATTCTTCGTTGGGCGGAGAATCACGTGCAAGCACTGTCAGCAGTGTTTATTCCGGGAGTGGACAACTGGGAAGCAGACTTCCTCTGCAGACACGACCTCCACCCGGGAGAGTGGGGACTTCATCAAGAAGTCTTCACGCAGATTACAGATCGATGGGAACTGCCTCAGGTGGACATGATGGCATCCCGTCTCAACAAAAAGCTAAAAAGGTATTGCGCCAGGTCAAGGGACTCTCAGGCGATAGCTGTGGACGCACTAGTCGGTCTATGTATTTCCTCCTCTTCCTCTCATACCCAAGGTACTGAGAATCGTAAGAAAAAGAGGAGTGAGAACAATACTCATTGTTCCGGATTGGCCAAGAAGGACTTGGTACCCGGAACTGCAAGAAATGCTAACAGAGGACCCATGGCCTCTGCCTCTAAAACAGGACCTGTTGCAACAGGGGCCCTGTCTGTTCCAAGACTTACCGCGGCTACGTTTGACGGCATGGCGGTTGAACACCGGATCCTAGCGGAAAAAGGCATTCCGGATGAAGTTATTCCTACGCTGATAAAGGCTAGGAAGGACGTGACAGCAAAACATTATCACCGTATATGGCGAAAATATGTTGCTTGGTGTGAGGCCAGGAAGGCCCCAACAGAGGAATTCCAGCTGGGCCGGTTCCTGCACTTCCTACAGTCAGGAGTGACTATGGGCTTGAAATTGAGGTCCATAAAGGTCCAGATTTCAGCCCTATCCATTTTCTTTCTGAAAGAACTGGCTTCTCTTCCTGAGGTTCAGACATTTGTTAAGGGAGTACTGCATATTCAGCCCCCTTTTGTGCCTCCAGTGGCACCTTGGGATCTCAACGTGGTGTTGGGTTTCCTGAAATCCCACTGGTTTGAGCCACTT
This sequence comes from Pseudophryne corroboree, assembly GCF_028390025.1. Classification (NCBI taxonomy): domain Eukaryota; kingdom Metazoa; phylum Chordata; class Amphibia; order Anura; family Myobatrachidae; genus Pseudophryne; species Pseudophryne corroboree. Next base: position 393,365,304 of record NC_086450.1, read on the forward strand.
AAAACCGTAGAGCTAAAGTATCTCACGTAGAAAGTGGTAATGCTATTGGCCTTGGCTTCGGCTAGGCGTGTGTCAGAATTGGCGGCTTTGTCATGTAAAAGCCCCTATCTGGTTTTTCATATGGACAGGGCAGAATTACGGACTCGTCCACAATTTCTGCCGAAGGTGGTGTCATCTTTTCATTTGAACCAACCTATTGTGGTGCCTGTGGCTACTCGTGACTTGGAGGATTCCAAGTTGCTTGATGTAGTCAGGGCTTTGAAGATTTATGTGACCAGAACGGCTGGAGTCAGGAAAACTGACTCGCTGTTTATCCTGTATGCATCCAACAAGCTGGGTGCTCCTGCTTCAAAGCAAACCATTGCTCGCTGGATCTGTAACACGATTCAGCAGGCTCATTCTGCGGCAGGATTGCCGCATCCAAAATCAGTAAAAGCCCATTCCACAAGGAAAGTGGGCTCTTCTTTGGCGGCTGCCCGAGGGGTCTCGGCATTACAGCTTTGCCGAGCAGCTACTTGGTCAGGTTCAAACACCTTTGCAAAATTCTACAAGTTTGATACCCTGGCTGAGGAGGACCTTGTGTTTGCCCATTCGGTGCTGCAGAGTCATCCGCACTCTCCCGCCCGTTTGGGAGCTTTGGTATAATCCCCATGGTCCTTACGGAGTCCTCAGCATCCACTAGGACGTTAGAGAAAATAAGATTTTACTCACCGGTAAATCTATTTCTCGTAGTCCGTAGTGGATGCTGGGCGCCCGTCCCAAGTGCGGACTTTCTGCAATACGTGTATATAGTTATTGCTTAATAAAGGGTTATGTGGCATCCGTTGAGTGATGCTCGATTGTTGTTCATACTGTTAACTGGGTATGTTATCACAAGTTGTACGGTGTGATTGGTGTGGCTGGTATGAGTCTTACCCTGGATTCCAAAATCCTTTCCTTGTAATGTCAGCTCTTCCGGGCACAGTTTTTCCTTAACTGAGGTCTGGAGGAGGGGCATAGAGGGAGGAGCCAGTGCACACCAGTAGTACTAAATCTTTCTTAGAGTGCCCAGTCTCCTGCGGAGCCCGTCTATTCCCCATGGTCCTTACGGAGTCCCCAGCATCCACTACGGACTACGAGAAATAGATTTACCGGTGAGTAAAATCTTATTTTCTCATATAGCCAGAAGAAATCCAGATGCCTATATATCTGTAGAATTACCACACTTATACATACTTGTTGGCTGCTATTGAATCTGCAGGACAATGTACTCTGTTCCTAGATTGACACTATAACAAGTCTGTATATCATTTTGTACTGAGTCATCTGGCAATAGATTTGCTTTCCTTGTAGTAACCGATTGCTATTATTCATGTCCTATTGAGGCCCTCCTACGTCAACGGTTTTTATGTTTTGTAAGGAAGTGTACCGGCAATGGTACCTTTTCACCACTTGTTTTGAAGGTATTGTTTAGGTCACTGATCAGTATGATAAGTGAGTTGTACAGCAACCTGCTGCTTAGGTTATTTGAGCACGATGTTCTTATAGAGTGATGTTACAATGGGCTTCAATCATAGCAGAGGCGGTTGCAATGGCCTCTACTAATATATCCAGCTCTCCTATAGAAATGCAATATGTGGTTGTCTTGAGTGATCAAAAGCTACAAAAGAAGCTTTTAAAGGAAACTTTCAGCATTAATATATATTTCTCTAACGTCCTAGAGGATGCTGGGGACTCCGTAAGGACCATGGGGAATAGACGGGCTCTGCAGGAGATAGGGCACTTTCAGAAAGCTTTGGATTCTGGGTGTGCACTGGCTCCCCCCTCTATGTCCCTCCTCCAGACCTCAGTTTTACACTGTGCCCAGAGCGAGATGGGTGCACTGCAGGGAGCTCCCCGGAGATCTCTGCCTAGGAAGCATTTTTGTTTGGATTTTTTCTACATTTTTACAGGGAGCACTGCTGGCAACAGGATCTCTGCATCGAGGGACTGAGGAGAGAGGGGCAGACCTTCTTAATTGATAGGCTCTGCTTCCTCGGCTACTGGACACCATTAGCTCCAGAGGGGGTGAACGCAGGTTCTTACTGGGCATTCACCCCCAGAGCCGCGCCGCCGTACTCCTCACAGAGCCAGAAGAAACGAAGTCAGAAGACGTCTCAGGCGGCAGAAGCCTTCAGAGCTTCACTGAGGTAACGCACAGCACTGCAGCTGTGCGTCATTGCTCCCATACACCTCACATACTCCGGTTACTGTAAGGGTGCAGGGCGCAGGGGGGGCGCCCTGGGCAGCAATATAACACCTCTCTTATGGCAAATGACAATATACATGTACAGGTGGGCACTGTACATGTATATAAAAGAGCCCCCGTCATTTTTTTATAATTTTGAGCGGGACAGAAGCCCGCCGCTGAGGGGGCGGGGCTTTTCCCTCAGCACTCACCAGCGCCATTTTCTCTCCACAGCACCGCTGAGAGGAAGCTCCCCGGACTCTCCCCTGCTTACACACGGTGAAGGGGTGTATAAATGAGAAGGGGGGGGCACATTATTGGCGGATAACATATTATACAGTGCGGCTGGGGAAAAACATTTTGTGTTGGTCTCCAGGGTCATTGCGCTGGGGTGTGTGCTGGCATGCTCTCTCTCTGTCTCTCCAAAGGGCCTTAAAGGGGATACTGTCTTCAGAAAAGAGTTTCCCTGTGTGTGTGTGTGTGAAGTGTCGGTACGCGTGTGTCGACATGTTTGACGAGGAAGGCTCGCTTAATGTGGAGGGGGAGTGCTTGAATGTCATATCGCCGTCGGCAGCGCCGACACAGGAATGGATGGATATGCTAATTGTCTTAAATGCAAATGTCAATCTATTGCATAAAAGGTTAGACAAGGCTAAAGCTAGGGATCAGTCAGACCATGCCTGTCCCTGTGGCGCCAGGACCTTCGGGGCCTCAGAAGCGCACCATATCCCAGATCGATGACACAGATACCGACACGGATACTGACTCTAGTGTCGACTATGAAGATGCAAAATTACAGCCGAGGGTGGCAGAAGGTATTCGGTACATGATTATTGCCATTAAAGAGGTTCTGCATATTACTGAGGAACCCCCTGTCCCTGACATGAGGATACACATGTATAAAGGGAAAAAGCCTGAGGTCACCTTTCCATCCTCATTTGAGCTGAGCGAATTGTGCGAAAAGGCTTGGGAATCTTCAGATAGGAGACCACAAGTTCCCAAAAGGATTCTTATGGCGTATCCTCTTCCACAAACGGATAGGATACGATGGGAATCTTCGCCTAAAGTAGACAAGGCGCTGACACGCTTATCCAAAAAGGGGGCACTGCCTTCGCAGGCTACGGCTTCCCTCAAGGATCCTGCTGATCGCAGACAGGAAATTACCATGAAGCACATTTACACTCATTCCAGTACTATTGTTAGACCGGCTATGGCGTCGGCCTGGGTTTGTAGTGCTGTCGTGGCATGGGCAGATTCCTTATCTACGGAGATTGACACCTTAGATAGGGATGCCATTTTAATGACCATAGAGCATATCAGGGAGGCTGCCTTGTATATGAGAGATGCTCAAAGAGACATTTGTTTACTTAGCTCCAGAATAAACGCTATGTCTATTTCTGCTAGGCGGCTCCTGTGGACCCGACAGTGGACGGGAGACGCCGATTCAAAGCGGCATATGGAGTCCTTGCCTTACAAGGGGGAGGAGTTGTTTGGAGACGGCCTCTCGGACCTTGTCTCTACTGCTACGGCTGGTAAGTCAAATTTCTTACCTTATGTCCCCCCGCAGCATACAAAAAAGGCACCTCATTATCAAATGCAGTCCTTTCGTTCCAATAAGAGCAAGAAGGTACGGGGATCGTCCTTTGTTGCCAGAGGAAAAGGCAAGGGAAAAAGGCTGCACACAGCTAGTTCCCAGGAGCAGAAGTCCTCCCCTGCATCTGCAAAGTCCACCGCATGACGCTGGGGCTTCCCGGGGGGAGGCAGACCTAGTGGGGGCTCGTCTTCGGTTTTTCAGCCACGTCTGGGTTCGCTCGCAGGTGGATCCCTGGGCATTAGAGATTGTTTCTCAGGGATACAGGCTGGAATTCGAAGACTTGCCTCCTCGCCGGTCTTTCAAATTGGCTCTGCCGGCTTCCCCGTCAGAGAGGGAGCTAGTGTTGGCAGCAATCCAAAAATTGTATATTCAACCGGTGATTATCACAGTTCCTCATCTCTAGCAAGGAGAGGGATATTACTCAACCCTGTTTGTGGTCCCGAAACCAGACGGTTCAGTCAGACCCATTTTAAATCTAAAATCCCTGAACCTGTACTTGAAGAGGTTCAAGTTCAAAATGGAATCACTTAGGGCGGTCATCGCCAGCCTGGAGGGGGGGGGGTTTGGATGGTGTCCCTGGACATAAAGGATGCTTACCTTCATGTTCCGATATTCCCCCCTCACCAGGCATTCCTGAGATTTGCAGTGCAGGACTGTCACTACCAATTTCAGATGTTGCCGTTTGGGCTTTCCACGGCCCCGAGAATTTTCACCAAGGTAATGGCAGAAATGATGGTGCTCCTGCGCAGGCAGGGTGTCACAATTATCCCATACTTGGACGATCTCCTCATAAAGGCGAGATCTCGGGAGAAGTTGCTGGATAGTGTGTCTCTGTCCATGAAGACGTTGCAGTTACAAGGCTGGATTCTCAATATTCCGAAGTCCCAGCTAGTCCCTACAACGCGTCTGACCTTTTTGGGCCTGATTCTGGACACAGACCAGAAAAAGGTTTTTCTCCCGATCGAAAAGGTTCAGGAGCTCATAGCCCTGGTCAGGAACCTATTAAAGCCAAAAAAGGTTTCAGTGCATCATTGCACACGGGTTCTGGGGAAGATGGTAGCTTCATACGAGGCCATCCCCTTCGGCAGGTTCCATGCAAGGACTTTTCAATGGGACCTCTTGGACAAGTGGTCAGGGTCCCATTTACAAATGCATCAAAGGATCACCCTGTCTCCCAGGACCAGAGTATCTCTCCTGTGGTGGCTGCACAGTGCTCACCTACTAGAGGGTCGCAGATTCGGCATTCAGGACTGTGTCCTGGTGACCACAGACGCAAGCCTCCGAGGCTGGGGAGCAGTCACACTGGGAAGAAATTTCCAAGGTCTCTGGTCAAATCTAGAGACTTGTCTCCACATCAACGTCCTGGAGTTGAGGGCCATATACAACGCCCTGCTTCAAGTGGAGGAATTGCTTTGGGAAAAACCATTTCTGATTCAGTCAGACAATGTCACGGCAACGGCTCATGTAAACCGCCAAGGCGGGACGCGAAGCAGAGTGGCCATGGCAGAAGCGACCAGTATTCTACGCTGGGCGGAAGGCCATGTAAGCGCACTATCAGCGGTGGACAACTGGGAGGCGGATTTCCTCAGCAGGCACGGCCTGCATCCAGGAGAGTGGGGACTTCATCAAGAAGTCTTCGCACAGATCACGGGTCGGTGTGGGCTGCCTCAAATAGACATGATGGCGTCCCGTCTCAACAAAAAGCTAAAGCGATATTGCACCAGGTCAAGGGACCCTCAGGCGGTAGCGGTAGACGCTCTGGTGACACCTTGGGTGTTCAGATCGGTCTATGTGTTTCCTCCTCTTCCTCTCATACCCAAGGTGTTGAGAATAATAAGAATAAGCAGGGTCAGAACAATCCTCATTGTTCCAGATTGGCCACGGAGGACTTGGTATCCGGAACTGCAAGAGTTGCTCACAGAAGATCCGTGGCCTCTTCCTCTAAGGAAGGACCTGCTGCAGCAGGGGCCCTGTCTGTTCCAAGACTTACCGCGGCTGCGTTTGATGGCATGGCGGTTGAACGCCGGTTCCTAGCGGAAAAAGGGATTCCGGAGGAGGTCATTCCTACCCTGATCAAGGCTAGGAAAGACGTGACGTCGAAACATTATCACCGTATATGGCGAAAATGTTTCTTGGTGTGAGGCCAGAGCTGCTCCTACGGAGGAGTTCCAGTTGGGCCGTCTGCTTCACTTCCTTCAAACGGGAGTGAATTTGGGCCTAAAATTATGGTCCATAAAGGTTCAAATTTCGGCCTTATCCATTTTCTTTCAAAGAGTATTGGCTTCTCTTCCTGAAGTACAGACTTTTGGGGGTAATTCCAAGTCGATCGCAGCACGATTTTTGATAGCAACTGGGCAAAACCATGTGCACTGCAGGGGAGGCAGATATAACATGTGCAGAGAGAGTTAGATTTGGGTGTGGTGTGTCCAATCTGCAATCTAATTTGCAGTGTAAAAATAAAGCAGCCAGTATTTACCCTGCACAGAAACAATATAACCCACCCAAATCTAACTCTTTCTGCACATGTTATTTCTGCCTCCCCTGCAGTGCACATGGTTTTGCCCAGTTGCTATCAAAAATCCTGCTGCGATCAACTTGGAATTACCCCCTTTGTGAAGGGCGTGCTGCTTATTCAGCCTCCCTTTGTACCTCCGGTGGCGCCTTGGGACCTAAACGTGGTATTAAGTTTCCTCAAGTCACCTTGGTTTGAACCACTCAAAACAGTGGAGTTGAAATACCTCACTTGGAAAGTGGTCATGTTGTTGGCCTTAGCTTCTGCAAGGCGGGTTTCGGAATTGGCGGCTTTATCATATAAAAGCCCATACCTGATTTTTCACGTGGATAGGGCAGAGTTGAGGACTCGTCCTCAATTTCTGCCCAAGGTGGTCTCATCTGTTCATATGAACCAACCTATTGTCGTGCCTGTGGCTACACGGGATTTGGAGGATTCAGAGTCCCTGGATGTGGTCCGGGCTTTGAAGATTTATGTGACCAGAACAGCTAGGATCAGGAAGACCGAAGCTCTGTTTGTTCTGTATGCGGCCATCAAGGTTGGCGCTCCTGCTTCAAAGCAGACTATTGCTCGCTGGATCTGTAACACGATTCAGCAGGCGCATTCTTCGGCAGGATTGCCATTGCCTAAATCGGTTAAGGCCCATTCCACTAGGAAGGTGGGCTCCTCTTGGGCGGCTGCCCGGGGGGTCTCGGCACTACAACTGTGCCGAGCGGCTACTTGGTCGGGGTCAAACACCTTTGCAAATTTCTATAAGTTTGATACCCTGGCTGAGGAGGACCTCCTGTTTGCTCAATCGGTGCTGCAGAGTCATCCGCACTCTCCCGCCCGTTTGGGAGCTTTGGTATAATCCCCATGGTCCTTACGGAGTCCCCAGCATCCTCTAGGACGTTAGAGAAAATAAGATTTTACTTACCGGTAAATCTATTTCTCGTAGTCCGTAGAGGATGCTGGGCGCCCGTCCCAAGTGCGGACTTCTTCTGCAAGACTTGTATATAGTTATTGCTTACATAAGGGTTATGTTATAGTTGATCGGGTTTGAACCGAGACTATGTTATTGTTCATACTGTTAACTGGGTAGTTTATCACAAGTTATACGGTGTGATTGGTGTGGCTGGTATGAATCTTGCCCTTAGATTTACAAAAATCCTTTCCTCGTACTGTTCATCTCCTCTGGGCACAGTTTCTCTAACTGAGGTCTGGAGGAGGGACATAGAGGGAGGAGCCAGTGCACACCCAGAATCCAAAGCTTTCTTAAAGTGCCCTATCTCCTGCGGAGCCCGTCTATTCCCCATGGTCCTTACGGAGTCCCCAGCATCCTCTACGGACTACGAGAAATAGATTTACCGGTAAGTCAAATCTTATTTTTTATATATATATATATATATATATATATATATATATATATATATAATAATTTTTTTTTTTTAAAGAATTGTTATCATAGGTTTGTTTCAGAGCTGCATTCCCCATAAGGCAGTGCAGCATCAGTAACTGTTGTCCTATAAGTGGCGATCAGCTTTATTGTGCCAAATGGGGTACATCATTACATTAAAGTGTTTTTTTGTACTAACCGTTTCTGTTTTGCTTGTTAGCTAGTCCTTAATGGCTTCTGAAACTCTCATACACTTTTTTTGTTTTCCCTTCATCAGTTTAGAGTGAAGGGATATGGCAGAGAATGTTCAGCACATAAAGTAGAGACCACTTTGTAACCTACTTCTTGATAATGGCTATTTAGTGCCCACACTGTGACAGAACTTGTAATTGTCGATTGGGTGCCTCATTTATTTTGTTAAACTATAAACTAAACTGGTTCTCAGCATAAATACTTGTGTGTATATATACAGTATAGGTATTTTTTTTCTCACTGAAATGTTTTTATTTCCCATGCTGTAGTCTGTTAATAACGCCCTTGATAGTTTAAATGCAATTATTTGCTGTTTATATGACCATAGACCAGAGTTTCCTAAATTCTGCTATTACAGTCAAGGTTTTAAGGATATTCATGCTTGAGCCCAGGTGACTCAATTTGATTAAACAATCTGGGGTAAATTTACTAAAGCTTCTAAAACGGAGAACTGGTGATGTTGCCCGTAGCAACCAATCAGATGCTGCCTATCATTTTCTAAAAAGGCAGTAGAGAAATGATATACAGCATCTGATTGGTTGCTATGGGCAACATCACCAATTCTTTGTTTTAGAAGCTTTAGTAACATACCCTCCAAAATGACTCATTCCATTAGGTACAAAATGTTCTGTTCCTGGACTTCCTTTCCAGTGGCGGCACTAAAGGTGGGGCTGCAGCATAGTCCAAAAATCAGATCGGGGAGCCACCCCAAACTGCCAAATATTGACTTATTGACAGTTGGAGTGACTCCCCTATTTGCATTTTGGACTGTGCTACAGCCCCACCTCTGCAACTGCCACTGGCAAGGAAATCCAGGAACAGAACATTTTGTACCTAATGGAATGGGTCATGTTGGAGGATATGTAGTAACATGGATATCATTAAAACCTGGACTGGAATGACAGAGTTTGGTGGAAACTGGCATAGACCTATAAGAAGAATCCATATGTTTATTATAACATTTTTCTAATGTGCTATTTTTGATCTTCTATTTCTGCAGTGTGTGTTTCCTTGGCGTCCTGGCTCTCATCATAAGCTGGGCATCCATGGGCCTGGAGCTAGCAGTGTCCGTGGTAAGTAGAACCATCTCCCACACGTACCTACACGCCTTGGCTTTATAATAACTGTTCCTCCAGCTATCAGAATGATTATTTCCTCTCAGACAGACATCACCCTGTCTGAGAACATTAAACTGAAATGTTAGCGGAAAGTGTCTGAGGCCTGCACCGACTAGCCCAGCACAGAACATGAATAGCGCAATCACAGATTTCTACAGCTTTAGGTTCTAGTAAGCATAAGGAATAATATCTTACAGGCTTAATTACAGCTTATGATTGCTTGTCCTACTCAAGCATCCAATAATGTTACAGTAAACATCTCCTGGCATACGTAGTATTGCCATGATAGGGCAGGGAATGTTTTCTGCAAACGTCCAGATTGCCATTGCATGTTCAGCAGAGAGGAACAAAGAGATGTTTGGAAATAATAAGATTTTACTTACCGGTAAATCTATTTCTCGTAGTCCGTAGTGGATGCTGGGGACTCCGTAAGGACCATGGGGAATAGACGGGCTCCGCAGGAGACAGGGCACCCCAAGAAAGAATTTGGATACTGGTGTGCTCTGGCTCCTCCCTCTATGTCCCTCCTCCAGACCCCAGTCAGAGAAACTGTGCCCGGAAGAGCTGACAGTACAAGGAAAGGATTTTGGAATCCAGGGCAAGACTCATACCAGTCACACCAATCACACCGTATAACTCGTGATAAACTTACCCAGTTAACAGTATGAACAACAACAGAGCATCAGATCAACCCTGATGCAACCAACATAACCCTTATTTAAGCAATAACTATATATAAGTATTGCAGAAGAAGTCCGCACTTGGGACGGGCGCCCAGCATCCACTACGGACTACGAGAAATAGATTTACCGGTAAGTAAAATCTTATTTTCTCTAACGTCCTAGTGGATGCTGGGGACTCCGTAAGGACCATGGGGATTATACCAAAGCTCCCAAACGGGCGGGAGAGTGCGGATGACTCTGCAGCACCGAATGAGCAAACACAAGGTCCTCCTCAGCCAGGGTATCAAACTTGTAGAACTTTGCAAAGGTGATTGAACCTGACCAAGTAGCCGCTCGGCAAAGCTGTAATGCCGAGACCCCTCGGGCAGCCGCCCAAGAAGAGCCCACCTTCCTTGTGGAATGGGCCTTAACTGATCTAGGCAGCGGCAACCCAGCCGCAGAATGAGCCCGCTGAATCGTGTTACAGATCCAGCGAGCAATAGTTTGCTTTGAATCAGGCGCCCCAAGCTTGTTGGAAGCATACAGGATAAACAAAGATTCTGTTTTCCTGACCCTAGCCATTCTGGCTACATAAACCTTCAAAGCCCTGACCACATCTAGTAACTCGGAATCCTCCAAGTCACGAGTAGCCACAGGCACCACAATAGGTTGGTTCATATGAAAGGATGACACCACTTTTGGCAGAAATTGTGGACGGGTCCGCAATTCTGCCCTGTCCATATGGAAAACCAGATAGGTGCTTTTATGTGACAAAGCCGCTAATCCTGACACACGCCTAGCTGAAGCCAAGGCTAATAGCATGACCACCTTCCACGTGAGAAATTTTAACTCCACGGTTTTGAGTGGCTCAAACCAGTGTGACTTCAGGAAACTCAACACCACGTTAAGATCCCAAGGTGCCACTGGAGGCACAAAAGGGGGATGAATATGCAGCACTCCCTTTACAAACGTCTGGACTTCAGGAAGAGAAGCCAGGTCTTTTTGAAAGAAAATGGATAGAGCCGAAATCTGGACCTTAATGGAACCCAATTTCAGGCCCAAAGTCACTCCCGACTGTAGGAAGTGAAGGAAACGGCCCAGCTGGAATTCCTCCGTAGGGGCATTCCTGGCCTCACACCAAGCAACATATTTTCGCCATATACGGTGATAATGGTTAGCCGTCTCGTCCTTCCTAGCCTTTCTCAGCGTAGGAATAACCTCATCCGGAATGCCTTTTTCTGCTAGGATCCGGCGTTCAACCGCCATGCCGTCAAACGCAGCCGCGGTAAGTCTTGGAACAGACAGGGCCCCTGTTGCAACAAGTCCTGTCTTAGAGGCAGAGGCCATGGGTCCTCTGTGCGCATTTCTTGCAGATCCGGATACCAAGTCCTTCTTGGCCAATCCGGAACAATGAGTATTGTTCTCACTCTTCTTTTTCTTATGATTCTCAGCACCTTGGGTATGAGAGGAAGAGGAGGAAATACATAAATCGACTGGAACACCCACGGTGTCTCTAGTGCGTCTACAGCTATCGCCTGAGGGTCTCTTGACCTGGCGCAATATCTCTGTAGCTTTTTGTTGAGGCGGGATGCCATCATGTCCACCTGTGGCAGTTCCCACCGCCTTGCAATCTGCGTGAAGACTTCTTGATGAAGTCCCCACTCTCCCGGGTGGAGGTCGTGCCTGCTGAAGAAGTCTGCTTCCCAGTTGTCCACTCCCGGAATGAACACTGCTGACAGTGCTCTTACGTGATTCTCCTCCCGGCGAAGAATTCTGGTGGCTTGTACCATCGCCACCCTGCTCCTTGTGCCGCCTTGGCGGTTTACATGAGCCACTGCGGTGATATTGTCTGACTGAATCTGAACCGGTTGGTCGCGAAGCAGGGACTCCGCTTGACGTAGGGCGTTGTATATGGCCCTTAGTTCCAGGATGTTGATGTGAAGGCAAGTCTCCTGACTTGACCACAGCCCTTGGAAATTTCTTCCCTATGTGACTGCCCCCCACCCTCGGAGGCTTGCATCCGTGGTCACCAGGACCCAGTTCTGAATGCCGAATCTGCGACCTTCGAGAAGGTGAGCACTCTGCAGCCACCACAGGAGAGACACCCTGGCCCTGGGGGATAGGGTGATTAACCGATGCATCTGAAGATGTGATCCGGACCACTTGTCCAGTAAGTCCCATTGGATGGTCCTCGCATGGAACCTGCCGAAGGGAATGGCCTCGTATGATGCCACCATCCTTCCCAGGACTCGAGTGCAGTGATGCACTGACACCTGTTTTGGTTTTAATAGATTCTTGACCAGTGTCACGAGCTCCTGAGCTCTCTATCGGGAGATAAACCCTTTTCTGGTCTGTGTCTAGGATCATGCCTAGGAGAGGCAGATGAGCTGTAGGAACCAACTGCGACTTTGGAATATATAGAATCCAGCCGTGTTGCCGTTACACTTCCAGAGAAAGTGATACGCTGTTCAGCCACTGCTCTCTTGATCTCGCTTTTATGAGGAGACCGTCCAAGTACGTGATAATAGTGACACCTTGCTTCCGCAGGAGCACCATCATTTCCGCCATTACCTTGGTGAACATTCTCGGGGCCATGGAGAGACCAAACGGCAACGTCTGAAATTGGTAATGACAATCCCGTACCGCAATTCTGAGGTACGCCTGATGAGGTGGATAAATGGGGACATGAAGGTATGCATCCTTTATGTCCCGAGTCACCATAAAATCTCCCCCTTTCAGGCTTGCAATGACCGCTCTTAGCGATTCCATCTTGAACTTGAACCTTTCTAGGAATATGTTCAGGGATTTTAAATTCAATATGGGTCTGACCGAACCGTCCGGTTTCGGGACTACCACATGGTCGAATAATAACCCCCTCCTTGTTGAAGGAGGGGAACCTTGACCACCAACTGTTGAAGATACAATTTGTGAATTGCAGTTACCACTGTTTCCCTCTCGTGGGGGGAAGCCGGCAGGGCCGTCGGTGAGGGGGCATCTTCTCCAAGTCCAGCTTGTATCCCTGAGACACTATCTATTGCCCGAGTGAACCCACTTGTGGCTGAACTTACGAAGGCGTGCCCCCAACGGGCCTAGCTCCGCCTGTGGAGCCCCAGCGACATGCGGTGGATTTTTGTAGAGGCCGGGGAGGACTTATGTGCCTGGGAACTAGCTGTGTTGTGCAGCTTCTTTCCTCTGCCCCCGCCTCTGGCAGGAAAGGACGCACCTCAGACTTTCTTGTTTCTTTGTTCGAAAGGCTGCATTTGAGAATGTCGTGCTTTCCTAGGCTGTGCAGGAATATAAGGCAAAATATCAGAATTACCAGCTATAGCTGTGGAGACCAGGTCCGAGAACCCTTCTCCACACAATCCTCAGCCTTCCATATGCCTCTTAAGTCGGCATCATCTGTCCATTGCATATTCTACAGGACACGTCAAGCAGAAATCGACATAGCTTTGACTCTAGGACCCAGTATACTCATGTCTCTTTGGGCATGTTTTATATATACATATCTCTTAAGACAGCTTCTTTAATATATATATATATATATATATATATATATCTATATATACACATATATACACATATATATATATATCTATATATACACATACATATATATATATATATATATATATATATCTACATACTAGGCTCTCAATCTCTGCTGATAAGGTACCTGTCCACGCTGCCACAGCGCTATAAACCCATGCCGACACAATCGCCGGTCTGAGTAGTGTACCAGAATGTGCACGCTATCTGCAGGATCCCTGAGAATAGCTGTTAAGTCAGGGCTACCTTTTGGGCAAACAGGACACCCTAGGGGATGATTCCCATCCTATCCTGGCCCTAGTAGGGAAAGGATACTGCCTGAGAATTCTTTGTGGGAAACTACAGTCTCTTGTCTGGAGATTCCCGCTCTTTTTCATCATGAGTGGAGGGAAATTTACCTCGGCTTTCTTCCCCTTAAACATGTGTACCCTTGTGTCAGGGACAGATGAGTCATCAGTGATATGCAAATCATCTTATATTACAATAATCATATATTGAATACTTTTCTGCCATTTTGGCTGTAACTTTGCATTATCATAGTCGACACTGGAGTCAACCTCCGTGTCGATATCAGTGTTTATTATTTTGGATAGTGAGCATTGAGAAACTCTGAAGGTCTCTGCGACATAGGGACAGACATGGGTAGATTTCCTGTCTGTTCTCTAATCTTTTGTGCAATAAATTCACCTCAGCACTTACACATATCCAAACAGGTGTCGGCGTTGTCGACGGAGACACCCTCTCACACACATATTTGCCCTATCTCCTGCTTAGGGGAGCCTTTTACCTCAGACATGTCGACACACACGTACCGACACACCACACACACAGGGGATGCTCTATTTGAAGACCGTTCCCCCACAAGGCCCTTTGGAGAGACAGAGAGAGAGTATGCCAGCACACACCCCAGCGCTATATGTCCCAGGAATCACACAGTAACTTAGTGTTAACCCAGTAGCTGCTGTATATACTGTTTTTGCGCCAAATTTATGTGCCCCCCCTCTCTTTTTACCCTCTTCTACCGTGATTCTGCAGGGGAGAGCCTGGGGAGCTTCCTCTCAGCGGAGCTGTGGAGAGAAAATGGCGCTGGAGAGTGCTGAGGAAGAAGCCCCACCCCCTCAGCGGTGGGCTTCTGTCCCGCGTTTTTGTGTAAAAATATGGCGGGGGCCCATGCATATATACAGTGCCCAACTGTATATATGCCCACTTTTGCCAAGAGGTCTGTAATTGCTGCCCAGGGCGCCCCCCCCCCTGCGCCCTGCACCCTACAGTGACCGGAGTATGTGGGTTTAGTGTGGGAGCAATGGCGCACAGCTGCAGTGCTGTGCGCTACCTCATATGAAGACTGGAGTCTTCTGCCGCCGATTTCGAAGTCTTCTTGCTTCTGTCACCGGCTTCTGTCTTCCGGCTCTGCGAGGGGGACGGCGGTGCGGCTCCGGTATCGGACGACCAAGGGTGCGATCCTGTGTACGATCCCTCTGGAGTTAATGGTGTCCTGTAGCCTAAGAAGCAGGACCTATCTTTAGTGAGTAGGGCTGCTTCTCTCCCCTCAGTCCCACGTAGCAGAGAGTCTGTTGCCAGCAGATCTCTCTGAAAATAAAAAAACCTAACAAAATACTTTCTTTTTAGCAAGCTCAGGAGAGCGCACTAAGTAGCACCCAGCTCGTCCGGGCACAGATTCTAACTGGGGTCTGGAGGAGGGACATAGAGGGAGGAGCCAGAGCACACCAGTATCCAAATTCTTTCTTGGGGTGTCCTGTCTCCTGCGGAGCCCGTCTATTCTCCATGGTCCTTACGGAGTCCCCAGCATCCACTAGGACGTTAGAGAAAATTTTATATTTTTCCATACTTTTCCTCTAAGTTAACCACAGTCCTCAAGACGCACTAACAGCCCAGGGTTTAAGGATAGACATACTTGAGCACAGGTGATTTAATTTGTACCTCGGTTATTTTGATTAAACCAACACTCAAACCTGGACTGTTACTGTGCCGTGGTTGGGAAACACTGCTCTCGAAGTCTTGTCATATTTATTTGAGCTTTCCTCTTAAGAGGGGAAAAAAAATATATATCAGTGCATGGGCGGGATGTACAAAGGTCAGAAATGCGGGCAAAACTCTGAAAATGCAGTTTTCTGATGTTTGGCCGAGTTCCCATATGTACCAATCTCCGGAATGCGATACAGTCCAGAGCTTGGACTTGTTGGGTAACACCATCTTTACATGGCGTTACCCAATAGAAGCCTACGAGCTTCTCTTCGCATTTCCCTCTGAGCTGTATTTCATGTCTGTATTTGTGCACAGTGATACCACCTGTTGCAATAGAAATGTAATTTCTCTTATAATGTACCTGTTTTATGAGGTCACCCGTATAGGAAATTTAAGAGGGCAAACCCAGCACATATTTTTCTCTTACGTCCTAGAGGATGCTGGGGACTCCGTAAGGACCATGGGGTATAGACGGGCTCCGCAGGAGACATGGGCACTTTAAGACCTTTAATGGGCGTGAACTGGCTCCTCCCTCTTTGCCCCTCCTCCAGACTCCAGTTAGATCCTGTGCCCAGAGGAGACTGGTCACACACTAGGGGAGCTCTACCGAGTTTCTCTAGAAAATAGACTTTGTTAGGTTTTTTATGTTCAGGGAGCACTGCTGTCAACAGACTCCCTGCTTCGTGGGACTGAGGGGAGAGAAGCAGACCCACTTTCCTGGACTTATGGGCTCTGCTTCTTAGGCTACTGGACACCATTATCTCCAGAGGGTCTGAACACTGGTGTCGTCTAGCTGTTCATTCCCGGAGCCGCGCCGCTGTCCTCCTCACAGAGCCGGAAGATAGAAGCCGGGTGAGTATAGGAAGAAAGAAGACTTCACAGGCGGCAGAAGACATCAGAGCATTGGAAGGTACCGCACAGCGGTCGCGCTGCGTGCCTTTGCTCCCGCACACACACACGAGGCACTGCAAAGGTGCAGGGCGCAGGGGGGGGACGCCCTGGGCAGCAAAGATTACCTCATAAAAACGACTGGCAAGCTATATACACTGCATTGCAGGGTATTTAAAACCCCCGTCAGTTTAAATATTAGCGGGACCGAAGCCCGCCGTCGAGGGGGCGGGGCTTCGTCCCTCAGCTCTACCCAGCGCCATTTTCTCCACAGCTTGGCTGCAGAGACGCTGCTCCCGAACCCTGCCCTGATATCTACAAGTAACAGGGTGCAAAACGAGGGGGGGGGGGGGGGGGGGCGCAATATTTGGTGCTGATTTGATATATATATTATATATAAAACACGCTATACAGGTCTGGGGTATTGTTATATTTCAGACTGTGGCGGCGTTGGGTATGAGCTGGCTAACTTCCTCTCTGTCTCTCCAAAGGACCTCCTTGTGGGTCTGTCCCCTATAGTTCAGTGTGTGTGGGGGTGTCAGTACCTGTGTGTCGACATGTCTGAGGCGGAAGGCTATTCGAGGGAGGAAGAGGAGCAAAATGTGATAGTGACTGCGTCGGCACCGCCGAATGCTGGTTGGGTAGACATGTTTTGAATGCAAGTGTGGCTTTATTGCATAAAAGATTGGACAAAGCTGAGTCTCAGAACCAAGCATGGAGTCAATCCATGGATATTGCTGTGTCTCAGAACCCATCAGGGTCACAGAAACGTCCCTTTACCCAGATAGCAGACACTGATACCGACACGGATTCCGACTCCAGTGTCGACTATGATGAGGCGAGATTACACCCACGGGTGGCCAAGAGTATTCAGTACATGATTGTAGCAATAAGGGATATATTACATATCACAGAGGACCCTTCTGTCCCTGACACAAGGGTCTGTATGTTTAAAGAGAAGAAACGTGAAGTAACGTTTCCCCCATCTCATGAACTGAACACTCTATTTGAAAAGGCTTGGGAAACTCCAGACAAGAGGCTGCAGGTTCCCAAGAGAATTATTTTGGCGTATCCTTTCCCCTCACAGGACAGGTTACGGTGGGAATCCTCTCCCTCGGTGGATAAAGCCTTGACGCGGTTATCCAAAAAAGTGGCCCTACCGTCCCTGGACACGGCGACACTAAAGGATCCTGCGGACCGCAAGCAGGAAACAACTTTAAAATCAATTTATGCGACTACGGGAGCCATCCTCAGACCGGCAGTTGCGTCGGCATGGGTGAGTAGCGCTATTGCAGCTTGGGCAGATAACTTGTCATCTGACATGGACACCCTCGACAGGGATACTGTTCTGTTAACTTTGGGTCACATCAAAGACGCAGCGTTATACCTAAGGGAGGCTGCGAGGGATATTGGCCTCTTGGGATCAAGGGCCAATGCCATGGCAATTTCAGCTAGGAGGTCGCTGTGGACCCGTCAATGACTGGTGATGCTGACTCCAAGAGACTTATGGAGGCTCTGCCTTACAAAGGTGAAGTGTTGTTTGGGGATGGCCTCGCGGACCTGGTTTCCACAGCTACCGTGGGTAAGTCTTCTTTTTTGCCTTTTGTTCCCCCACAGCAAAAGAAAACGCCTCAGTACCAGATGCAGTCCTTTCGGTCTCATAAATTCAGAAAGGGGCGTGGATCGTCTTTCCTCGTCAGAGATAGAGGAAGAGGGAAAAGAACACCAGCTACGGCTAGTTCCCAGGAGCAAAAGTTCTCTCCGGCTTCTGCCAAATCCATCGCATGACGCTGGGGCTCCCCTGCGGGAGTCCGCACTGGTGGGGGCACGTCTTCGGCTCTTCAGCCAGGTCTGGGTTCAGTCGGACCTGGATCCTTGGGTGCTAGGGATTGTGACCCAAGGGTACAAACTGGAGTTCGAGGACGTGCCTCCACACCGATTTTTCAAATCGGCCTTACCAGCTTCTCTCCCAGAGAGAACAATAGTTGCAGCAGCAATATAAAAGCTGTGTCAACAGCAAGTGATTATCATGGTTCCTCGGTTACAATAGGGGAAGGGGTTTTATTCAACTCTATTCGTGGTTCCGAAGCCGGACGGCTCGGTCAGACCGATTCTAAACCTAAAATCCCTAAACCTGTATTTGAGGAGATTCAAATTCAAGATGGAATCTCTCCGAGCGGTGATCTCCAGTCTGGACGGGGGAAGTTTATGGTCTCACTGGACATAAAGGATGCATGCCTTCATGTCCCCATATACCCTCCTCATCAGGCGTTCCTGAGATTCGCTGTGCAGGATTGTCATTACCAATTTCAGACGTTGCCGTTTGGGCTTTCCATGGCCCTGAGGATTTTCACTAAGGTAATGGCAGAAATGATGGTGCTCCTGCGCAAGCAGGGGGTCACAATTATCCCGTACTTGGACGATCTCCTGATAAAAGCGAGATCAAGAGAACAATTACTGAAAAATGTGGAGCGCTGGCTTCTAAATTTGCAAAAGTCGCAGTTGGTTCCGACAACTCGGCTGTCGTTCCTGGGCACGATTCTGGATACAGAAAGACAGAGGGTTTTTCTTCCAGTGGAAAAAGCTCAGGAAATCCAGAACATGGTCAAAGCTCTGCTAAAACCAAAAAGAGTATCGATTCATCAATGTACTCGAGTGTTGGGAAAGATGGTGGCGGCCTACGAGGCCCTTCCGTTTGCCAGGTTTCATGCAAGAGCTTTTCAGTGGGACCTACTGAACAAGTGGTCAGGGTCCCATCTCCAAATGCATCGGTTGATATGCCTGTCTCCCAGGGCCAGGATCTCTCTCCTGTGGTGGCTCCAGGGGGCTCACCTTCTAGAGGGTCGCAGGTTCGGAATTCAGGATTGGGTTCTCGTGACCACGGACGCGAGCCTCCGAGGATGGGGAGCGGTCACACAGGGAATAAACTTTCAGGGAATATGGTCAAGCCAGGAGGCTTGTCTGCACATAAATGTGCTGGAATTAAGGGCCATATACAACGGCCTGAGGCAGGCGGAGCACCTTCTTCGCAACCTACCGGTTCTGATCCAGTCAGACAATGTCACAGCCATGGCGCATGTAAACCGACAAGGCGGAACAAGGAGCAGAGCAGTAATGGCAGAGGCCACCAGGATTCTTCGTTGGGCGGAAAATCACGTGAGTGCCCTGTCAGCAGTATTCATTCCGGGAGTGGACAACTGGGAAGCAGACTTCCTCAGCAGACACGATCTCCATCCAGGAGAGTGGTGACTTCATCAAGAGGTCTTTGCAGAAGTGACAAGTTGCTGGGGACTCCCTCAAATAGACATGATGGCGTCACGCCTCAACAAGAAGCTTCGGACGTATTGTTTAAGGTCAAGGGACCCTCAGGCGATAACGGTGGACGCGCTGGTAACACCATGGGTGTATCAGGCGGTGTATGTGTTCCTTCCACTTCCACTCATCTCAAAAATATTGAGAATCATAAGAAGAACAAAGGTTCAGACGATACTCATTGTTCCAGATTGGCCTCGAAGGGCCTGGTATCCAGATCTTCAGGAAATGCTCACGGAAGATCCTTGGCCTCTTCCTCTCAGAGAGGACCTGTTACAACAGGGGCCGTGTGTGTTCCAGGGCTTACCGCGATTACGTTTGACGGCATGGCGGTTGAACACCAGATCCTAGCTAGGAAAAGTATTCCAGGGTAAGTCATCCCTATTCTACTTAAAGCTAGGAAGGAGGTAACGGCGAAGCACTATCACCGTATCTGGAGGAAGTATGTGTCTTGGTGTGAATCCAAGAATGCTCCTACGGAGGATTTCCAGCTGGGTCGTTTTCTCCATTTTCTAGACAGGAGTGGATATGGGCCTGAAGTTGGGCTCCATTAAGGTGCAGATTTCGTCCTTATCAATATTCTTTCAGAAGGAATTGGCTTCTCTTCCAGAAGTGCAGACTTTTGTGAAGGGAGTACTACACATCCAACCTCCTTTTGTACCCCCAGTGGCACCGTGGGACCTTAACGTGGTGTTACAGTTCCTTAAATCACATTGGTTTGAACCTCTTCAAACTGTTGACTTGAAATTTCTCACTTGGAAAGTGGTCATGTTATTGGCCTTGGCTTCGGCAAGGCGGGTGTCAGAATTGGCGGCTTTGTCTCACAAGAGCCCCTATCTGATGTTCCATGTAGATAGAGCGGAATTGAGAACTCGTCCTCAATTTCTACCCAAGTTGGTTTCGTTGTTTTACATGAACCAACCTATTGTGGTGCCGGTGGCTACGGATGTCTTGGAGGATTCCAAGTCCCTTGATGTGGTCAGAGCTTTAAAAATCTATGTAGCCAGAACTGCTCGTATTAGGAAAACAGTTTGTCCTGTATGCGGCCAACAAGATTGGCGCGCCTGCTTCCAAGCAGACTATTGCACGCTGGATCTGTAACACGATTCAGCAGGCTCATTCTACGGCTGGATTGCCATTACCAAAATCAGTAAAGGCCCATTACACTAGGAAGGTGGGTTCTTCTTGGGCGGCTGCCCGTGGTGTCTCGGCGTTACAGCTTTGCTGAGCAGCTACTTGGTCGGGTTCAAACACTTTTGCAAAATTCTCTAAGTTTGATACCCTAGCTGATGAGGACCTCATGTTTGCTCAGTCGGTGCTGCAGAGTCATCCGCACTCTCCCGCCCGGTCTGGAGCTTTGGTATAAACCCCATGGTCCTTATGGAGTCCCCAGCATCCTCTAGGACGTAAGAGAAAATAAGATTTTAAACCTACCAGTAAAATTTTTTCTCCTAGTTCGTAGAGGATGCTGGGCGCCCGTCCCAGTGCGGACTGAAATCTGCAATAATTGTACATAGTTATTGATAAGGTTATACACAGGTTGTGTTACTGTTGAAATCAGGCTGTTGCTGTTTTCTGTTGTTGTTCATACTGTTAACTGGTTTACTTATATACCATGTTGTACGGTGTGTTTGTGGTGTGAGCTGGTATATGTCTCACCCTTGATTAACAAAATCCTTTTCCCCCGAAATGTCCGTCTCCTCTGGGCACAGTTCCTATAACTGGAGTCTGGAGGAGGGGCATAGAGGGAGGAGCCAGTTCACGCCCATTAAAGGTCTTAAAGTGCCCATGTCTCCTGCGGAGCCCGTCTATACCCCATGGTCCTCGCGGAGTCCCCAGCATCCTCTACGGACTAGGAGAAAAAGATTTACCGGTAGGTTTAAAATCTTTTTTTCTCTTATGTCCTAGAGGATGCTGGGGACTTCAAAAGGACCATGGGGTATAGACGGGATCCGCAGGAGCTTGGGCACACTGAAAGACTTAAGACTGGGTGTGAACTGGCTCCTCCCTCTATGCCCCTCCTCCAGACCTCAGTTAGACTTTGTGCCCAGGACTGACTGGACACACACAGGGGAGCTCCCCTGAGTTTCTCTGGAAAAGACTTTTTGTTAGGTTTTTTATTTTCAGGGAGACCTGCTGGCTACAGGCTCCCTGTAGCGTGGGAGTGAGAGGGGAGAAGCAGACCTACTTCTGTGAGTTTCAAGGCTCTGCTTCTCGGCTACTGGACACCATTAGCTCCAGAGGGTTCAATCACTTGGTGCGCCTAGCTGCTTGTTCCCGGAGCCACGCCGTCACCCCCTCACAGAAGCCAGAAGTCGGGTGAGTATGTGAAGAACAGAAGACTTCAGGACGGCAGAAGACTTCAGTGACCAGGTACAGCGCAGCGGAGACGCTGCGCTCCACGCTCCCACACACATCAGGCACTCGCTGGGGGGGGGGGCGCCCTGGGCAGCAGGTCACTGGGGTCCGGAAAGAGCCGGCAGAGACATTTTCGGTGCCTCGGCACCGTTCATCAGCCCCCGCCGGCATTTTTAAATCAGGCAGCTGAAGCCCGCCGGGAAAGGGCGGAGCTTAGCGCGCGGCTCACGGCGCCATCTTCCTCTGCTCCACGCGGCAAGAAGGAGACGCTGGGCCGGACCTCCATCGCTCCCCGCAAGTAACGGGGAGATTTCTCAGGGGGGGGGGGGGGGGGGCGCAGTGTTTGGTGCATTAGTTACAAAATCTAGCAGCGCCGGAATTATATATCCCCTATAGGGATATATAGGCGCTGGGGTGTGAGCTGGCATACTCCCTCTGGGTCTCTCTCTGGGCTTCTCTGTAGGCCTGTCCCCTGGTGAGGCATTTTGTGTGTGTGTCGCAGTGTCGATCAAACGTGTCGACATGTCGGAGGCTGAATGTGATTCCCCGGAGGAGGTGGTAGGGGGTGAAGTTGTGGGTCTGGATTTGGGTCTGTCGGCGCAGCCGACACCTGATTTACTCAAGTTATTAACTACAATCAATACGAATGTAGCTTCGTTGTCTAAGAGGTTAGAGAAGTCTGAGTCACAGACGCAGGTGTGGAAAAAGTCCATAGAGGAGGCTTTATCTCAGGTACAGACCCCATCGGGCTCGCAGAAGCGGCCGTTTACTCAGGTGGCAGATACGGATACCGACTCGGACTCTGACTCTGAGGTCGATTTTTCTGAGGCGGCTTTGCATCCGCGGTTAGTAAAGAGTATTCAGTATATGATTGTGGCTATAAAGGATGTTTTACACATTTCTGATGAACCTGCGGTGCAAGAAACAAGGATTTGTTTGTTCAAAGGGAAAAAACCTGAAGTAAAATTTCCCCCCCTCATGAAATTAATACTCTTTGTGAAAAAGCTTGGGAGTCGCCGGATAAGAAATGGCAGATTCCCAAGAGGATTTACATGGCGTATCCTTTCCCCTCTGATGATAGGGAAAAATGGGAGTCGTCTCCAAATGTTGACAAAGCTTTATCTCGTTTGTCTAAGAAGGTGGCGCTTCCGTCTCCGGACACGGCAGCTCTCAAGGATCCTGCGGATCGCAAGCTGGAGACGTCTCTGAAGTCCATTTTCGCAAATACAGGCACTTTGCTCAGACCTGCAGTGGCGTCTGTGTGGGTGAATAGTGCTATTGCTAAATGGGCCGAATATTTATCCACTGACATGGATACCCTTGATAAGGATAATGTTCTTCTGACTCTTGGTTATATCAAGGATGCTGCAGATTACCTGAAGGATGCGGCGAGAGATGTCTGTCTTTTGGGATCAAGAGCCAATGCCATGTCAATATCGGCCAGGAGGGCTTTGTGGATCCATCAATGGAATGCTGATGCCGACTCCAAGAGAGCTATGGAAGCTTTACCCTTCAAAGGTAATGTCTTGTTTGGGGACGGCTTGGCAGACCTGGTCTCTACCGCGACAGCGGGTAAGTCCTCTTTTCTTCCCTATGTTCTCACGCAGCACAAAAAGGCACCACATCAGCAGATGCAGTCCTTTCGTCCTAACAAATACAGGCGTGGAAAGGGTTCGTCCTTCCTCGCTTCCACGGGTAAAGGAAGGGGTAGGAAGTTGCCTGCCGTGTCAGGCGCCCAGGACCAAAAGTCCTCCCCTGCCTCTACCAAGTCCACCGAATGACGTTGGGGCTTCCCTTGGGGAGTCCGGACTGGTGGGGGGGCCGTCTCCGAGTCTTCAGTCAGGTCTGGGTTCGTTCAGGCCTCGATCCTTGGGTCCTCGAGATTGTATCTCAAGGTTACAAGCTGGAGTTTCGGGAGGTGCCCCCCCACCGGTTTTTCGTTTCGTCCTTACCAGCGTCTCTTCCGGACAGGGAGCTGGTGTTGGCAGCGATACAAAAATTGTGTCATCAGAGGGTAAGTGTTCCAGTTCCCCTGTCACAGCGGGGGGAGGGGTTCTACTCGAGCCTATTTGTAATGCCGAAACCGGACGGTTCGGTCAGACCAATTCTGAATCTAAAATCCCTCAATCTTTACTTGAAAGTTTTCAAATTCAAGATGGAATCTCTTCGAGCTGTGATTTCCAGCCTAGAAGGGGGGGATTGTATGGCGTCAGTAGACATAAAGGATGCCTACTTACACGTCCCGATATTTCCTTCGCATCAGGCCTTCCTCAGGTTTGCGATACAGGACTCTCATTACCAATTTCAAAAGTTGCCGTTTGGCCTTTCCACGGCCCCGAGAGTGTTCACCAAGGTTATGGCGGAAATGATGGTTCTCCTTCGCAGGCAAGGGGTTTCAATTATCCCGTACTTGGACGATCTCCTGATAAAGGCGAGGTCCAGGGAACGGTTGCTAAGGAGTGTGGACTAGGTGCTGTCGGTACTTCAACAGCACGGTTGGCTGCTAAATTTACCAAAATCTCAGTTGCTTCCAACCACTCGGCTGTCCTTTCTGGGCATGGTCCTCGACACAGAATTACAGAGAGTTTTTCTTCCTCAAGAGAAGGCTCTAGAACTGCAGTTGTTGGTCAGGGAACTTCTGAAGCCGAAGACTGTGTCCATCCATCAATGTACACGAGTGCTGGGGAAGATGGTGGCGACGTACGAAGCCATTCCGTTCGGCAGGTTTCATGCCCGGGTTTTCCAGTGGGATTTGCTGAGCAAATGGTCCGGGTCTCACCTGCACATGCACCGGAAGATAAGTCTATCTCCCAGGGCCAGGATTTCCCTCCTGTGGTGGCTACAAGGGCCTCACCTTCTAGGCGGCCGCCGGTTCGGTATCCTGGATTGGGTACTTCTGACAACAGATGCGAGTCTCCGGGGCTGGGGTGCAGTCACCCAAGGCAGGAACTTCCAAGGGAGATGGTCGTTCCAGGAAGCGGGTCTCCACATAAATGTTCTCGAGTTAAAAGCCATTTACAACGGCCTGCTACAGGCAAGAAGCCTTCTTCAGGGTCGACCTGTCCTGGTACAGTCAGACAACATCACAGCGGTGGCACATATCAACCGTCAAGGCGCCACAAGGAGCAGAGCGGCAATGGAGGAGACCACAAGAATCCTTCGCTGGGCGGAACAACACCTGAGCGCCCTGTCAGCAGTCTTCCTTCCGGGAGTGGACAACTGGGAAGCAGACTTCCTCAGCAGACACGATCTCCATCCGGGAGAGTGGGCTCTTCATCAAGAGGTGTTTGCAGACGTGACAAAGCGTTGGGAACTCACTCTGATAGACATGATGGCGTCTCGTCTCAACAAGAAGCTTCCGAGGTATTGTTCCAGGTCAAGAGACCCCCAAGCCAGTGCGGTGGACGCCCTGGTGTCTCCGTGGGTATTCAAGTCAGTGTATGTGTTCCCTCCCCTTCCTCTTATTCCAAAGGTGCTGGGGATCATTCGGCGAACAAGGGTTCAGGCGATTCTCGTAGTTCCAGATTGGCCAAGAAGGGCCTGGTATCCGGACCTTCAGGAATTGTTAGTGGAAGATCCTTGGCCGCTTCCTCTAAGAGAGGACCTGTTGTTGCAGGGCCCATGCGTGTTTCCAGACTTACCGCGGCTGCGTTTGACGGCATGGAAGTTGAGCGCCAGATCTTAGCTCGTAAAGGTATTCCACGAGAGGTTATACCTACTCTCCTCAGGGCTAGGAAGGAAGTTACAGCGAAGCATTATCACCGTATTTGGAAGAAGTATGTTTCCTGGTGTGAGTTTCGGAAGGCTCCTGCGGAAAAATTTAAATTGGGGCGGTTTCTCCACTTTTTGCGGCTGGTGTGGATGCAGGCCTGAAGTTGGGCCCATCAAGGTGCAGATTTCGGCATTGTCTATTTTCTTTCAAAAGGAACTGGCTGCCCTCCCAGAGGTTCAGACGTTCGTGAAAGGAGTTTTGCATATCAATCCTCCGTTTGTGCCTCCTGTGGCTCCATGGGATCTGGACGTGGTCTTGCAGTTTCTCATGTCTGCCTGGTTTGAGCCTTTGCGTAAGGTTGTTGGCACTGGCGTCTGCCAGGCGGGTGTCTGAGTTGGTGGCCTTATCTCATAAAAGTCCGTATTTGGTCTTTCATTCGGATAGGGCAGAATTGAGGACTCGTCAACAATTTTTACCAAAGGTGGTCTCCTCGTTTCACATTAATCAACCTATTGTGGTACCGGTGGCCACGGATGCTGGGACTGTTCCAAGGTCTCTGGATGTGGTAAGGGCATTGAAGATCTATGTCGCGGTGGCTAGGAAGACTGAGGCACTGTTTGTCCTGTACGCTTCCAACAAGATTGGTCATCCTGCTTCCAAACAGACTATTGCACGCTGGATTTGTAGTACGATTCAGCAGGCTCATTCTTCGGCCGGATTACCGGTGCCGAAAAATGTGAAAGCCCATTCTACCAGGAAGGTGGGCTCGTCTTGGGCGGCTGCCCGGGGCGTCTCGGCTTTACAGCTCTGCCGAGCGGCTACTTGGTCGGGTTCAAACACGTTTGCCAAGTTCTACAAGTTTGATACCCTGGCTGATGAGGACCTTGAGTTTGCTCAGTCGGTGCTGCAGAGTCGTCCGCGCTCTCCCGCCCGGTCTGGAGCTTTGGTATAAACCCCATGGTCCTTTTGGAGTCCCCAGCATCCTCTAGGACGTAAGAGAAAATAGGATTTTAGTACTTACCGGTAAATCCTTTTCTCCTAGTCCGTAGAGGATGCTGGGCGCCCATCCCAGTGCGGACTGTTCTTGCAGTGTTCTTTGTCGGTTCACTTGGTTTGTGTTTATGGTTTCAGCTTGTTGCTGTTGGTTTTGCATACTGTTCTCTGGTTTGCTGTTACTCCGGTTATACGGTATGGTTGTGGTGTGGGCTGGTATGTCTGTAGCCCTTAGTTTTCACAAAAATCCTTTCCTCGAAATGTCCGTCTCTCCTGGGCACAGTTCCTATAACTGAGATCTGGAGGAGGGGCATAGAGGGAGGAGCCAGTTCACACCCAGTCTTAAGTCTTTTCAGTGTGCCCAAGCTCCTGCGGATCCCGTCTATACCCCATGGTCCTTTTGGAGTCCCCAGCATCCTCTACGGACTAGGAGAAAAGGATTTACCGGTAAGTACCAAAATCCTATTTTCTCAACGTAACTGCACTGGTGGCTTCACTGAAGCTCCCAATTCCTCAGATAATTACTGTCTGTTAATCATATATAATCTCAAAGACTTTGGGTAATATGTTGCTGCTTTTTGGTATTCAAGAGGGATATCTATATTTCTTCTTTGAAATCATTGCTTCATATAGGTTAACAAACAGGCACCATTGTGGTGTACTATAGTGCCAGACAATAATGTAATGGAATTGGTTTTTATAAACCGTAGCAAAATTTGCTGGCACTATATGAGTAAATGTTAATAATAATCATAATTGCCAAACATAATCATGGGGCTTGTCGCCATGACCTCATAGAAAAGGTGTTTCTGCTTCCTTATTTATAGGGGTATATTCAATTACAGTCGGAGAGGATCCGACACTGCAGTATTCAAAAGTGGGCGTTTCCGCCCATTTTCCCCTCCCATTCCGACCATTCCTTTCCGCCCTCTCTTATGGATGAAAAATTAATGGTCGAAAACACATGGATTCCACTCATCCATATGTTTTTTGACTTGTTGGAATTTCCGACAGAGCAAAAAAAACGGCATTTCAATTGAATATTAATGTGCCGGAAAGTTCTGATTATCGGCGAAAAGTGCCGTCTTTCCGCCCTGTCGGAACTTCCGACTGTAATTGAATACTCCCCACAGAGTCACCAAGCTTCACCATGGCTAATGCTAACAAACTAAACAATGGTTAATACAATGCAGTAATACAGGAAACTACTTAAAAATTGTTTTGGCACGATACATTAGACAGCAATGTGAAAACATTCATTTTTGTTAGTAGTGTTAGCCGGTGTATATTAGTGTCATGCTACAAATTCTTCCTATTTTATTTTAGGGACACCCCGTCTTAATAAATAGTGCATTGGAGGAAGCTAAAATTGACTTCAAAGAAAGGGTAGTGGATGAGTGGAATAGTCTCCCATCAGAGGTGGTAGAGATTAATACAGTAGAGCAATTTAAACTTGCTTGAGCTTGGTATAGGCACAAGAATATCTTTACAGAGAACTTAAGGTGCATACAGACGGTGAGATTTGGACTAAACCTGATTCTCACTGTGCGATAGGGACTAGGTCAGTATTGCAAGCATATAATGACAGTGCTTGCGATACTGACTGTGCGATTGTGGCTAAAGCCCAGTACCCACGGGCCGATGCAGGAGAGATGTGTGCTGAGCGAACCGCTCAGCACACATCTCTCCTGCCGCTCAGCACAGCGCGATCTGTGCTGAGCGTGCGGGGGGAGACGGGGGGGCCGCTCATTTCACCCAGCGGGTGAAGTGAGCGACCCGCTAGATTGGCCTGCATGCAGGCCAATCTAGCAGCAGCGATAGCGATGTGCGGGGCCGCGCATCGCTATCGCCGAGGGGGCTACACACGGAGCGATCATGCCGATATTCTAAGCAATCTAGTCAGATTGCTTAGAATATCGCTCCGTGAGTACCCCCCTTTAGTGTCAATTTTGACTATCTTTTCTACGAGATAGTCAAAATTGACTTGCCTGCACAGTCTGTCTAGGCTTGCGATACCAACAGGTTTTTTTTAAAAAAGGTCAGAAATGGTTCTTATCTGCTGTCAAATTCTGTTTCTATGTAACACACATTCTAAGATTATTAGCATATGACTACAGCCACAAGTGTTACATTTGGACAAAATACTGTTATTTTTCAATTGTTTTTAGATATTTTTCTTTAAGACTATAAATGTATTTAATTCTTTAAGAATTATTATGTTGCACTTTAACCAGCCATTGCACTATACTTCCTAACTGCTGCAAGTGAGTTTTTGTTTTCCTCCTAGCAATTACAGTAATGCAACAGTTATAACTTTTTATCTTTTCTCTTATAAATTGATTATTTGTTTATATATATATTTAACTACATGGCACCACTAAGGGATCATATCACTGTACAAGGAAGATCACAATTATATGAACCAACAATACTTTGTAAAGAGGTTCAAACAATACAAAGGGAAAAATCAAACAGTGAGATCATTATACAACTGAGAGTGTTATTAGCTGTAACACTCAATGACCCAGTGCCCTGGGTAGGTATCGGAGTAGCTGACTGTGAGTAAATGTGCACTGGAGACCAGGATAATGCAATCTGAGAATCAGGAGGGTGGAGAACCCTGACTGTGGGAGCATTACAATCAGGGAATAGCATTGATCTATTACATTAATCAACACTCATTTTATTGTCAATCATATTAGAGCGATTTTGGGATAACTTTGTGGTGTGGATTCCAACTATAACATCAGTTTTGCTAGATTGGCTCTAATTTTTTTAAATAAATGGGCACAGTAGATGACGCAAACTACCCAACTGTCACTAATATATGGAGGGGGCACATTCTAGAATGATCGCAGACAAACACCTAGAATGTTCATGCTTCTCACCCTCTAGAATGCTCCAGTAAATTCTCATATGTATGCATTACGGCTCAAATCGCTATTAATTGAGGGCATCCATTACCTCAAAAAATAAAGCCAAATTGATAAAAAAAAATAAACTTTCTATTTGAAATTGAGCCCCCAAAATACCCTAAATTTGTTCAAATATCCTCGACAACTAAACAAGTTTTTTTTTTTTTTTTTGTTGGGCTGTGTTTTCTTTTTTTATTTATTTTTTGCACCCATTATTTTTGTGTATATTTATTTTCTTTAATACATTTTGTCTCTCACTGCGCAGGGCTCCAGTGACTTTTGTGTGGATCCCAACTCATTTGTCACCAAAGTGGTAGAACAAAAATCTGTTCTGAATGCAGGTGAGATTTCTCTTATCTGACGTTACATGTTTGCTTCTCTTATCTAACATTATGTGTTTGCTTGGATCTTGTCCTTTCCTGCACCTTTTACCTGAAAAATGGTCCGGCCTGCCGTTCCCCATTTTGAGTTCTCTCCTCCCCTCCGCACATCTTTTAAACCTACTCCCCCTGGGCATGCACTGCAGCTGCTCCCCAGCCTACATTAGCACATATTAGATATCCTAATGCTTGGGTCATCTAGGTTAAAGGGATACATCCATTAGGAGGCTAAAGCCGCATACACACGGTGCGATGTAATTACCGATATGGATTATATAGTCCATATCGGTAGAATAATAGTGCATATGGCACCATGTGTATACACCTTGCGATGCGTGCTCCCGCAGAGGTCGGTATCACAAGAAAACATAGACTGTGCAGGCAGGTCACTTTTGACTAGAATCTGTTCAACCTTAGTACATAGTATAGTCTAAATTGGCCATAGTCAAAATCGTACATAGCCAAAATTGCACCGCGTGTATAGTCCATATCGGTGGTTCTGGGCTCCATGGAGTTCAAGGGAAATCGCATAGTGCAAATCGGCCACATAGGCAGAATTGCACCGTGTGCATGCCCCTTTAGAGGATTCCACACATATTTACAGTGTACTGATTTTTCAGGGTTATGGTTAGATTTTTCTGTTCTGCTTCAGCAATGTACAGGTTGCTCTTGTGAAATACGTGACAAAGAAATATGTATGTCTGCAGCACATTTCTCATGCCTCTCTGTACTGTAAAGTCCTTTCATTTTCAACACATGCTTTCATGGATGGGATATAAAATGGGACAGACCTTTTTACAGACTTTTTGCTTCTTCCTCAGAATGTAGAACAATTCATGCACCATTGCAAAAGTATACAGTCGAAAGTGGAGGTTTATAGGATTTGTATTTTGTCTAAATTAGTTGAACCACCATTTATTACTGCAATAAGGGCTGTAACACACGCGCCTTCCCGGATGGCTTTTTGCCATCCGGGAGGGTCTTTCACACACAACGGCTTTTAGCCGTGTGTAATGCTGTGCGCATGCGCAGCGGCAGACACGGCTTGGGAAAAAGCCGTTGTGTGTGTGAAAGCTCCCCTTCACACACACACACACGGTCCACTGCATACAAAGACGGCACAGCCCCGGCCCAGCAGCCGGACCTTCCAGTGGATATTTCTGGCTGCAACCCGGCAGCTGGGCCGGGGCCGTGCAGTGTGAAAGGCCCCTACCCCTCACACTGATAACTACAATACCAGCACGGGAAAAAGCCATCCGGCTTTTTCCCGGCCGGCAAAAGCCGGCGTGTGTGTTTCAGCCCTAACAGTACAGGATTACTCCTGCCAGTCTCAGGGGTGATAAGAGTTGAGAAGTTGCCCATGGCAACCAGTCAGCACTGAAATAGCATCTATAATTTGCATGCTATAAAATTATACAGAGCTGCTGATTGGATGATGGAGCTACTTCTCCGCTGGCTCACTTCTCCGCTCTCATCACTGCTTAGTAAATGTCCCCCTAAGTCACTTATTCACTTCTTTCCCCTGCCCTCAGGCGCCTCATAGTGACTGCAGGAGCTAGTACACAGTGATATGCATCAACATTTTTCTGTGAGTGGAACGCATCAACTCTCACAGTGGAGGGAAGTCCAGGATGTTTGCGGCTGCCATTCTCTGCAACTTCTGGAATTACGGCACCATGTTCTCTCCTCATTTGCAAGTCCATTCAAAAAGTCAGATTTGTTTTACACTTCATAGCCAAAGCCTTCATCTGTGCAGCTTGTCATGTTTAATATAATAGCACGGCATATGAATGTAACACATCAGTGGATGGTTTAATATATATGAGCCTATAGTTTACAGAAGATCTTGGTATCACACTAAATTTAATGTTAGATGGAGCCAGTCTTCAGTGCTCAGTAATTACTTTGCGGATGATGGAAAACGAGACAAAAGTAAAAAAGAATGGAAGAGCCACTAAGGACATAAGATGTTCCAGCCTTATCTGAAATAAATGCTTTTGCCAATTTCTGAACTCGTAGCGTCACAGATGGCGCTTAGTAGCGTCTGTATCCGCACAGACTCCCGCATCTCCTGAGATGGTTTTGATCAAGGAAGCTCCCTGCCTCAACAGTGCACGGAGGATAAAGCCTGAGTGATGGCTGCTTTTATGTCTGCTTGACAGTCTGTGGCACATCATACGACGTAAGTAAGAAAGGCGTAGTTGTTCTAGATAGCAGCTGACTGCGGACATCAATTTGCTCTCCTGTGCTCTGTTTTTAGAGCCAATTGCTCAGTGTTCTCCAGATGCTAGAGAACAGCTCTGTATAACATACAAAGTCTACTGGCAATTTATTGGACTGTGGGGGTTATTCAGATGTGGAAGCCAACCTAAAAAGCAAGCAACTGGGCAAAACCATGTTGACTGCAGGTGGGCAGATGTAACATGTGCAGAGAGAGTTAGATTTGGGTGGGTTATTTTGTTTCTGTGCAGGGTAAATGCTGGCTGCTTTATTTTTACACTGCAATTTAGATTTCATTTTGAACACACCCCACCCAAATCGAACTCTCTGCACATGTTACATCTGCCCCACCTGTAGTGTAATATGGTTTTGCCCAGTTGTGTGCTTGTTTTGCTTTGCTTACAAACCTGAATCAGGCCCTGTATTTGAATAGCATCTGGATATGTGGCTGGCAGCAGCCTGGAAAGGATATTTTTAGTTAAAATATATGCTGTTCATATATGGCTTATACAAGTGTGTGTTGAGTCCCTTGGTGATGGAATAATAGCCAACACAGGCCTGATCACCAAGAATCTCCTACAGGCAGTGCTAGGCACTGTGCAATTTCCTTGCAGTAATGGCACTTCTTAAAGCCATACCTATAATGCAGTGTGTACAGGACATGTGTATATTCTGTGGATCAGCACGTAAAGGAGACAGCATCTTCACCATATAAGGGGAGGAGCTTATTGTTGGGGTCACATTACGCCAGGGTCAGCACTGATTAGGACATACCAACGCCACTAACTCACTTGTAATACACTAGTACAAGCCTGGCACAAAGTAAAGTGGGGGCCTAGACGAGAAATATTTTGAAACCACACAGTTGAGGACCATTAATGTAATACGACAGTACTGATTTTATAGTTACTGGCTATTTTTACCCATTTTTCCTCTATATTTTTGCAAGTTTTTTTTTTTCACGAACAAAGAAAATGCGTAAAATATATTTCTTCAATCGTATATTCTCATATTCATCTTCCAAAGCCACAATTATCAGCTTCATAATGCATTAGATGCGTTGTCTACAGCTAATGTTTAATGGAGTCTAGACGTCGCATTAGCACCTCCTTGTTATGTACTTTATTGCCGGGAAAGCACTTGACCACACAATACACATGGCTCGGTAAACTGTAAGCGCAGGTTAGGCTACAGAGGGCAATTGTGCTGTCTTTGGCTAATTACACTTTAATGGCTCGTCTGAGCAGTAGAAGAAAGGTGCATAGAAGATTGTACTGGGAAGGTGAACAGCTGGTGGGCCCAGCCCCAGAGTGGAGTAATGAATTATAGAGAACATCTGTCAGCTTCCATTGGCTGCTTCCAGAAGCCGCTTGCATGCTTTCTTCTCGTATCCATACGCAGGCCTGCACGCACCACATCTCCGGAGAACTGCATGAAATATTTACAGGCGTCTTCATTCAGACATAAGGAGAGAGAGCACTAACAATGATGGCTGTGGAGGCTGGGAGATACTCCTGAGAGCTTAAGGGAGCACTGCTACGGAATAGAATGACCAGAAATGTAGCACTTTGATGCACAAATGCATAGGTTACAGCAGTGATTTTCAACCTTTTTTTACTCGCGGCACACCAAACAATATTTTAAAATTGCCAAGGCACACCATCCCCACAGAACCCCCGCCCCAAAAAAAAAAAAAACAACAACACACATTGGCCCTCATAATAAAAGAAAATCCACACATACATTGGCCTACACAGAAAAAACAATCATATTGCTCCCTACATAAATCCTATTGGTCCCCACATGAATTATTCACATTGTTCCCCCCATAAATCCTTATTCTCCCCACATAAATCCTATTGCTCCCCACAGGAGAAATAAAATAACAAATATTAGCCCCTACCAGTCAGCTGTCCTCCTACCTGTCCCTCAGTGGCGGGGGTTGTTCATAGTGGAGTGCTGCGAATACTGAGCAGCAGGTGGACGGGCAGGTGTGGATGAGGGTGGGCAAGGAAAGCTGTGTATGCAGGTGGGAACTGGAAGATGTGTATGCAGGTGGGCGGGCTGGCTGGCTGGTGATACGCAGCGGTCGTGACCTATGATATCACACCGCCGCGTCTTCAAGGCAAACATCACGGCCGGAGCACATCTGATCCTCTAAGAAGAGCCCGGGCCAACAGTTCACTCTAAAGGTGCAGGAAGCTGCTCTTGCTCCGCGGCACACCTTGCAACTCGTCGCGGCACACTGGTTGAAAAAGCCTGGGTTACAGCCTAGGATGGCAATCTGTGGCAGCCTAGCTGCATGCATGGTACTTGTAGTGCTGCTGCAGGTTGCCTAAGCTTAGGTTAAAGCCTAAAAATATACTTTTATTTTCAGTTTGATTTATTTTGTTATTTGTCTAAAAGGCTGTGTCATGCTGGACAAATAACTTAATATTATTATTATTATTTGCATTTTATGAACATAAGTGTGGGCTGGCATGCCTTCTGGTTTCATGTGATGTGTAATATTATCCACAGTCTTTAGCTGTGCCTTTCGGAGCTCTGAGTATCCTGCAGCAACAGTATAGCTGTGTGCCATACTTGGACATGAGTCATATATCAAGAAATGGTGTGTAGTCAATATGTTGACGTGGACATTGTTGATGGCTAGGGTTGTGGCTTAAATGCATGAACAGTGCCACGTCGATATACCGACTGTTAATATTATGTTGACATACTGTACCAAACCTGAATAAGACCCCCCTTGTGCATCTACCAGCATGCACTGTTACTTAATGGCTGTAGATGGGAATGTTGTGACCACTAAAACCCGCACTTGTGATAGTTTGGGATTAACTCCAGAATCATCAACTTTAAAACCATCTTTGTTGGGCACAGAGGCTTGTTCACTTAGACCAGGCATGTCCAAACTGCGGCCCTCCAGCTGTTGAGAAACTACACATCCCAGCATGCCCTGACACAGCTTTAGCATTCTCTGACAGCAAAACTGTGTCAGGGCATGCTGGGATATGTAGTTTCACAACAGCTGGAGGGCCGCAGTTTGGACATGCCTGACTTAAACCAATCCTCCCTGTGTCCTGGTGCTGCTTAGATGGTGGTCATTGCTGACTTCGTTCAGAAGGATAATATTTACTGAGGAAATCTCGGGGGTTAGGTTCCATTGATGCTGGGCATAGCTACCGGCCCACCATAGGTGGTGTCGGGATCCAGTCAGGTTCCATACCTCCCATCCACGCACATAGACCACTCCCTCCTCCTTATGACACGTCATAGATCAGTATGATAGTGGTGAGGGTGATAGTGGAGGGTCACAACTTCTTTTAATGTTTCACGCACGCTGGCAAGAATAAAGTCACCATTAACAAATAAGTGGTAGTCGCAATTTTTTCCATAGCAACAGAGCTCGCAATGACTTACTGAAAAGGAAAACATTTTTTATATATAATTCTTTCCAATTCTGATACACGTCACCACATCTACATCGCCACATAATTCTATATTTATTATAGCTGTATATTTCATGTAATGATACGTGTTTAGCAGCTGGAAATATAAAATATCTTTTTGTAGTGAAACTCCATGTAGGAAGCATCATGAAGGTGATAATGTTTTGTGTAGCTTACGTATTAGTACTGCAGTCCCACCCCTGAGGAAGCTGCCATAATGCGCTGGTTAGCTTTTTGAGGGAACTACAAATACTCTGATGCATAAACTGTTATAAGCAGAAACAAAGGAACAACCTCAGCGGTGTACACAAACCCAATGGTTTCGTACATCTCTGATGTTTTCAGATTTGTGCATGCACAAGTTCTGTACTGCGCAAGTGCAGATCCCTGCCGATTGCAGTTCCGCTTAAGCTGCAGCATGATTGGACAGCAGGAGACATCTACGTACGCAAAACGCCTCCTGCACTTCTCAATGAAGCCCACAGGGTCCATTACTGCTAATATTCGTATATTATCCAAGCCAATGACTTGTTGGGCTGACGGTCACAATGTGTAACAATATATAATATAATCTATTTCTTAAGACCCGTACACACTGGGAGATGTGTGCTGAGCGATCTAGCATAGACTGCTCAGCCAGTAGCGGATCTTGCCACGGGCAAGCAGGACTTTTGCCCGGGGCGCCGCCTTCCGGAGGGCTCCGGCGCCATCCGGAGGGCGCCGCACCATGGCAAGATCCGCCACTGTGCCCCGCTGTGCCCCCCGCTTTGAAGGGAACCAGACCACGCCCCCATTTGAAGCCACGCCTCTATACTTTGCCCGGGGCGCCACAAGGGCAAGAACCGGCCCTGTGCTCAGCACACATCTCTCCCCACACTCAGCGCGATGTGTGCTGAACGAGGGGGGGCGCTCATTTCCCCCAGCAGTGAAATGAGCGATCTCATTAGATTTGGCATGCAAATCTAGTGCCGGCGATAGTGACGCACGGGACCGCACATCGCTGTCACACGGAGTACACACGGAGAGATCTGTGCTTAATATCTAAGCAATCTAGTCAGATTGCTTAGAATTTAAGCACGGATCTCTCCGTGTGTACTTCCCTGTAGAGTAGACTGAGCTGTATTGTCTGTATTATTGGGGGCAACAACTTGGGTTGCCATCTCTCCCTGATTTCCTGGATTCTCCAGGATTTGGTGGCAACCCTCCAGGAGGCTTTTCCCTTCACCCAGATTCCTGGATTCTCCAGGAATAAGGGGACCCTGAGAGCACCAGCAGTGTTCCTTGGCAGCCGCGGAACTCCGTGAACTACAGTGACTGTCTTGCGAGATGATGACATCAAATCTCGCGAGACTGTGTTCAGCCGAGACTGAGCTGAAGCTGCCATGACGCTGCAGCGTTTCCCTGTGCGGTGGTGAAGTAACGCCGGCCCAGCTCATGTGAAAAGAGCAATGAGAGCTGACAGGCATGTCACACATATATTTAGAATATAATGAACATGCATGAAACAAATAGAGGATCAAGTTATATATTGATATATGTATATTTTTTAATCACTAGCAGACGTCTTTTAGTAGTGCATTTGTTTGTTTAACCTGATATTGATAAGGTTGTGTGCAGCACTTACACTTCCATGGTTCTTCCTTCTTTCACAATCTAGTTTTAAGGCGCCAAATGCCTGTAATTTATCCAAGTGGCGACTATTATATTCCTATTTATATAGATACACTGTTCCATTTATATAGATACACTGTATCATTTAGATAGCTTGTACGTAAAATATTTTATTAATATGGTACATCATTTTATTTACATGAATATCGCTTGGTGCCGCGGAGGGGGGGTGTTGGGATTGGGGAAGGGGTTGGATCTCCAGGAATCGATGATGCATGAGGTGGCAACCCTAGCAACAACAGAAAAACACCTGCAACAGCCAGAAGTCACAGGATTTAGTGTGTTTTGTGTCAGATTTCGCTAGCATTCCCTTCTGTTGGTTTTGAAAGCTATATTCTTCTCTCTCGGCTGGTTGAGGTGAGAATGGAGGGCAGATCTGTCTGAGGAACAGCTCAGGAACTGCTCATTAACATTCAGAAGTTCAAGAAAGACTTTAATTAGATGGGAGCAGGTGATGTTTACAGCTTCTCGTCTCAGCTGTAATTCACAACAGAGAGCGTCAAATCTGGGATATCCCAGGATATCGCTCTCCTTCACCGCCTGGAATTTATTCAGCGTTCGTCTGTTCCCGAGAAAATCTGATTTGCAAATCAGACAAGCCTGCTGCAGAGTCTTTAATTATTGATGGCATGGCTTTTTTTTTTCCTGAAGCTAAACAAACCATTGAAATGAGCATAGAAAGTTCTTTGAAGAATTGTATAATAGGCATATGCGATCTGATATTTCCCCTTTCAGATCAAAGTCTAATAATAATAATAATAATAATAATAATAATAATCAATCACCAGTTTATAATTTGGCAGCTAAACTGTGCTACAGGTTGTGTTAAAAATTAAAACAAAATGAACATGTTTTTAAGGATCATTACACCTTACATACAATAGACGGGCTGACGTATCGCAACCTCTGTACACATTGATCAATGTTAATGAAGGACGGAACGATGTTGCTGCTCGTGTTATTATTTATTATTATTATTATTATTATTATTGTTTATTTATATGGTGCCACTAGAGTTCCGCAGCACCTAACAAAGCACATAAACAAGTGATCAAAACAAGAACATGGCAATGTAGGACAAGTACATGGTATAAAAACATTTTTGCATCAGGGGACAAGACACTAAAGGGCCCCATACGCTACAACGATATGTCTGAGGCTGAAGTCGGAGGCGATTTCCCTTGAACTCTCCCTGGAGCTTCCTGGGACTGGTTCCATACGATTTGGTACATTTGGCATGCGATACATCGTATGCGATCCCAGCCATGCCTGCGGGAACCGACTTATCACGAGTGCAGCACTAACGATCGGAGCCAATCCGACCCTCATGGGGCAGCGCATCGGATTGGCTCGGATTCACAGCCAAAATGCCCGATTTCACCCAATATATCGTCCCGAATTGGGCTGAAATTGGGCATAATCGTTCTAGTGTATGGGGCCCTTAAGATAAGCATCAGGTTGGTAGAAACAGAGGGCTAGGTGCCATTGTAGGGAGTATGGAGTAGAAGATAGTCCAAGTAAGAGAAGTAAAAGCAGATGAGGGGAGAGGGCCATGAGAGCTTACATTGTAAAGGGGAGAGGCAGACAGACAGGGGTGACGCAGATGGTGTTATGCCGCCCCCCACCCTCCCCTTTTTAAATAAGTATTTGCCCTTACCAGGGACTTTAGTATCTTTGCAAAACTTTGACTTGGGCACTAATGTAGATGTGGCTATGGGTTGGGTACGGGTTTCCGGAGCTTAGAATGCCGGCGGTTAGAAGACCGTCAGCGGCATCCCAACGTCCAAGATCCTGCCACTGTTAGGTTAAATATTCTAATCTTTTCCCTTCCCTTCCCTCCCCCCTAACCCTTCCTTACCGCAGCCTAACCCTAACCCTTCCTTACTGCAGCCTAACCCTTCCTTACCGCAGCCTAACCCTAACCCTTCCTTACCACAGCCCTTCTGGCAGCTGTTGGGATTCTGGTGCCGGTTTTCTGACCGCCGGCACTCCGTACATCGGGATGCCAACTACATCCCAAGGCTATGTAGAAATCGGTTTGTGTTATACACTATTAGCATTTCTTGATTTGTTCTTTACCCATAGTAAAAATAATGGGGATTTTAGAGGGATAGTCTAATGTTAATTGTTAGTTTACTTGTGTTCATCTTGTATATGCATAGTATGCTCACCGTGATTACATATCACAGTACAGCCAGATCCATAGCAATGGAGGATGTGCGTGCGAATTACAGGATCACCCTTCTTATACAATCATGCATGCTGAGCGTAAGTCATTAAATCCACTTTGCTATGTGACCCCTGTTTATCATAAATGCTCATTGCAGAAACAATACACAAAGCAGCAGTGGCTGGGAGACTGCTGGGAATTGTTGTCACTGGCCTGCTGGCAGTAATAATCCCAATAGTTATCCCCTATAGGGTGCCTGTAGCTGCGGATAGTGTAGCAGGAGTAGGAGAGGGATGTGGTAAGAATATTGTTCTTCGTACATGTGGGGACTGGGATCTGTTATAGAGGATTGCACTACAGACAGAGGAAGCTGTGTTGGTTTGTGTGTTGTATGTACTGTAAAGCAGAGTTGCTGAGGCTCGAATCCCAGGATCAATTCTGATTTTAGAACATTCTACCTGGAAGTTTCTCCTGCAAAACCAAAATAAGTCTTGTAGTTATACACCTGGCTGTGATGAATGAGGCATTGGGGTTAATTTACTATAACTTCTAAAACAGAGGATTGGTGATGTTCCCCATAGCAACCAATCAAAGGCAATAGAGAAATGATAAAAAGCATCTTATTGGTTTCTATGGGCAACATCAACAATTCTGATTTATAACTTTAGCAAATGTACCCCTTCGTATACACATGTACAGAAATAGAAGGAGATGTTGGGAGTTCTTGTTATTAATAGTAACGATCTAAAAAATCAGCACTTGAGCCGCAAATGTGATATACCAGGTGTGGTACAAAATGTCGACATTGCTTATAGTTGGCATGTCGACATAGTGTTTTTCGTGCATTTAAGCCCTAACCTTAACCGCAGTCTAACCCTAAAACTAGCTGCAACCTAGCCTATCACTAACATGAGCTGGCTACATTGTGCCTGTCACAGTTCATTTTTTGGTCGGAAAAACAAGCTAATATCACTATTGTAGCCTGATGGTGAGTATTGGGCTATCCTATTAAAGCCTGTTTTTTTGGGACAAAAAAGTCCTGTTTTCGGGCAATAACACATGGGATCCGAAGTTCCCGGACCCATGTGTTATCACTGCTCTCAATGGTTAATCACCAATAAGTGCCGGCATTGAGGGATCAGCATGACCGCATCAGGGCTAATAGGATAGCGTCCGGGGAATCTACTAGCAGCTGTAAATTACTGCAGTTAATAGGCCGTGGCCCTATGATTGTCTGCGTTTTGACTGTTGACATAACGTCCATGTCAACATTTTGAATGCCCAATTCAGATCATGTCGGCATATTGCTGTCCACATTCGGACTACAGTACATACCAGGAGGAGACTGGTATTGGGAAAACCCCTGTAGGTCAGTATGTGGTATGTGTTAAGACTTACCCATACAGCACCGCTGTGGTGCTTGGCAGGCGCCGTGCAGTGGAGGCAGGAAATGTAGGGGTAAATTTACTAAGACGGGAGTTCTGTTTAAGATGGAATGTTGCCCATAGCAACCAATCAGATTCTACTATTCATTTATCTAGCACTTTCTAGAAGATCATTCCCAGAATCTGATTGGTTGCTATGGGCAACCCATCTTAAACAGACCTCCCATCTTAGTAAATTTACCCCATAGTGAATGTTGTGCTTGCTGCTTAGACGTGCTGGCACTCCGTGGAATAAGCCAAGTTCCTTTGGGTGAACATTAGCACTACTGGAAATTGAAGTGGAACTGCAGAGCACTTATCTATCCATGTACATCTTATTACCCCTGCTTATATAATAAATGTTTCTGTAAATGGATTTTCTACAGATGCATTTAAGCATCCATTTACAGTTCCTGTTGTGTCTAATTGCAGCGCTAGAAGTGACGGCTGTAAACACACAATGTATATTTAATGTTAAAGGTTTTCCAGCACTGTATTCCCTATGGTTCCAGATCTCTACACTAAATGACTTGTGTTCTCTCTTACTGATAATACCGCTTGTGCTGCAATCTCCTGTCATCATGCGTCCAGTACACAAGGTTTCCTCCGGGTGCTCCGGTTTCCTCCCACAATCCAAAAAATATACAGATAGGTTAATTGGCTCCCAACAAAATTAACCCTAGCGTGAATTTGTGTGCATGTGATAGGGAATATAGATTGTAAGCTCCACTGGGGCAGGGACTGATGTGAATGAGCAAATATTCTCTGGAAAGCGCTGCGGAATATGTGTGCGCTATATAAATAACTGGTAATAAATAAATAATAAGTGTTACATTTGTTTTTGTTTTTTATTTTCAGAAATTTTAAACTATTATCTTTCCTGTAACCCTGGATCTGCCAATCCTTTCCAGCAGGTATGTGGGTCTGCCATACGTATTCATATGAAACATGCACCTTTTTAGATGTATTAGAGATTTGAATTGTGAATTTCTTTATGGCTTTTTTGAGTTCAATTAGTTGCCCATGTCCTCTTCCTGCTGGTGTGACTAAAGAGAGCGGAGTCATCCAAGGGGGACCAGTTCCAAATACCATAAGTGCTGGCAATATCTTGTAAAGGGGAAGCGGTTAAGATGCTGGCTGTCAGGATCCTGGCAGTCAGAAACCCGACATGGTCAGGAGACTGATGCCAGAACCCCAAGAACCGGGATCCTGACCTTAAGTATAGCGACCGGGTTAGGGCTGGGGGGTGGATGGGTTTAGGCGCCACCTGTGAAGGGGCGGGGTTAGGATTAAGGGGGAGGGGGGTAACATACTTATCTCGTCCCTGTCGGGATTTAAAACGGGTGTGGATCATTACATCGACAGTGTCTAGGTCGACATTCACTAGGTCGACAGGGTTTCTAGGTCGACATGTTCGAGGTTGACAGGTCAAAAGGTCGACATTAGTTTTTCATGTTTTTTTGGTGTTGTTTTCTCCGTACAGTGACCGGGAAGCCCAATTAGTGCACTGTGTCCCCTCGCATGGCTCGCTTCGCGCGCCATGCTTCGGGCAGATTACCGTTCCAATCGTAGTCCACGTGGACCGTTAAGTATGAAAAAGTTTAAAAAAAAAGGATTTAAAAAAAAAAAACCCTCATATTGACCCTTCGACCTGTCGATATAGAACATGTCGACCTAGAAACCCTGTCGACCTTGAAAACATGTTGACCGAAACATTTTCGACCTAGGCACTGTCGATCTTCAGACCGGATCCCTTTCAAACATCGGGTTGCCGGCTTCAGTATTGTTACCGTCAGCATCCCGTC
The DNA here is from genome assembly GCF_028390025.1 of Pseudophryne corroboree. NCBI lineage: Eukaryota > Metazoa > Chordata > Amphibia > Anura > Myobatrachidae > Pseudophryne > Pseudophryne corroboree. The sequence continues at coordinate 393,407,855 of NC_086450.1, forward strand.
CGTTGGTCAAATATACTTAACCCCTTCAAAGACAATATCTGCTTCTAGCTATTATAGGAGCTTCACTGGTCTAAAAGAACAGAGGTAGGCAACATGTGGCACTCACGCAGTTGTGGAACCACGCATCCCAGCATGCCTTGCCAAAGTTTTGACATGCCCTAACATCAAAACTGTGGCAGGGCATGCTGGGATGTCAAATTCCACAGCAGCTGGAGTGCCGCACGTTGCCTACCTTCTAGAACATGGCACATAGCAGATGAGATGAGAATAACGCTCAGTTGTGTAGAAGGGGTGTAGTATGTGCTGCCGGCGGTCGGGGCTCCCGGCGACCAGCATACAGGCGCCGGAATCCCGGCCGCAGGCATACAGACAGCTGGGCGAGCACAAATGAGCCCCTTGCGGGCACGGTGGCAGGATTCCGGCGCCTGTATGCTGGACGCCAGGAGCCCGACCGCCGACAAAGTGAAGACCACCCATGTAGAAGTCACCGTCCCCCCTCCATTAGTGGCAGATGTTAGGTGCAGAAACTTGGTAACCATATAGATGGAAGCTGTTCCTCCCACATGATACGGCATGGTTCAGTATCCCAGCCGGCATAATGCTGGTGTCATGTGACCGGTGCTGGAATCCCATCACCGCTCAGGAGACCGGGTCCGGATTACCGACAGCCAACAACCTAAAGGTGAATATCTGGGTTCTAGGTCAGTGTTAGGACCTGGCGGGTGGTTAGGATTAGGCACTAGCCGCCACCCACCGGGGGCTAGCCATAGCAGATACCCCTAGAGGGTTAGTACTAGCCGCCACCCCCAAGGGGTAGGGCGGGGGAAAGGGGTACTGTTGGTCATATGGTCACCGGCATCCCCACCACAGGGATTTAGTATTTATTCCCATGATACAGCCAGTTGATGATTGCATGTGTTTGTTCTAAAATCAAAGGTTATTGTTGTATTTTCTTGTATAAATCGATAACATCCCTGTCTGTCTCGTATATAGATGTTATCAAGTGGTCATAAAGCTCTGGTGGAGATGCAGGATGATGTTCTGGATCTCTTGCGTTCAGCAGTTAAAGATTACCCGAAGTCTGTGGTAAGATCCGCCACTTTCTTCTATTTTTATTTTCTTTTTGCTAAAGTTTAAACATGTTGAAATATAGCCTTGGTCTCATATAGGAGTGTTTGCCAGAACACACATCCTGCATCAGTGTTACAGGAACCTCACAATATCACTCCCGTTGCTGGGGACCCTGCTCCTACCACTATATAAATCTCTGGCTGGTGTTTCTGGTTTTCCTTCTTTCTTCTCACTGCACCATGACACTGCCCCTCACTGGCACAGTCACACTGAGGAGAGGATAGGTCACACTGAATCCCATAAGAGTAGCACAGCCACTCCACTCCTGATTTACCCTGTGCTTCTGTGAACAGTCTGATTTTCTGATTGGCTAATAATCTGGAGATGACATTTGAATACAAAAAGGTGCTCCGTACCTAATCAAAGGCCTTGTGAGAACGTTTAATCTCCAATTTTTATTACAATTTCTATTCCTGTTGGACAGGAGCCAAGTTTGCTTATGATTTTAATGAAGTGGTACATAGAGTGCATTTAAGGGGTAAATTTACTAAGATGGGATGTTGCCCATAGCAACCAATTAGATTCTACTTCTCATTTATCTAGCACCTTCTAGAAGATGATACCTGGAATCTGATTGGTTGCTATGGGCAACATCCCATCTTAAAAAGAACTCCCAAATTAGGGGGTCATTCTGAGTTGATCATAGCTGTGCTAAATTTAGCACAGCTACGATCATCTTCCCAGACATGCGGGGGGATGCCCAGCACAGGGCTAGTCGTCCCATCCCCGTCCCCCCCGCACAAGTACAAAAGCATCTCACAGCGGCGATGTACTTGAAGAGTAACTCCCGTCCAGCGCAGCTTCTGCGGCTGGCCGGGAGTTACTCGTCGCTGCTCTGGGTCGCAGTGGCTGCGTGTGACGTCACGCAGCCGCTTTGGCACGCCCCCGCACGGTCCGGCCACGCCTGCGTTGGCCGGACTGCGCCCACAAAACAACGGCCAAACGCTGCCGTGCCATCCCTTCCCACCCAGCAAATGCTAGGTAACGACGGCCTCTGGCCGTCTGGCTTGCGCCTGCACACTGCGGCGCCGGCGCATACACAGTTCTGACCTGATAGCTTCGCTGCGAACAACTGCAGCGTGCGATCGGGTCGGAATGACCCCCTTAGTAAATGTACCCCTAAATATGAGTATCTGCAATCATATGTCTTATACAATGTAAACATCTACTACCTGATGGTAGCATAAGGCTTTGGGTCTTAGGATCGGTACGTAGGCAGTCCATTTCCAGAACTACAGTTCATTTTGTGTTTTGGTTTAAATGTCCTTGAAAGATGATTTTATACAAACCAGCTTTCCAGAGAACAATTATTATTATTTTTTTTTATCTCTTATAGGACAAGCTTGTTAACATCCAAGGAGTCCTTAACTCAACTGAGATTAACCTGCAGCACCTCACAGCTTTGGTGGACTGCCGTGGCTTGCACTTGGTAAGTGGCGGGTAGCGTCTATGATTGGTCTCACCAACCTCTCCCTGCGGAGACTAAGATGTGACTCTTGTTTCTTCCCTATAAGGACTATGTCCAGTCTCTCACTGGCTTCTGTTATGACGGAGTGGAGGGGCTCATCTACCTGGTCCTTTTCTCCTTTGTCACTGCCCTGATGTTCAGCTCCATTGTCTGCAGCGTGCCCCACACCTGGCAGCAGAGGAGGTATGTGAGTAACAGTACTTACTTTCTGTGTGTCTGTGCGTGTTCCCATCTCTGCATACAGGAGAGGCTGACGGGTGCCAGGCTGTGAAGATCAGGGACAGTAATAGCTAACACTGACCCGCTCTACCTGCATTACAGGAAAATTGTATTGGTAAAGTAATTACTCTGCCAGCTCTTCTTACATAAGTTTTCCAGTCTCCTGGAGATCTGCAGAGGGTGCTGTCAGATAAGAAGGCATCCGGTGATCTGGAAGATATTTAATCCGATATTTAATCCTCTAAAAAGGACATTCTTTCCGCTTTAATTATATTACAGTTTAGAAGCCTCCTCTCCTTAATAACATTAGTTAATCTCTTATTTTTATGCAAAATAATGTTACAACTAATGTAGAAAAATAATTTGTGTACCAGACTTAATTTCATTTAAATAATGCTTATGCGACCCATAAAGGGCCACAGAGACATACTGCGGGCACAGGTGCAAATGGGGGTGTGGCCAAGCACAGGGGCGTGGTCATCATTAGGTAAAATAAGTAGGAAAAATACCATGCTCTTTGCTTTTGTGAGATGTGGAGGGGGCACTCCTCCTCCTCCTTAGCATCGCCGGGCTCCCCAGACCAGCCAAAGTCCGGGCAATTAGTACCCGCTGCACCCCCTTCTTAGCATCCCTGCAACCATACAGATGGCAGTTGCCTGTCTTCTATCTATATGAGGAGAGTGATGTCACATTACAATGTAATTCATACATGGTTTGATAGAATTACAAATTTCCACACTGCTGCCACCTTGTGTCTGTTTTGTGACAAGCAAAATTTATTTTCTGGCGTAATTCAATATAAAGAAATACTAAGGGGCACATTTATATATTTTTGTACTAAAACAATGTGAAAATGCTATTCACATTGTTTTAGTATCATTAAAAATGTATCAAAGGGCTTTTGGTGGAGAATTTGCTAAATTATTCTCCATGCCCTCCAATGTGCATATTTTTAGTATTCAGATTACATTTGCCATGCCTGCAACAGGAGATGTGATCTGTTTCACATTTACTAAAGTCAAATTGTAAAATAATACAGGTTGAGTATCCCATATCCAAATATTCCGAAATACGGAATATTCCGAAATACGGACTTTTTTGAGTGAGAGTGAGATAGTGAAACCTTTGTTTTTTGATGGCTCAATGTACACAAGCTTTATTTAGTACACAAAGTTATTCAAAATATTGTATTAAATGACCTTCAGGCTGTGTGTATAAGGTGTATATGAAACATAAATGAATTGTGTGACTGTAGACACACTTTGTTTAATGCACAAAGTTATAAAAAATATTGGCTAAAATTACCTTCAGGCTGTGTGTATAAGGTGTATATGTAACATAAATGCATTCTGTGCTTAGATTTAGGCCCCATCGCCATGATATCTCATTATGGTATGCAATTATTCCAAAATACGGAAAAATCCCATATCCAAAATACCTCTGGTCCCAAGCATTTTGGATAAGGGAGACTCAACCTGTAATAATAGTGGGAGCCTCATGAAAATGATGCCATCTTCAGATTGCGCTATTGAGGCTTTTGGTCCATATCCCCTACATCTTACATGCTGACAAGCAGAACAGAGCCTGGAGACGGCTGACAGACCACAGGCTGATCACAGAGAACATAAATTAGTTGTAATAGAAAGTAAAGAAAAAGAAAAACACACAGATGATCCGACCGGGCCACAGAGAAGGAGCCGATTCCTGGGTGTAGGAAAGTTCTATTTCATTATATTCTGGGAGCAGTAGCACATAGCACATCCGGGGGGCAGATTCAGACAGGAGCTCTGTGGACGGGTAGATGTCACATGTGCTGACCCCCGAGAATTGTGGGGAGGGGATTCGCTGGTACAGAGCTTTCTCGCAAGCTCTGTCCCAGTATATGTATAATACAGTCATGCAATATTTGCAAATGTTGCATTGTGAATGTAGGTGAAATTATTTTATGTCAACCATATCTGAGATGCGGATTGTGATTAATGTGCCCCTTAGAAACAACTGCAATTCGCTATAAAGCTTTCTTTACCCAAAAATGTATGTGTATATGTGTATATATATATATATATATATATATATATATATATATATGTCCAGATTAGTAGGTACTCCAAGTCTCCTTAATAGTGTATCTGCCGCGGTGCTTAGCTCATGGGGATAAACATATGAGACAAATAGCGGCACTCCTGGCGGGCTTGCAATAAGACTCAAGACACCCTGGTTCAGCAACTTTTCGGAATTTACTCCGTCCTCAGGCTACAGGTAATTCCGAAACGTTGCTGGACCAGGGTCTCTTGAGTCTTATTGCAAACCCGCCAGGAGTGCCGCTATTTGTCTTATATATATATATATATATATATATATATATATATATATATGTATGTATATGTATGTATGTGTGTGTGTGTGTGTGTGTATATATATATATATATATATATATACACTGCTCAAAAAAATAAAGGGAACACTAAAATAACACATCCTAGATCTGAATGAATGAAATATTCTTATTAAATACTTTGTTCTTTACATAGTTGAATGTGCTGACAACAAAATCGCACAAAAATTTCAATGGAAATCAAATTTATTAACCAATGGAGGTCTGGATTTGGAGTCACCCTCAAAATTAAAGTGGAAAAACACACTACAGGCTGATCCAACTTTGATGTAATGTCTTTAAAACAAGTCAAAATGAGGCGCAGTAGGGTGTGTGGCCTCCTCGTGCCTGTATGACCTCCCTACAACCCACACAAGTGGCTCAGGTAGTGCAGTTTATCCAGGATGGCACATCTATGCGGGCTGTGGCAAGAAGGTTTGCTGTGTCTGTCAGCGTAGTGCCCAGAGCATGGAGGTGCTACCAGGAGACAGGCCAGTACATCAGGAGACGTGGAGGAGGCCGTAGGCGGGCAACAACCCAGCAGCAGGACCACTACCTCTGCCTTTGTGCACGGAGGAACAGGTGGAGCACTGCCAGAGCCCTGCAAAATGACCTCCAGCAAGCCACAAATGTGCATGTGTCTACTCAAACGATCAGAAACAGACTCCATGAGGGTGGCATGAGGGCCCGACGCCCACAGGTGGGGGTTGTGCTTACAGCCCAACACCGTGCAGGATGTTTTGCATTTGCCAGAGAACACCAAGATTGGCAAATTCGCCACTGGCGCCCTGTGCTCTTCACAGATGAAAGCAGGTTCTCAATGAGCACATGTGACAGAGTCTGGAGACGCCAAGGAGAACGTTCTGCTGCCTGCAACATCCTCCAGCATGACCGGTTTGGCAGTGGGTCAGTAATGGTGTGGGGTGGCATTTCTTTGGGGGGCCGCACAGCCCTCCATGTGCTCGCCAGAGGTAGCCTGACTGCCATTAGGTACCGAGATGAGATCCTCAGACCCCTTGTGAGACCATATGCTGGTGCGGTTGGCCCTGGGTTCCTCCTAATGCAAGACAATGCTAGACATCATGTGGCTGGAATGTGTCAGCAGTTCCTGCAAGACGAAGGCATTGATGCTATGGACTGGCCGGCCCGTTCCCCAGACCTGAATCCAATTGAGCACATCTGGGACATCATGTCTCGCTCCATCCACCAATGCCACGTTGCACCACAGACTGTCCAGGAGTTGGCGGATGCTTTAGTCCAGGTCTGGGAGGAGATCCCTCAGGAGACCATCCGCCACCTCATCAGGAGCATGCCCAGGCATTGTAGGGAGGTCATACAGGCACGAGGAGGCCACAGACACTACTGAGCCTCATTTTGACTTGTTTTAAGGACATTACATCAAAGTTGGATCAGCCTGTAGTGTGTTTTTCCACTTTAATTTTGAGGGTGACTCAAAATCCAGACCTCCATGGGTTAATAAATTTGATTTCCATTGTTAATTTTTGTGTGAGTTTGTTGTCAGCACATTCAACTATGTAAAGAACAAAGTATTTAATAAGAATATTTCATTCATTCAGATCTAGAATGTGTTATTTTAGTGTTCCCTTTATTTTTTTGAGCAGTGTATATTCCCCTTATTGTTTATGTAATAAGATAGAGGTTTGTAACTGCAGTCCGTGGACTTGGGATAACTTATTAGGTTACATTACTGCATGTTACCATTTACAAAGCTGTACTTTGTGGCACACAGACACGGTCAGCAGGAGAACTGCTCTGCTGCTAATAAATATAGTTACACCCAGGAAAAAGCATTTGCATGTTCCATGCCATTGAGTGTTGCTTTCATTCAGATATTTTCCCTTTTCTTCTGAATTTGCTGTGGTCATGTGAGTGTCGCCTTTCCGCCTATTAGGGCCAGCTATGAAGAGGGGGAAGAGGAGACCACCACACCGGGGACACGACAGACTCATGATAACCTGTACCGGGTGCACATGCCCAGTTTGTACAGCTGTGGGAGCAGCTATGGCAGTGAGACCAGTATCCCAGCAGCCGCACACACAGTCAGCAATGCACCTGTGACAGAGTACATGTGAGTTACCATTATGTATAGTTGGATTACCTGTGATCGGCCTCTTTCCTGTAGTGCACTGTGCCTCTATAGAATATTCCACTGGTTCTGAATAGTTTTACTTGAATATAAGTGTGTTCTGTTAACCTGCTATAAACCTGTGCATAGCGTCATTGCCTCTTCTTTATTGCCCTGAGAATTCTTTGGGGGAGATGCCGGAATGGCTTCCTATTATGTCTCTTCATTATTTCTGTCCATGGCCCAGGGAGGTAATTGCTGTTATTCAATGCCTGTCTGATCCTCTCCGACGGAGAGGATCCGACCGTTTCAATTTGCGGGCATTTCCGACAGGTTTTGCCCATTTCGACAATGCTAATTCAACTTTTTTTGAAGTCGAATCAGCATTGTCGAAAACGGTCCAAAAACCTGTCAGAAAAGGCTGCAAATTCGACAAAATATGTGGATCCGCGGCTGATCCACCGAACCACCTGTTTTCCAACAAGTCGGAAAACTGAGTTGAATAGATTGAATTCTGATTCGACCTAAAAAAGTCGTAAAGTGCCGTCTTTCCAACTTGACGACAATTACGACTTCAATCGAATAGACCCTTATGTGTGTAAAGCTCCTGTTGTACAATCGGGGTTCAGTATGATATGCCGGCGGTCGGGCTGCCGGCGACCAGCATACCGGCGCTGGGAGCCCGACCGCTGGCTTACCGACAGTGTGGCGAGCGCAAATGAGCCCCTTGCAGGCTCGCTGCGCTCGCCATGCTGCGGGCACGGTGGCGCGATGCGGGGACGGTGGCGCGCTACGCGCGCTACACTATTCTTTTTCTCCCTCCAGGGGGCTCGTGGACCCCCACGAGGGAGAATAAGTGTCGGTATGCCGGCTGTAGGGATTCCGGCACCGGTATACTGTGTGCCGGGATCCCGTCAGTCGGCATACTGAAGACCACCCGTACAATCGAATGGTCCCCTTAGATTTACAACCCAGATATGCAGGAAAGTGCCCGCTCACTCAGGGATGATCTGCAAGAGCTCACATGATCCTGTATGCTGGATGCCTCGATCTGCCTATCACCCACAACAGTGCAGCGTTCTCCCAATATGGCTGGTGGTTACAGCTGCACTGCAGTGTTCTCCATGTGCTTCCTTCAGCCACTACTTGCAGAATGCAGGCGTACTGATGCTGCTGTTGCCTGTTAGAGACAAACAGGTGGTAATGGCTGAGAAAGGAGCAGCCCTGTGCCATTAGCCCTTCAGGGTGATCTACCAGATCGGGAAAAATGTTACACCTCAGCTACTGTAAGTAGTATATAAAGCGTAAATGGATGCAAGTGGGAATCTAGTGATACTCAAAATCAACTACGTAGAACCTTGTATTTTCCTAGCAACTTGGTGCTAGTTATTTTTTAATTCACATCAAATTACAGGATAAAAATACTTTAGCGAGGAAGCCGCTCAGACTGATCTTTTTCATGTGTCTAATGGCCACATACAGACCAAATTACATTTCTCTGACGTCCTAGTGGATGCTGGGAACTCCGTAAGGACCATGGGGAATAGACGGGCTCCGCAGGAGACTGGGCACTCTAAAAGAAAGATTAGGTACTATCTGGTGTGCACTGGCTCCTCCCTCTATGCCCCTCCTCCAGACCTCAGTTAGATTTCTGTGCCCGGCCGAGCTGGATGCACACTAGGGGCTCTCCTGAGCTCCTAGAAAGAAAGTATATGTTAGGTTTTTTATTTTACAGTGAGACCTGCTGGCAACAGGCTCACTGCAACGAGGGACTAAGGGGAGAAGAAGCGAACCTACCTGCTTGCAGCTAGCTTGGGCTTCTTAGGCTACTGGACACCATTAGCTCCAGAGGGATCGACCGCAGGACCCGTCCTTGGTGTTCGTTCCCGGAGCCGCGCCGCCGCCCCCCTTACAGAGCCTGAAGCATGAAGATGGTCCGGAAAATCGGCGGCAGAAGACTTCAGTCTTCACCAAGGTAGCGCACAGCACTGCAGCTGTGCGCCATTGCTCCTCATACACACTTCACACTCCGGTCACTGAGGGTGCAGGGCGCTGGGGGGGGGGGGCGGGGGGGGCGCCCTGAGCAGCAATAAAAACACCTTGGCTGGCAAAATAATCACAATATATAGCCCCAGAGGCTATATATGTGATAATTACCCCTGCCAGAATCCATAAAAAAGCGGGGGGAAAGTCCGCCGAAAAAGGGGCAGAGCTATCTCCCTCAGCACACTGGCGCCATTTCTCCCTCACAGTTCCGCTGGAAGGAAGCTCCCTGGCTCTCCCCTGCAGTCTGCACTACAGAAAGGGTAAAAAAGAGAGGGGGGGGCACTAAATTTAGGCGCAGTATAACTTATAGCAGCTATAAGGGGACATAATTCAGTTAGTCCCTGCATTATATAGCGCTCTGGTGTGTGCTGGCATACTCTCTCTCTGTCTCCCCAAAGGGCTTTTGTGGGGTCCTGTCTCCTGTTAAGAGCATTCCCTGTGTGTGTGCGGTGTGTCGGTACGACTGTGTCGACATGTTTGATGAGGAGGCTTATGTGGAGGCAGAGCAGATGCCTATAAATGTGATGTCACCCCCTGCGGGGCAGACACCTGAGTGGATGGACTTATGGAAGGAATTACGTGCAAGTGTCGACTCCTTACATAAAAAATTTGACGACATGCCAAATGCGGGACAGCCGGCTTCTCAGCTCGTGCCTGCCCAGACGACTAAAAGGCCATCAGGGGCTCTAAAGCGCCCACTACCTCAGATGGCAGACACAGATGTCGACACGGATACTGATACCAGTGTCGACGACGAAGAGTCAAATTTAATGTCCACTAGGGCCATTCGTTGCATGATTGAGGCAATGAAAGAGGTATTACACATTTCTGATATAAACCCAGGTACCTCAAAAAAGGGTATTATGTTTGGGGAGAAAAAACTACCAATAGTTTTTCCCCCATCTGAAGAATTAAATGAAGTGTGTGAAGAAGCGTGGGCTTTCCCCGATAAAAAATTGGTAATTTCTAAATAGTTACTAATGGCGTTCCCTTTCTCGCCAGAGGATAGGTCACGTTGGGAAACTCCCCCTAGGGTGGATAAAGCGCTCACACGTTTGTCAAAAAAGATGGCACTACCGTCTCCGGATACGGCCGCCCTAAAGGAACCTGCTGATAGAAAGCAGGAGGCTATCCTGAAGTCTGTATACACACAGGTGTTATACTGAGACCAGCTATTGCTTCAGCATGGATGTGCAGTGCTGCTACTGCATGGTCAGATTCCCTGTCGGAAAATATTGACACCCTAGACAGGGACACTATATTGCTTACCGTAGAGCATATAAAAGACTCAGTCTTATACATGAGAGATGCACAGAGGGAGATCTGCCGGCTGGCATCTAGAATAAGTGCATTGTCCATTTCTGCTAGGAGAGGCTTATGGACTCGGCAGTGGACAGGGGATGCAGATTCAAAAAGGCACATGGAAGTTTTGCCTTATAAGGGTGAGGAGTTATTCGGGGATGGTCTCTCAGACCTAGTTTCCACAGCAACAGCTGGGAAGTCAGCATTTTTGCCCCATGTCCCCTCACAGCCTAAGAAAGCGCCGTATTATCAGGTACAGTCCTTTCGACCCCAGAAAAACAGGCGGGGAAAAGGCGGGTCCTTTCTGTCTAGAGGCAGAGGTAGGGGAAAAAAGCTGCAACAAACAGCAGGTTCCCAGGAACAAAAGTCCTCCCCCGCTTCTTCCAAGTCCGCCGCATGACGGTGGGGCTCCACAGGCGGAGCCAGGTACGGTGGGGGGCCGCCTCAAAAATTTCAGCGATCAGTGGGTTCGCTCACAGGTGGATCCCTGGATCCTTCAAGTAGTATCTCAGGGGTGCAAGCTGGAATTCGAGGCGTCTCCCCCCCGCCGTTTCCTCAAATCTGCCTTGCCGACAACTCCCTCGGGCAGGGAGGCTGTGCTAGAGGCAATTCACAAGCTGTATTCCCAGCAGGTGATAGTCAAGGTGCCCCTACTTCAACAAGGACGGGGTTACTATTCCACACTGTTTGTGGTACCGAAACCGGACGGTTCGGTGAGACCCATTTTAAATTTGAAATCCTTGAACACATACATAAAAAGATTCAAGTTCAAGATGGAATCGCTCAGGGCGGTTATTACAAGCCTGGACGAGGGGGATTACATGGTATCCCTGGACATCAAGGATGCTTACCTGCATGTCCCCATTTACCTTCCTCACCAGGAGTACCTCAGATTTGTGGTACAGGATTGCCATTACCAATTCCAGACACTGCCGTTTGGACTGTCCACGGCACCGAGGGTGTTTACCAAGGTAATGGCAGAAATGATGATACTCCTTCGAAAAAAGGGAGTTTTAATTATCCCGTACTTGGACGATCTCCTTATAAAGGCGAGGTCCAAGGAGCAGTTGTTGGTCGGAGTAGCACTATCTCGGGAAGTGCTACAACAGCACGGCTGGATTCTAAACATTCCAAAGTCACAGCTGGTTCCTTCCACACGCCTACTGTTCCTGGGGATGGTTCTGGACACAGAACAGAAAAAAGTGTTTCTCCCGCAGGAGAAAGCCAAGGAGCTGTCATCTCTAGTCAGAGACCTCCTGAAACCAAAACAGGTATTGGTGCATCACTGCACACGAGTCCTGGGAAAAATGGTGGCTTCATACGAAGCAATTCCATTCGGCAGGTTCCATGCAAGGACCTTCCAGTGGGACCTCTTGGACAAGTGGTCGGGATCGCATCTTCAGATGCATCGACTGATTACCCTGTCTCCAAGGACCAGGGTGTCTCTGCTGTGGTGGCTGCAGAGTGCTCATCTTCTAGAGGGCCGCAGATTCGGCATACAGGACTGGGTCCTGGTGACCACGGATGCCAGCCTTCGAGGCTGGGGGGCAGTCACACAGGGAAGAAATTTCCAAGGACTTTGGTCAAGTCAGGAGTCGTCCCTACACATAAATATTCTGGAACTGAGGGCCATTTACAATGCCCTAAGTCAGGCAAGGCCCCTGCTTCAAAACCAGCCGGTACTGATCCAATCAGACAACATCACGGCAGTCGCCCATGTAAACCGACAGGGCGGCACAAGAAGCAGGATGGCGATGGCAGAAGCCACAAGGATTCTCCGATGGGCGGAAAATCACGTCATAGCACTGTCAGCAGCGTTCATTCCGGGAGTGGACAACTGGGAAGCAGACTTCCTCAGCAGACACGACCTACACCCGGGAGAATGGGGACTTCATCCAGAAGTCTTCAAACTGTTGGTACACCGTTGGGAAAGGCCACAGGTGGACATGATGGCGTCCCGCCTCAACAAAAAACTAAAGAGATATTGCGCCTGGTCAAGGGACCCTCAGGCGATAGCTGTGGACGCTCTAGTGACACCGTGGGTGTACCAGTCGGTTTATGTGTTCCCTCCTCTGCCTCTCATACCAAAGGTACTGAGAATAATAAGAAGGCGAGGAGTAAGAACGATACTCGTGGTTCCGGATTGGCCAAGAAGAGCTTGGTACCCAGAACTTCAAGAAATGATATCAGAGGACCCATGGCCTCTACCGCTCAGACAGGATCTGCTACAGCAGGGGCCCTGTCTGTTCCAAGACTTACCGCGGCTGCGTTTGACGGCATGGCGGTTGAATTCCGGATCCTAAAGGAAAAGGGCATTCCGGAGGAAGTCATTCCTACGCTGATAAAAGCCAGGAAAGAAGTAACCGCAAACCATTATCACCGTATTTGGCGAAAATATGTTGCGTGGTGTGAGGCCAGGAAGGCCCCTACAGAGGAATTTCAGCTGGGTCGTTTTCTGCACTTCCTACAGTCGGGAGTGACTATGGGCCTAAAATTGGGTTCCATTAAGGTCCAGATTTCGGCTCTGTCGATTTTCTTCCAGAAAGAACTGGCTTCAATGCCTGAAGTTCAGACATTTGTAAAGGGAGTGCTACGTATTCAGCCCCCTTTTGTGCCTCCTGTGGCACCTTGGGATCTCAACGTGGTGTTGAGTTTCCTGAAATCACATTGGTTTGAGCCACTTAAAACTGTGGATCTGAAATATCTCACGTGGAAAGTAGTCATGTTATTGGCCTTGGCTTCGGCCAGGCGTGTGTCAGAATTGGCAGCTTTGTCATGTAAAAGCCCTTATCTGATTTTCCATATGGATAGGGCAGAATTGAGGACTCGTCCCCAGTTTCTCCCTAAAGTGGTATCAGCTTTTCACTTGAACCAACCTATTGTAGTGCCTGCGGCTAGTAGGGACTTGGAAGATTCCAAGTTACTGAACGTAGTCAGGGCCTTGAAAATTTATGTTTCCAGGACGGCTGGAGTCAGGAAAACTGACTCGCTTTTTATCCTGTATGCACCCAACAAAATAGGTGCTCCTGCTTCTAAGCAGACTATTGCTCGCTGGATTTGTAGCACAATTCAGCTGGCGCATTCTGCGGCTGGATTGCCGCATCCTAAATCAGTAAAAGCCCATTCCACGAGGAAAGTGGGCTCTTCTTGGGCGGCTGCCCGAGGGGTCTCGGCTTTACAACTTTGCCGAGCTGCAACTTGGTCAGGGGCAAACACGTTTGCAAAATTCTACAAATTTGATACCCTGGCTGAGGAGGACCTTGAGTTCTCTCATTCGGTGCTGCAGAGTCATCCGCACTCTCCCGCCCGTTTGAGAGCTTTGGTATAATCCCCATGGTCCTTACGGAGTTCCCAGCATCCACTAGGACGTCAGAGAAAATAAGATTTTACTCACCGGTAAATCTATTTCTCGTAGTCCGTAGTGGATGCTGGGCGCCCATCCCAAGTGCGGATTGTCTGCAATACTTGTATATAGTTATTGCCTAACTAAAGGGTTATTGTTGAGCCATCTGTTGAGAGGCTCTGTTATATTTCATACTGTTAACTGGGTATAATATCACGAGTTATACGGTGTGATTGGTGTGGCTGGTATGAGTCTTACCCGGGATTCAAAATCCTTCCTTATTGTGTCAGCTCTTCCGGGCACAGTGTCCTAACTGAGGTCTGGAGGAGGGGCATAGAGGGAGGAGCCAGTGCACACCAGATAGTACCTAATCTTTCTTTTAGAGTGCCCAGTCTCCTGCGGAGCCTGTCTATTCCCCATGGTCCTTACGGAATTCCCAGCATCCACTACGGACTACGAGAAATAGATTTACCGGTGAGTAAAATCTTATTTTTAGACACTCTTGTTTTTAATATTGCATATCTATATATCAGGTGATTTTAAAGTGTGTACTAATGTTACCGTACAACAGCATATTAACCAAGGCTGTTACATTACAACGATGTGCAGCATGCGCCCGGGCCCTTGTCTCTCTAGCCAGAGGCACAAGTGTGTTCCTTAACTTCCTTCCCAAATCATGTCCAATCAACTGAATTTACCACAGGTGGACTCCAATGAAGCTGTAGAAACATCTCAAGGATGATCTGTGGAATCAGGATGCACCTGAGCTCAATTGTGAGCTTCATGACCAAGGCTGTGAATACTTATGTACATGTGATTTCTTAGTTTGTTATTTTAATAAATTAGCAAAATCTCAAACACTTTTTTCACATTGTCATTATGGGGTATTGTGTGTAGAATTTTGAGGGGAAAATTAATTTCTCTTACGTCCTAGAGGATGATGGGGTATAGACAGGTCCACCAGGAGCCATTGGCAATTTAAGAATTAAATAGTGTGGGCTGGCTCCTCCCTCTATGCCCCTCCTACCAGACTCGGTTTAGAAAATGTGCCCGGAGGAGCCGGTCACAGCTAGGGGAGCTAGGTCTTGAGCCACTGACTCTGCTGACTGGACATTGAGCTCCAGAGGGGACAGATCGCGCCCCGCCACAGGGGAACGCTCACCCTGGCAGCCAGCCGCCACCCCCTCACAGAGCTGAAGTGTGGCGAGTTAGTCACTGTCCCCCCTTACAAGCGGGGGGTCAGCGTGAAGAGGGCGGCTTAAGGGTGGGAGCGCGGTTTTAACCGTGCTCTGGGAAGGCTCAGTGGTGCGGCGCTGTGAGGGGCACCCTGAGCCAGCAAAAAACCCTACACTGACCACATCAAGCCTGTCGTGGTCTGCGGATCTCAGCCAGCACAAAATTCCTCAGGTCAGTATAATCTTCAAGAGCGGGAAGACAGCGCCATTGAAGGGGCGGAGCTTCTCCTCAGAACGGACCCAGCAGCGTTCAGCGCCATTTTTCCTGCCTGCAATCACTGCCAGTGGATGTCCAGGTCCCTCCAGAGCAACTCCAGCTATCTGTACGGTACCAGGGGGTTGTAGAAGGGAAGAGAGGCTGTATAAAGGCTGTCTCCCCTATTAAGGGACTCAGTCAGCGCTGGTTAGGGTCTCCCTATACCTCTAATAGCGCTGTGTGTGGGTTGGCTCCAATCTCTGTGTCTCTCTGCCATTCTTGTGGGGAAACTCTGTCTACCCAATACCCTGTGTGTTTGTGGGGTGTTTGGTGTGTGTGTGACAACATGTCTAGGGACACTGTTTCATATGCTGCAGAGGATTTATCTTCCCAGGAAGACTCCATACCATGTAATCAGGATTGCACTGTTGTAGCGCAGATCCCAGCTAGAGAGCCAGAATGGTTAGTCTCTCTGAGGGGGACTATTTCTCAGATTTCTGATAGGGTTGCTAGGACCTAGCATGCCACTCAGGTTTTACAATCCTCTATGGTCGTATGGTCGGATACTGCTTCCTCGTGCACTTGCAAAGCTTATGCAGGATGACACGGACACAGATTCTGACGCTGCAGACTGTGACGGGGATGTGTTGAGGGGGACAGCATCACTTGCTAAGGGGGTGCAGTTGATGATTGAGGCTGTAAGGGATGTTTTACACATTTCTGACTCAGCTCCTGAGCAGGTGGAGGATGCCTTTATTTACAGATAATAAGATGCCCCCCCCCCCCACCACCACCTTCCTGGCATCCAAAGAATTAAATGCTATCTTTGAAAAGCCTGGGAAACTCTGGAAAAGAAATTCCAGATCCCTATGAGGGTCTTGGTTGCTTTTCCCTTCCCAGAGGAAGATAGAAAGAAATGTGAGTTAGTCGATGCCTCTGTTTCCAGGCTGTCCAAACAGGCAAACAGGTGGTGTTGCCAGTCCCGGGATCTACCGCGTTGAAGGACCCGGCAGATCGCAAGGTGGATGCTACGCTAAAATCCATTTGCACGGCTTCAGGGGCTATATTACGGCCTACTATAGTCTGTGCTTGGATTGCAAAAGCTATTGCTAGGTGGTCAATCACTCTGCAGGAGGAATCGAATACGCTGGATAGAGGTGACGTTGATTTATTTTTACGCTATATTCAGGATTCTGCAGGGTTCCTGGTAGATTCCATGAAGGACCTGGGTTCCATGGCTGCGGGGATCTCCTCCATGTCCGTCTCGGCTCGCAGGGGTCTTCGGGCGCGGAATACAGGAAGAGCGTGGAGGGCCTACCCTATACAGGTCAGGCTGTCTTTGGGGAGGCACTGGATGCGTGGATTGCCACGGCTACCGTGGGTAAGTCTCCTTTTCCCCCCTCAGCTGCACCGGCTACGAAGAAGCCTTTTACACCTGCCACGTCACAGTCCTTTCGGCCCGCGAGGTCTAGAAAGAACAAGCCTTCGAACACCTTCTTCAGAGGTGGTCGTGCCAAAGGAAAGAAACCTGCTCCTGCAGGTTCCCAAACCCAGAAGCCTGCTTCTGATACCCCTAAGTCCTCCGCCTGACGGTGGACAGCTAGGCCTGGAGAAGGGTCAGGTGGGGGCAACAAGACTCCGGCAGTTCAGCCACATCTGGGTGTCGTCTGGTCTGGACCCTTGGGTCCTGGATATAGTGTCCAGGGGGTACAGACTGGAATTTCAAGATCCCCCACCTCACCGTTTCTTCAAGTCAGGCTTGCCAGCTCTGCCGGCAGACAGAACAATTCTTCTGGAGGCCATCAGAAAATTGGTGGTGTCAGAAGTCATTGTTCCAGTTCCGCCTCAGCAGTGGAACAAAGGTTATTATTCGAACCTTTTTGTGGTACCGAAACCGGATGGTTCGGTACGGCCAATTCTGAACTTAAAGTCTTTAAACCCTTATCTCAGGGAGTTCAAATTCAAGATGGAGTCTCTGAGAGCTGTCATCTCAGGACTGACGGAGGGGGAGTTCCTGGTGTCTCTGGACATCAAGGATGCGTACCTCCACATTTCCATTTGGTCGCCGCATCAGGCATATCTCAGGTTTGCACTGTTGGACGATCACTATCAGTTCCAGGCGCTGCCCTTTGGCCTCCCCACAGCACCAAGGATCTTCACCAAGGTGATGGCGGAGATGATGGTTCTCCTTCAAGCAGGGGGACGATCTCCTGATCAAGGCGTCATCCAGGGAGAAGTTGTTGCGATCCATTGCTCTCACGACACTGAACCTTTCGAAGTCTCATCTGGAGCCGACAAGGAGGCTGTCTTTTCTGGGAATGATCCTAGACACGGAAGTGCAGAGGGTGTTTCTGCCGGTGAAAAAAGCATTGGTGAGTCAATCAATGGTCCGGGATGTCTTAAAGCCTACCCGGGTCTCCGTTCATCAGTGCATCCGCCTTCTGGGGGAAGATGGTTGCCTACTACGAGGCTCTACAGTACGGAAGGTTTCATGCTCGATCCTTTCAGCTGGATCTATTGGACCAGTGGTCGGGATCTCACCTACACATGCACCAGAGGATCCCTCTGTCTCCGAAGGCCAGGATTTCGCTCCTCTGGTGGATACAACTGTCTCACCTTCTGGAAGGCCGAAGGTTCGGCGTTCAGGACTGGATCCTTCTAACCACAGATGCAAGTCTAAGAGGTTGGGGAGCTCAGGGGGAAATCTTCCAAGGACGGTGGTCGGATCAAGAATCCCTCCTCCCGATAAACATTCTCGAGCTAAGAGCCATGTACAACGGCCTTCTGCAAGCAGCACACCTTCTACAGGATCGGGCTGTTCAGGTGCAGTCGGACAACGTGACCACAGTGGCCTACATAAACCGACAAGGCGGAATGAAGAACAGGGCTGCCATGTCAGAGGTGTCAAAAATCCTCCTCTGGGCAGAAAGGCACACGGTGGCGATGTCAGCAATCTTCATTCCGGGTGTAGACAACTGGGAAGCAGACTTCCTCAGCAGACACGATCTCCATCCAGGAGAGTGGGGCCTCCATCCGGAGGTGTTCGAGGAGGTAACCGGTTGGTGGGGGGTTCCTCACATATACATGTTAGCCTCCCGCCTCAACAAGAAGCTGCGGAGGTACTGTTCCAGGTCGAGAGACCCACAGGCAGTGGCGGTGGACGCACTGGAACACCGTGGGTGTTCACGTCAGTGTCTGTGTTCCCTCCACTTCCTCTGATACCAAAGGTTCTTCAACTGGTAAGAAGAACAAAGATTCTGGCAATCCTCATTGCTCCGGACTGGCCAAGGAGGGCTTGGTATGCGGATCTACTGGATCTTCTGCTGGAAGATCCAAGGCCGTTACTTCTTCGGGAGGATTTGCTACTGCAGGAGCCGTTCGCTTATCAAGACTTGCTACGTTTGACGGCATGGCGGTTGAACGCCAGATCTTAGCTTGGAAGGGTATCCCGAGTGAGGCCATTCCTACCCTGATGCAGGCTAGGAAGGGGGTAACGTCTAAACATTACCATCGCATTTGGAAAAAATATGTTTCTTGGTGTGAGTCCAAGAAGTTTCCCTGCGGTGGAGTTTCAACTTGGATGTTTTCTCCTTTTCCTGCGAGCAGGGGTGGATATGGGGCTGAGATTGGGCTCCATCAAGGTCCAGATCTCTGCTTTGTCTATCTTCTTCCAAAAACAATTGGCTGTCCTCCCTGAGGTTCAGACCTTTTTGAAAGGGGTTCTGCACATCCAGCCTCCCTTTGTGACGCCAACGGCACCCTGGGATCTCGATGTGGTGTTGCAGTTCCTGCAGTCTGCTTGGTTTAAGCCTCTACAGGAGGCTGATCTCAAGTTTCTCACGTGGAAGGCGGTCACTTTGTTGGCCTTGGCTTCTGCACGACGCGTGTCGGAAATTGGGGGCTTTATCTTGTAATAGTCCCTATCTGATCTTCCATGAAGACAGGGAGGAACTTAGGACTCGTCCACAGTTCCTGCCTAAGGTTGTATCGGCTTTCCATATCAACCAACCTATTGTGGTGCCAGTGGCTACTGACTCCTCAATTGCTTCAAAGGCCTTGGATGTAGTGAGGACTTTGAAGATTTATGTGAAGAGGACGGCTCGTCATAGGAAAAGTGACTCTCTGTCCTCTATGATCCCAAGAAAATTGGGTGTCCTGCTTCTAAGCAGTCGATTTCACGCTGGATCAGATTCACTATCCAGCATGCTTATTCCACGGCAGGATTGCCATGTCCGAAATCTGTAAAGGCCCACTCTATTCGTAAGGTGGGCTCTTCCTGGGCGGCTGCCCGGGGTGTCTCGGCTGTACAACTCTGCCGAGCAGCTACTTGGTCTGGGTCAAACTCGTTTGCCAAATTTTACAAGTTCGATACTTTGGCCTCTGATGACCTTGAGTTTGGTCAAGCAGTGTTGCAGGAGCTTCCGCGCTCTCCCTCCCGTACTGGGAGTTTTGGTACATCCCCATGGTACTAATATGGACCCCAGCATCCTCTAGGACGTAAGAGAAAATAGTATTTTAATTACCTACCGGTAAATCCTTTTCTCGTAGTCCGTAGAGGATGCTGGGCGCCCGCCTAGCACTGCGTTATCCTGCATTGGTTTTTATAGTTTAGTACTGCCTGGTTCCAAGGTAAGTTCTGCGTTATTTACTGTTTCAGCTGTTGCTGAGTTATTCCGGCATGTTTGCCGGATTTACCTGTTGTGTGAGCTGGTATGAATCTCGCCACTATCTGTGTCATTCCTTCTCTTGAAGTATGTCGTCTCCTCGGACACAGTTTCTACACTGAGTCTGGTAGTAGGGGCATAGAGGGAGGAGTCAGCCCACACTATTAAACTCTTAAAGTGCCAATGGCTCCTGGTGGACCCGTCTATAACCCATGGTACTAATATGGACCCCAGCATCCTCTACGGACTACGAGAAAAGGATTTACTGGTAGGTAATTAAAATCCTATTTTATCCCAGTTTGAAATAAGGCTGTAACATAACAAGATTTTAATACAATGTTTTTCTTTGCAGGAGTCAAAATGCAAACTTCCAAAATCCCCGCTGTGAGAACACTCCTCTTATTGGGCGTGAATCACCTCCTCCTTCAGTAAGTAATGTTATCATTCCACCCATTCATAATGCATCAGCTGGAACTAACTTTATCTTAGAGCCACAACCTACACACTCGTTCTATACCAAAGTACAGATCTAGGGGCCCATTTATCAATGACATTTAGCGATTTAAAACTTGTTGCCAATGATAAATGATGCCCCCAGCCAATCCGCTCCCAATTGTCATTTTTCCAAACACATGACTGTTAGGAGCTGATTGGCTGGAGCACCATTTATCATTCACGACAAGTTTTAAATGGCTAAAACTCGTTGATAAATGGGAGTCTAGTTTTTAAAATAGCATCTGATAATGGAGGGTTTATAATGTTCAAAGCAGAAAATAACTTTATTATTTGCGTTAAAAATATTGGAACGTCGAAGTAAGTATTGCTCATCAATGTGTGTGAAAATCCTTAATGTGCATACACACGGTGAGATTTGGGCTAACCCCAATTGTTACTATGCGACAGGGGCTAGGATGGCATCGCAAGCATATAATGACTGTGCTTGAGATACTGACTGTGCGATTTTGGCTAAGTTTCAATTTTGACTATCTTTTCTGTAGAGATAGTCAAAATTGTCTTGCCTGCACAGTCTATCCAGGCTTGCGATGCCGACCACGCGGGACCACGCTTCTGCATCGCATCGGGATCGCAAGGTGACTTTCACCTTGCGATCTGCACTAACTTTTCTTGCGATTTTGACTATATAGTTGAAATCGTAAGAAAATATCTCACCGTGTGTAGACACCATTAATCTTCTCGTGTGCTTTGTGTAATCTTGTGCTTTTTGTTTACCAAATTGAGTGGTATTTTTAGAGAACTTTAGTTCGTCTGGTATATGTGCGCATCACAATATGTATCTGCTTTTACCACAGCGTTTCCCGTCTTTTGAGCATTATTCTGAATGTAGCCAGTCCCTTTACCATTCAGATCTCTTTTAGTTTTGACTAATAGGATTCATCAGTCCCCTTACCCTGTTCTCCCTATATCTATGCGCCATATGAGGAAAATGTATATAGCAATGTTTGTGCCTGAAAAACCTAAAACAGCGTTTACTGAGAGGGTAAAATCACAGTTGGCTGAGCTGCTGTGTGTCCTGGAGTATATTTGGGGTAAGTAAGTGTAAGCTTATAATAACATTTTGTTTAGTTATTTTATATACACATTCTAGCACCATGCTCATGTCACAACCCATGAAGTTCCCTTTCCTGCCTAGTTGTCGCTCTCTGCTCTCATCAGTAAGATACAGACAGAGTGTGCTAGAAGCAATGGAGCAGAGTGACATCCTGGGCAGGAAAGCGGAACTGCATGGGTTGTGACAGGTGTAAGATGCTAGCACAAACATTAATTATCCAAACTGCGCATGCTTTGATTGCTTTGCATCAGCTCTGAAAGGGTCTAAATAATAGCCCCAGACTAGATTCTACTACTAAGTACACAGGTAAAATAAAATAAAAACAATAAAAAATAAATAGATCTATTTCCAGCATAATAAAAATCTATTTCCAGCATAATAAAAATCTGTTTCCAGCACCCTAATAGTGTCGCATGCAGTCCACGTGGTTTGAAACTCCAACAAATGCCTAATGTTGTATTACGCTACCAATTCCCTATTTCATGTGTTGAAGAATAATTACATTGTTTAGCAGTGAATAGAAAGCAAGTTTAATTCCATGTAGTTTAATCCTTGCATCAAAAGCTTTGAGTACATTCATTTGCCGTAATAACTATTATACTGCATTTTATAGGGTATGGTCTGTTTTCCCATTATAAGTATGGATTCCAGAATTTGTTTTCTTTTTTAATTAGTTTTTACCATATGGTATGTTCCATCTCTGTTTTAATTGAAGTAGTAATGTCTTTCTGTTTTTGTTTTGGGTTTTTTAAGTGGAATATAATATTTTGTTTTATATATATATATATATATATATATATATATACAGGTTGAGTATCCCTTATTCAAAATCCCACATTTTTTGTTACCCTACAGAGATTATGACAGGTATATAGATATATTATATCTCTATATAATATGGCTATATATACACACATAATATATAATAAGTGTGTAATTATCTTAGTAGGGGACCCAAAAATGTGGGATTTTGGATAAGGGATACTCAACCTGTGTGTATGTGTGTGTATGTGTATATATATATATATAATATATATATATATATATATATATATATATATATATATATATATATATATATATATATAAAATACAGCAAAATTACCGGCACTCCACCTGTAATGATAATTGCCCCAGGTGCCATCCAGCTAAAATAGCATGTATACGATCCAAAGACGGCGGCACTCCACGAGGACTTGCAAGCATAAAGAAATAACAAGGCAAACACCCCTGTTGTGCTGTTAACGTTTCAGTTGTTTAAAACTTTCGTCAGAACAATACAAACATTATAAAACTCTTACCTTTATACATTCAGCATCACCCCCTCTGCTCCCACGGCGCGGCAGCCAGGCGGGTCCGGATGACGTCACCCGCCCACGTGTGCGGCGCGCTACTTTCCCCGTCATGGCGCCGGTTACCTAGGGAACATATATACAAATACACAGAATGAAAACAAAACAGTGTAAACAAACACCAGTAACTTGCAATCCAGTACACATCAATGTTGGAGTTTACGGGCTCGTTCTATATCATTGATTAGGAGCATTAGAGAATGTAAATTAACCCCTACATCGGACTTTAGAGAAAGCAACGTAAACCCAGTTGCTCATTCAAGCCTACTGGAACAAGGGTATTTAATCGGTTGATCCATCTAGCCTCCCTACGGAGGAGCACTTGATTTCTATCCCCACCTCTTATACTAGCAGGTTGCTGATCAATAATCTTATATCTCAGCGATGCCAAGTTGTGCTTTGCCACTTTGAAATGTCGCGCTACTGGCTGTGCTTGCTGGTCTCCCTCCAGGGCAGCTCTGATGGCCGATCTATGCATTGCCATCCTTTCACGGAACTGCCTGGAGGTTTTGCCAATATAATATAGCCCACACGGACACCTTATAAAATAGATGACGTGTGTGCTAGTGCAGGTAAGGACTTTGGTAATCTTAATGAACTTGCACGTCTGAGGATGTGGAAAGCCAGGGCCTGTTTCCATGTAGCTGCATGTTGTGCAGCCAACACATTTAAACACACTGAAACGTTAACAGCACAACAGGGGTGTTTGCCTCGTTATTTCTTTATGCTTGCAAGTCCTCGTGGAGTGCCGCCGTCTTTGGATCATATATATATATATATATATATATATACATATAATATATTTCTGTATCTTTCCGTCTGCAGCCCTTTGTTTGCTGTGGAAATACTTTACAGTGATCAGTACATCTGAGCGCTTATAGCTTTCCCACCTCTGCTGAGTGCTAGGAGTGGGTCATTTATAAGCCTAGGCCTAAAGCTCTACAAACCCTAAAACCCGGAATTGATTGCAGCGATTCCCTTATTAGAGAAGACATTGATGCAGGTTTACCTTGTCATTATAAACATAGGTGCTGCTAACCGCTTAATGACAGATCTTGTTATATAAGTTTTACTAACATCCTATACACAATGGGGGTAATTCCAAGTTGATCGCAGCAGGAATTTTTTTAGCAGTTGGGCAAAACCACGTGCACTGCAGGGGAGGCAGATATAACATGTGCAGAGAGAGTTAGATTTGGGTGGGTGTGTTCAAACTGAAATCTAAATTGCAGTGTAAAAATAAAGCAGCCAGTATTTACCCTGCACAGAAACAAAATAATCCACTTTCTCTGCAAATGTTATATCTGCCCCCCCTGCAGTACACATGGTTTTGCCAAATTGCTAACAAACTTGCTGCTGCGATCAACTCAGAATTACCCCCAATGAGACTCTGGGTTTTCATTCTTTGCCAGTGACAGATGACCTTCCAGTGCAGCTTGCCGTCGCTTTACTGTCTGCCTTCTCCCTGGGGCTGCTCATTAAGGGAATATTAACAAGAAGATTGAATGGTCATGCGAGGCTTGACTAATTAAAATGCATTGCTTTGACATCCCTCAGTGCATCTGTTCATTACAGTCACGTATTAATGGGGCGGGCGTTTGACGATTGCACTGTGCATAACAGATTTTATTAAATGATTGTGCTCTTTTTATCCCTTCTCCCAATTCGGTGTATGTACTCACAAAAAAATGATTTATGCAATAAACAAAGACCTTTAAAAGGATTACATGTTACAAAATGGGAGGCTCATTTGACTACCTTGTCTAATTTTAGTGGGGTTAAAGCAGAGGTTCTCAAACTCTGTCCTCAGGACCCCAAACAGTTCATGTTTTCCAGGTCACCTGTGGATGTTTAGAATATGACAGTTTGTGATGCACCTGCACCCATGCTGGGTTACCTGGATAACGTGTACGGTTTGGGGTCATGAGGACTGAGTTTGAGAACCCAATATCTTTCTATAGTTAATTATTACCATATATTAGAATTTGGTTTTGATTTGTCTAGTATTACCCATTTTTATACTGCAGTATTATACACTATGTAGACAGAAGTGATTGCTGTCATTGTCCAATCACTTTTGTTTACAACGGGGTCTATTAAATTTAAGTCGGAATTGCCGTCAAGTCCGAAAAACTGTTCTTTCCGACTTTTTTAGGTTGAATCTGGATTCGACCTTTTCAAGTCAAGTGCCGTGGATCAGCGGATTAGCCGCGGATCCACGTATTTTGTCGGATTTACGGACATCTTCTACAGGTTTTTGGCCCGGTTTTCGACAATGCTGATCCGACTTTAAAAAAAAAGTTGGATTGGCATTATCGAAAACGGGCTAAACCTGTCGAAAACGCCCGCAAAATGGATAGTGCAGTGTCGGGAGAGGATCCGACACCAATTGAATACACCCCATAGTGTACTTCGGGAACTTTGGTACCTTTTAGAAATAATTACTTTAAAAAAATAGAATTGTTCGATCTCATGTGATTGATGTGGCATGTACAATGCTCTATCTTATTTCTGGGTGTGTCTAGATTGGACATTGCGTTTCTGTGACTATGTCTACCTGAATTTCTCTATGATATTTGACTACACAATCACCCTGTGGTATACGCACTACAGCCAAGCTTTATCTTCATGGTAATCCAAAATGCAATAACTTTCACTACTGTATATTCTACAGAGACCTTCGAGTCTGGTTGAAAGACTGCACTTAGGACAAAGGGAAAAGATTTGGTTCATCTACACTTTGCTTACTATTCTAATAAAAACCAACAAAAAAATCTGGTGTAGTTTCTGTACATTAGAACCAGCCTAATTGCTTATGAAGAGAATCGCTGGTTCTAAGCACGGAGGCGTAGACTTTGCATCTACTGTTGAAACGCATGTACTAGTGTCTGTTTTAGGATTGACAAATGATAGCAGAAAATACTGAGCGCATAGCTCTGTGCTCATAGGTCAATCTGTGCACATGACTAGAATGGCCAGAACAAAGCTGGTTGCCCCCAAAGTGCCGCAGTGTTTTAAGTCATTACATAATGATCAAAGCAGATTCTCCTGCATGGACGGTATAATGAGGTGATATAATTCACATTAAGTGCAAATGTGGTCTAAACCTATTCAGTGTTCATATGTCAGTATGACGCTAGAGTGTATATTCTGCATCCATCTATACGTTTTACATTTTGGAATTGAGGGCTAAAGGGCGGAGCTTTGCAAATATCCCCCCTCTGATTTACAAGATGATGATCATGATCTAGAGTCTCCTCACATGCTCATGTGTTTGTCGGTATCTCTTTCCCAGTCTTCCCACTCCCCCGTGTGCTCCCTTCTTGATCCAGGGCTATTCCTGTAGCGTGATAGAGCCCTCCCTCTTGCACACTCATGGATGTACTATTCCCCATGACGTGTTGGCTGCACTGTATCATGTTTCATGCACGTTGAGGCTCCACTCTCTTTTTCTCTTTCTTTCCTGCAACATCACAGTTGTATTTGGCTGCCATGGACAGTAGCAGCCATTTGAGCTGGCAGTTTAAACCCTCGGACAGTGCACGGACGTACTGGTAACAGCGCTCGCTATTGGAACAGGTACTTAACAAAGGTGCTCCTTCCCCTCACTCAACCCTTTCCCTGCCCTCCATTCCCGCACTGTTCTCCTCCTCCTCCTTATCCCTGGCCGGCGCCTAATTTCTACACATCTCTCCGCAATCTCCCTATACACCCACTCCCCCTGACCAGGCCTGAAGTGGCACAAATCTATGCTTTGCCAACAGCAACAGACACCACCATAAATAGCGGAACGCCTGTCTGATGGGGTGTAATGAGAGCATGGATAGTCTCTCTAAAATGGGTGCGGGTTAATAGATCGATAGTCAGAACGTTGACAGTCAGTAGGTTGACACCATATGGTCGACAGGTACAAAAGATAAATATGAAAAAAGTAGACAGTACAAAAGGTCGACAGGAATAAAGGTCAACACGTTTATTTTTTTGATTTTATTTTGTATGTTTAACCATATGTGCCCCAAAATAGTAGACACATGTCCCCTTGCGGGCTCGCTCGGATCTGCTAAAGGTGATCGTTTGTGACACAGATAGTAAACTCCACAAAAGTTGTAAAAAGTAAAACCTCCCAAAAATCGTGTCCGACCGTATGTGTGTCGGCCACTGTCGCGTCGACCTTTTGAACCTATTGTCATTTTGTACCTGTCGATCATATGGTGTCGACTTAATGATTGTCGATTTATCATCCACCACCCCTCTATAATCTGTCTGTATTTATTTTCTGTGGTTTTTGTGTATATGGATATTTATTTTTCTTTCTGTTCTATGTGTCTTAACTTGTTACAAGGAATGAGTACACAGTGCTGTGATTGCTGGCGGCCAACCTCACTGCAGAGAACACATCACAGAGTAGGCTAACGCGTTTCACGTTGGTTCGGTCAGTCACTTTCCCTTGTCCTGAGATTAGTCACACTGGTTATAAGGCCAAATTATTCTTTGTGTGCTAGAAATCCCCAGAGTTACATTCATAGCTTGTCCTGGAACATAACAGGATGCTGATGCAGTATGAGCAGTGTGGTCTGTAGAGAGGATTTGGCTGTACGGAGCACTACCTTTGGGCTTCATTGTTATCACCATCCCTTCTAATCTGAGTTTGTGTTTGCAGAGAGTTGCAGATTTCGGTGGCACAGTGCGTTGGGTGCACACTCCTGGACCGCTCTAAAACACAGGATTTGTCTGTGTGACACCTGAGTGAATCTCATTTTAACGCCTCCAAAACTAGAATTAATAACTCAAAGCACAATTTTAGAGTATGTGCTGATATGTTTATTGTTTTGCTTTTCCTACTTTTGTAAATGTTCACTTTTTCAGCATCTACTGTAGTGTTATTATAGGTTGGTTTTGGAGCACCCTACTCAATGGTTTGTTGATATATTTATCACATAGATATTTTGAAAGTGAGCCTGGCATAGGCAAGTGTACGGGCGATGGTTGTGTCAGCCCGTATATAGAGCATTAATCTATTCGTTCTAAGAGACCAAACATTACCAGAACGGCAGCACTTTGCCAGATACAGGCCTGGTCCTGACGGGTGACAGCTTTATATTGGCGTGACTTCTTTCTCACTCACCTGTCTTGGACCTATGACAATCAGCTTTGATATATATCCCCTCAGTGCCTGAATTTGGCTAAATGAGAAGTTTATGCAGTTTAGTTTCCTGCAAGGGATCAGGATGAATTGGTGAAGGTCCGCACATAAACTTGCAGCATACCAGAGTTTTATTTTATTTTCTAGGTTAGCTCTCTGTGTGTTTCACTATAACAGTGGCTTATTGTACTTTATTCCCTATTCACAGGACTCTTGCTCACCTACTGTAGCTGGAGACCGGGAAATATTTGCATTATGTAGAGCATTTTTATATTCAGAGATATATCTGAAAATTTTATATCTGTGAGGTTATGTTTTTCTTGTATGAAAGGGGGTTGGGGGGAGGTCTGGATTTCTTTAACAATTTACCTACACGCTTAGGGGTGTATTTACTATAGTGCGGGTTTTTAGAAGTGGAGATGTTGCCCATACCAACCAATCTGATTCTGCTTATCATTTATCTAGCACCTTCCAGAAGGTAATAGCTAGAATCTGGTTGCTATGGGCGACATCTCCACTCCTAAAAACCCGCACTTTAGTAAATATACCCCTTAGCATTTCAAAGGCTGCCATGACATCATTATAGTACTCTGCAGGCTCTCTGAGGACTAAGGGGGATATGTACTAAGCAGTGAAAAGAGTGGAAAAGCATTGAAGTAACATTTATAATTTGCATACTATAAAATTATACAGAGCCGCTGATTGGTTGCCATGGGCAACTTCTCCACTGGCTCACTTCTCCACTCTTATCACTGCTTAGTACATCTCCCCCTTAGAGTCCAAGAGACAGCCAGGCCCCTTGTCTAGATGATAGTTCCATGCATTTTAGAGATGTTCATATTCTTCGTCAGAGGATTAGTAAGACGGTAAGGTGCACCATCTGTCTGCTCAAAGTGCAGGAGCCCATTTTGTGAGCTGAGAGCATATTTGAGATCATTTGTGAATATTGATTTGCTCCGCAGGTCCTTCACAGTGTTTAAGACAACAGGTGCATTTTAGCTTGCCACATCCTTAGGGCAGCGACGTTCGGTGAGGTAAATGGCTGAGGAGGCACTTGTAAGTATCAGAGCCACATACAGATGTGTCTACTTACATCCAGCCTCCCTGCATGTCATGTTAATCATCCCTTCTAGTGGGGTGACTTCATGCAACTTTTTTCCATTAAAATGCATCATATTCGCAAAATGATGTGACTAGAATGCACAGACCGCTTGTACTGATTAAAATTCCATGCGGCATGCCTATATTCTCTGTGCGACCGCGGCTAAAACTGCATACGAAATGCAATGCTACAGAGTTTTCCTAGAATATAGGCATGCCGCATATTTTAATGAGAGAGTCTACTTGTGCGTTGTATTTGCATAGCGATGTGAATAAGACGCATTTTCTGCAAAAAAAGACGCCTAACGCTAAAGAAGTTGCATGGAACCTGTCATGTGACTCATCCCAGACGTCTCCCGCTGCATGGAGTATTGAGGCTGGATGTATGAGGACACATCTGTATATGAACCCGAGGGTTCATGTGGGTATTCTACAAGGTTGCAGCAGTATATACTGCTTGGAATGTGGTGAGTTTTCTTCAGAGATGTGTGGACAGGGTAGGCTGGGTGGCACTGCCTTACCTGTCATACACCAGTATACTCCAGAGTTTTCACTATAAAAATAAGAATGATACAAAGAAGATATTTATAATATCATATAATTTTTTTTGTCAAAAGTCTGGCGTATACTGGTGTATGACAGGAAAGACTCTGCCTCATATGACTGCACGTCATTGCTTTGGGGGTGTTAGGGACCTAAATAAAAAAGCTAGATTAGTGCAACCGTAGCTGTAACACTGTTTAAACAGCAAGCTCTCTCTCCATGGTCACATTTCAGCTGTCCTGACACACGCACATGAACCACACTCTCCTCCACAGAACATGTCTGCTCCATCCTTGCCCGCTCCCTTGCACCGGGTTCATGCTATCTGTGCTTGTGCTGTGTCAGATTGCTTGCTGCGTGCCTCCCTGGGTTCAGCATGGGCTGCTGCCACCTACAGTTGACAGAAGGGGGAAGAACTGTGCTGCAACGTACTTGCCTGCTGCGTGCATGAGGATTAGTCCGGCTTGCACACCTCTGCCTCTCCGTGCTCTCCTGTGTACATCACTGTGATAACTCCGGGGCTTTACACCTTGTGTGCTGTTCTCTCCTGTTTCCTTCCCCTCCACAGGTGTTACCACATCTTGACCTTCATTTCTGCAGAAAACAATGGCCATTCCGTGGATATCGTGTCATTTCCCCCCCTCTCCATTGTTCTCATGGCTCCAATTGTGTGTTATACTTTATTTTAGGGTGATTCGGAAACAAAGAATCAGGGATCTCGGGGAACAGATAAAATGTACAAAATATTTCTTTCAAATTTTTTCTTTTTTTTTTTTTTTACTTTAGAGAATTAAGATTATGAGATAAAGAATCAGTTGCAATCAAGGAAAAGGGTATGACATAAGGTGTTAGTAGTAACGCCCGTTAGTAATCTAGGAACAATTCAGAAGACATGGTCGGTCGGTTTTTATAGAGATCAAACATCCCATCTGTAAGTAGTACACTATCCCTCGCAGAGAACGTTACTTCTGTGTATAATGTGGAAGCTGTCCTATTGTTTATTTCATTATCATCTGCTGACACTTGAGACCCCATTAAGATCCCAGTACTAGCATGGGCCCAGTCCCAGTATAGCAGAGAAGCCCACAGCCAGAGTTCCCCCTGTCATAATACGAACCAGGTTCAAGGAGTTTGCGTTTAACCAGTCACCTTGTGGTGCTGCTCAGCCATAGCGGGGGAGATTCAGCAACACAGGTGCACAGTTCAGCTATGTGCAGTTATTCAGAATGGAGGAGGGATTTAAATTTAAAGAATTTAAAGTGGAAAACCCCTTTAAGTTCTTTCATAATGTTAAGTTGCCCATGTGAAAAAAAATACCTTATCTAAGTTATCATCTTCTGTTGTGGTATTTACCATACCATGCTCTCTATAGTAATAACCATAATCTATATACACTGCTCAAAAAAATAAAGGGAACACTATCTGAATGAATGGAATATTCTTTTAAATACTTTGTTTTTTACATAGTTGAATGTGCTGACAACAAAATCACACAAAAATCATCAATGGAAATCAAATTTATTAACCCATGGAGGTCAGGATTTGGAGTCACACTCAAAATTAAAGTGGAAAAACACACTACAGGCTGATCCAACTTTGATGTAATGTCCTTAAAACAAGTCAAAATGAGGCTCAGTAGTGTGTGAGGCCTCCACGTGCCTGTATGACCTCCCTACAACGCCTGGGCATGCTCCTGATGAGGTTGCGGATGGTCTCCTGAGGGATCTCCTCCCAGACCTGGATTAAAGCATCCGCCAACTCCTGGACAGTCTGTGGTGCAACGTGGCGTTGGTGGATGGAGTGAGACATGATGTCCCAGATGTGCTCAATTGGATTCAGGTCTGGGGAACGGGCGGGCCAGTTCATAGCATCAATGCCTTCATCTTGCAGGAACTGCTGACACACTCCAGCCACATGAGGTCTAGCATTGTCTTGCATTAGGAGGAACCCAGGGCCAACCGCACCAGCATATGGTCTCACAAGGGGTCTGAGGATCTCATCTCGGTACCTAATGGCAGTCAGGCTACCTCTGGCGAGCACATGGAGGGCTGTGCGGCCCCCCAAAGAAATGCCACCCCACACCATTACTGACCCACTGCCAAACCGGTCATGCTGGAGGATGTTGCAGGCAGCAGAACGTTCTGCTTGGCATCTCCAGACTCTGTCACGTCTGTCACATGTGCTCAGTGAGAACCTGCTTTCATCTGTGAAGAGCACAGGGCGCCAGTGGCGAATTTGCCAATCTTGGTGTTCTCTGGCAAATGCCAAACGTCCTGCACGGTTTTGGGCTGTAAGCATAACCCCCACCTGTGGACGTCGGGCCCTCATACCACCCTCATGGAGTCTGTTTCTGATCGTTTGAGTAGACACATGCACATTTGTGGCTTGCTGGAGGTCATTTTGCAGGGCTCTGGCAGTGCTCCTCCTGTTCCTCCTTGCACAAAGGTGGAGGTAGCAGTCTTGCTGCTGGGTTGTTGCCCTCCTACGGCCTCCTCCTCGTCTCCTGATGTACTGGCCTGTCTCCTGGTAGCGCCTCCATGCTCTGGACACTACGCTGACAGACACAGCAAACCTTCTTGCCACAGGCCGCATTGATGTGCCATCCTGGATGAGCTGCACTACCTGAGCCACTTGTGTGGGTTGTAGACTCCGTCTCATGCTACCACTAGAGTGAAAGTACCGCCAGCTTTCAAAAGTGATCAAAACATCAGCCAGAAAGCATAGGAGCTGAGAAGTGGTCTGTGGTCACCACCTGCAGAACAACTCCTTTATTGGGGGTGTCTTGCTAATTGCCTATAATTTCCACCTGTTGTCTATTCCATTTGCAAAACAACATGTGACATTGATTGTCAATCAGTGTTGCTTCCTAAGTGGACAGTTTGATTTCACAGAAGTGTGATTGACTTGGAGTTACAGTGTGTTGTTTAAGTGTTCCCTTTATTTTTTTGAGCAGTGTATATATAGGCCCACACAGGTGTCCTATATTGCGGTAGCAAGATCCTGTTAGGTCACGGAATTGTTTGTGTAATGTATGTAATTAAACGAGTGGCTTGTTACCTGCATTTTCCCACTGTTTCATTATGTACAATGTTCTACCTCAATTTGTCTGAATGACATCCATCCATCTATCCGCCCGGTAAACGTACAAATATCTATGCTATATTTAATACTCTATTCTAGGATTTCTAATGAATTCTTATTTAAATGATAGAAGAAGAAAACATTTTCCAGCAGCGCCTTCAGAAATCTGCATTGAATTTGGGTCACATGACATCCGTGAGCAATTAAGCCAGTCGTTATAGTTAAAATCAAGCTGCCATTGTTTCCTGTGCTTCCATCCGAGTTATTAATAGTGCTGAGATCATTGTCATCACTTTATTGTTAATAACTTAGGAAGGCATCTCTATAAGGGCTCATACACTCGTCTTTTTTTTTTTTTTTTGTATGTGTGAGAGGGGTAGGTTCTGAGTGAAATTATACAGTAATATACATATAGACCTAGGAAGCTGTAAAGTTTGGTTTCTCAAAAGAACACTGTACGGAATACTTGGTAAAGGGTTACTACCTTTAGCTTTTGTGTTAGCCTATCAGCAGAAGTTATTGAAACACTCTAGGGGGTGATATGTCAAGTGTCCGATAGTGATAACGTGGAGTAGTTGCACGGAGCAACTAAACAGCATCTGTCCTATCAAAGACTTGCTAGATAAATCAATGACCGTTGGTTGCTCTGCACAACTTCTCCACTTTCTCTCTCCAATGTTTGATACAATTTCCCCTGCGTGTTTTGACTGCTCAGTTTTGGTCTCAGTGTTTGGTCTAAGATGATGGTGCTAATTTTGATTTGCTTGTCTTTCTCTAGTACACGTCCAGCATGAGAGCAAAGTATCTGGCCACCAACCGCCCGGAAACAGACCCTGCACACTAAGTAGTCGTTCCACGAGTTGTTAGACTGATCTCAACCTACTGTAATTCTGAGCTCCTGCTGTGTGAGTCGGTGTGTTTTTCAGTAAATGTTGGCATTTGTAAACACCCCAACCTACAAACCATGCCTTCGAACCCTGGCTCCCGTACATGGAAAGATAAAGGAAACAGGAGAAATGGAACGGAAGAAGCGTCTTGTCGTGCTTAACAAATTGTTCACCTCAATGAGGCATTCTTTTATTTCGTTTAAACCCGGGAAATCTCTCTCAAATAATTGTTACTATCTGGATGAAACACCCGGGGGGTATCTGGGGTTTGTAACCCCTGTATTATTACTTTTTATTTTATTTTTTCTCATGTTGCCTTTTCTAAGGATCTAGAAGTTTGTTTTTATTTTTTTATTTTTTATTTTCAAGCCATCTGTGACTACAGTGCACCAAGTTATGATTTCAAAACTTCAATGGTTTGCCAATTTATTAATCGTTTGACATTCTCTTATCCTCCATACATACAGTAAATTAATCAAATTTGAACGTCCGCATTATTTATACACTCGCCAGTACTATTATGTATGAAATTAAACTGGGGAGGATGTGAAATGAGCGCTAAATTGTTCACTGGTTTGTCCGAAGTTTTGTTAGCAGCCATTAGTGTTTTTATGGACATTCCACAGTGGTAGGGTGTCTAATCCATTTGTTTAAAGCCCAAGGTTAGAGGATTTGCAGTGCAACCAATTGCCATAGTTGATCGACTTAACCAATACTTTTTTTTATCACTTTTTTGTATTATTCCTATTTTTGGAAGTTAACATCACCACTTTATGCATTATTTCAGCTGTATAGTTCTTTACAGCTTTTGTTACCCTTGCCAAATGTTTACACCACTGTGGCCATCGTATGTTCCACTAATTTTTGGCTTCCAGTGTTAATAATATTCTGTATTGATAACCACTGTCTAATGGTAGAGCGATTACAGGAAATATCCACCATGTGCATTTGACAGGAAGTTTTATACCTGCTAACTAATTGTGGTTACTGTACTTGGCACTGCTGACCATCTGATTTTACTTGATTACATGGATCAGGGCAGTAGTTACAATTTATTAGGAGATTGTAAATTGATCACGTGGACTCGCGCTTTACTACTTCCTGTTACCAACGCCATGCATGTGCACCACTAACCATGCGGAAATGTAACCATGTTTTGTATTATGGAGTTGTTTAGGTTGGCATTGTAGTATTAAAATATATCACTTTAAAAAATTTTTACTGTATAAAGCAAGATCTGGAGTTATTACCTTTATACATTTTATCCTTTACATTTATTCAGCCCCATCTTTGCTTTCAAGATAGGAGCATAGAATTGTGGATGAAACTTTAAAAACTTCAGTGTATGTAATGAATGGAGTTCTCTGTACCCTCTGAGACTGGCGTCCGATCACCCGTCTTATTCCGTAAGTGAGGCTTGCGATTGCTTCACCTGTCTGTTCACAGCATGGATTTGGTTAGGGAAGTTTTTCTTAATTTTATACACAATTCAATAATTTTTCTTTCCGTAATCTTGTGGCACTCATGGACATATTTGTAGTGCTGGCCCATAACAGAACCTCGCAATCTACATTACAACATCTATAACTCGAGCAACATCTATCACTGGTGCTAAGGCTGTTGAGCTTAATCTTCAACTGTTGCTGCGGCTGCCTGATCAACGAAAACCTTGGACTAGTTGTGGATTATTTTATACAGTTATTGTATATCCAATTTATTATATAATACATATAAAAATATGTCATCAATGTATTGCGCTTCAGGTTTACCATGGAATTGGGTGGTTTTGGAGAATATACCACGGACTCCCTTTAATGATGAAAAATAGTACAGACAACTCAATAACAAAAGTATCTCGAGGAATCTTTTTTTTTTTTTTCCAAAAAGAGTCTTAACGACAGCAGTATATAAAACTGAGCCATGTTGGTACAACCAAGGCCGTTGGTACAACCAAGGCCATTACAGACTTCTTACCATTTAATCTACAGGACATCATTTTGGAAGCACAATGCTGCTGTTGACGCCTTGATTTTGGATTCAGTCTTTCTCATTCATATTCAAAATTAGAGCAGCTGGAGTGGACACAAAGCTGTTCTAGAACAGACATCTCGAAAATGTGAAATGTAAATAGCATGTTTGGGCTTTGTGCTCAGTGTAAAAGACTGCCTTGTATTTGTAAAAGCAAACCAACTCAAGACTATGATCTTGAGCATATTACTGTAGTGTTTGTATCCTGTGAGTGATAGTAATAGGTTCACCTTGCTTGCCATTCAAAGGGCCACAGGCTTATGTCTGGTCTTTACAGATTTTTCTTGTAGGTTCTTGTAACATGCATTAGAAAGAGTCACAAATTTGTGGGGTCCCTACCGTGTAGATCGGGCAAATGCAGCCTTTGGCTGCTGTAGACATAGGCGGATTACATTCTCACTTGCTGCAATCTAGAATTGTTAGCTACTCTAGGGAATGGATGGGAGACAATAGAAGATACACTTCCATGTTCCATTGTCTGTTCTGTAGAAAGCCAATGCTTATTGGCTATGTGATGACTTGGTGATCCCTTATTTGCACAAGTCTCTCCATAACCCATCCTCCACCAAGTGGACAACACAGGTGGATCATAACCTGTGTACAGTCATACCCTACCCTGCTGACCAGATTCATGCATGATGCCTCTCTATTCTGTACCCCTGGACTAATTTTTAGGACTATTATTCTTAAATAAAGAGATGAGAGGATCAGTTTTCTGAGTGCAATGGAAAGGATGGTCATATATGTCTCACCATAACCAAATATACACACCCAGAATTGTGTAATTGGTGGAAGGTAAAAATACACTGTGCTTTTCAAAAGCTAATACGTTCCTACAGATCCGGCAACATTTATGTAATTTCTTTTTAATCCAGCTATTTATATTAGATTTTTAACATATCCCAGTTTGAAATTTTAGGGTTAGTAGAACCTTGCAGAGCCTCTATTTTGATTTTCAATAATCAAATAGTCATAGCTAGAAACTGTGGCCATTGTGTGGATCCCCCACGTAGACAATGATCTCTGCCACGCAATCACCTAGAAAATTACAGATGTTATTTACGCTTTAAGTTGTTAAGTGTTTCATGAAATGCCATACCAGTTACAATGAATGGGATAATATGAACGTGACGGTCCTTCATCCTACTGTATATATATATATATATTGGTGCTTTGTAATCTTTTCATGATGCTCGCTATGCAATTCCGGACTGATTTTCCAGAGTAGTAGAGTTGGCTGTACACATGTACTTTTTACACTTACCCGGTCATTATTACCAAATCATGTGGTCTCGTTATTGTGCTATGCCTGATCAGCCTCCTCATGAACCAGTTCTAAAGAGAAATGATGTGTGATCTGTTTGCTCCAAACCTTTGCACACAATTTTACATATTATGTAATATTCTTTTTTTTTTAATGTGAAAACATAGTTAACCACTTGGCAACTGCTATGTATCCTGTATGTATACTATGTATCCATTGCGTTACTCCTAACTGGGTGTCCACTCTAAAGCCACTAATTGTTCCCGTGTGGTCACCTAAGTGGATGGTGGTGTGTAAAGTGACCTGCATTGTGAAAATGGGGTTGTGTATAAAGTGACCTGCATATTTTCATACTTATGCAATAGGACTGTTTTGTCTTATTTTTATTTTTGTTTTCTTTTAGTCATCTTTCCATGTATGTGTCCTTGCCAGTGCACCCATACATGTGACCAGTAAGTGGGCATAGATTTAGAAGTTGTTTTTTTTTCTTTTTCACTCGTCCAATCAATCAAGATATATCAATATATCCCTGTTTCTTTCAATTAACATAGATTTCAAAGGAGGAGAAAGATTCTGTTTGCAGGAAGACTTATTTTTGTTGCCTTTGTATATACATGAGTAGATTAGATCTGTGCACTAGCAGATCTGTGTCATATTCAAGGACATTGAAAGCAAACCAACCTGCCTAGAATTACCAGATGATACAGATCACTGTTACAATGTTTCAGTGACACTTAACCTGGCCACCAATAGTGCAATCTACTAATTTGGCCAGATGCCGCTTCTTACCAGAAATCATTGATCCGTTCCACCTAGGACACTTACACAGCCAAATTGACCATACACATCTGTGTTCGGAAGTAGTCAAATTTAAGCCTGTTTTTATTGCATTTATACGTAATTTAAAGTGAAAATTATTTTATATGGGATCTATTCCTTTTTTAACAAACTTGCTGGTTTAAGTGCATGCAAAATAATAGTATCCTTTTACACAGCTACCTTTTTTAATAAAAATAAATAAATCCTGCGATAATAAAGTACACTGTCCAATAATCTGATTGGATGACTCCTAGATAATCGGAGAGCGAGTGACTCCTGTTAGTGGAAACCAGAATGGTCCTGCCCCATCTCTCTCTCTGGCAGGGGTACCTGGACTGGTTTTCATTAAATGTAAATAAGTTGGACTTTAATCTGGTTTTAGGGGAAGCTATGTACATGCGTGGTTAATATATTTCCTGTTGCATGTTAAAGTATTCCTGACGTGCCAGCAGATGTCGTTTAAAATAGAAATAATCTTCCCAAAAAAAAAGCTTTTGGTGGCTATTTTTTTTTTTTTTTATGTTGTGTGGTTTTTTTTGTTTGTTTTTGTTTTAATCTGCTAACCGATCTACTTCAGAAAGAAAGACCATTCTGCCAAATGTATAACAGCATAAATTCTAAAGGTGGCCATCCACTACTCAGACTTGTCTGAACTGCAGATCTCATCAGATTTCTCTTGAGCTCTCCCGGGAGCTTCCCGGGAAACGGATCTGACCCTGGGCTTAATTTTCACTACATTCACTTCAGATATATCTGATGCGATCTATCATGTGCCAGATCGCATCAGATATATCTGATGCACACATGCTACATGCGATTTATCTGATGCTGCTGCTGCCGCTGTTCCCCCTCTTGGTGGGTGGGAGTGGTCAGCGAGATGCCAGTCAAGTGACGCTTCAGATGAATCTGATCAGATACATCTGAAGTAAAAAAAACAATCCGATGTGCACCTGTTTTCTTCAGATTCAGATAAATAGTTGGGGCAGCCTCAGAGATCTGTAGTTCAGACATATCTGACACGGGAGTGCGCATCGGATCGGAAGAGCCATCCGATGTGACACTTTTCTTCAGATATGACGGTCAGATGTGTCGAAATCTGAAGAAAACTGCCCAAATCGGACTAGTGGATGGGGACCTTTATTGTTTTCTTAAATGTATTCTTGCAGAAAAAGCATCTGTCCTATTGCATACAATTCTAAATATATATTTTTAACATAGTTGCTAATTTCGTTTATATTTCCCTTCACTTAAGCCAATATTTTAATTACATTTTTTTTTTGCACATTGATGTATGGACCTGTTTCTTTCCTATCTGTATTTTGCTAGTATCCTCTGTTATAATATAACCCATTCTGTGACATGTGGAATGGTTCATAGCTATTTTTAATGTGCTTTGTTTTGCAAACAAAAACTTTAAAACGAATCATTAATGTAATTTCTGTGGTTACCATTCAACTTGGGTATCATGTTTTAAAATAAAAAGTTTGAAACAATAAAAACCTTTTGTATTCTTTTGTTCAGTAGTCTGGGTTGGACAGCTGTGACCCAAAGCGTTTATACATTTTCAATTATAAGCACAAACCTCCCAACGTTTATACATGCACTGTATGGATCAAATAAGACACGCCCATGCGCAACTAGGGTCAAGGAGCTTATCTGTTCTATATTATTCATGTCCATATGTTTCCTTTTTTTTTTTTTTTTATAATAAAGCTTTATTAAAATTATATTAAAACAGTAACATAAGGACAACAGTACAATAGTGAGCAGAAAAAGGAAAACTAGGTAACGCTGCAGAAGAAAATCGATGAAAAGAGAAGAACGACCTAAAACAATGGTTCTCATACTCTGTCCTCAGGACCCCACACAGGTCACATTTTTCAGGTCACTCAGCAGCTGCACTATTTATCGCCAACTGTCACATTTTAAAAATCCACAGGTGACCTGGAAATCATGACCTGCGTGGGGTCCTGAGGACCGAGTTTGGGAACCTGTGTTCTAGAAGAATAGGAAGCAATGAGAGACATTAGACTATGTCTACAGGATGGCCACAACAAGAATGATTGAATGGCCAAGCAGGTCCAAACAAATGTAGAAAAATTGGAATGAGGGCAGAAATGGCAAAAAAATCACTTGATAATTGAAATGAAGGGAGTGGGATCGTGAGGAAGGAAGCGGGTCAGAGGAAGAAAAGACACAAAGAGAAAGATAATAAAAGAGGGAGCGAGTCAGGGACGGTAAGGAACAGAAGGAGGAGAGAGTAAGTAGTGGAGGATGAAGTGGATGAACAATCATACAAGACCAGGAAGGGTTGCATTTTGGAAAACATACCAAGGATACCCGATTGCGTGAAATGTATCCACCGTGTTGTTATGGAGACTAGTTATATATTCCGCTAGCTGAGTGGTCTTTATTTCTTCACAGCGGAGTGTAGGTTAAGGTGCTGCATACTTTTAATCTTCATTAATAGTATTTGGGTGTTAATTTAAAACTCATCAATTTGTTTAATACATACCGCGCCTGGTTGAATTTGTACTTTAGGGAGAACTGAAGCTTCTTGACCTTGAAGGGTTACTCTAATGGTATGAGTGGTATGCAGGGTATGAACACTGACTCATCCACTTGTCATGGACCCCGGCCGCCCCACTTTTCAGATACACCAGTCCGAGAGTTGCACCAGTGCTGTGCGAATCAACGCTGCCACCAGCAAAGACTTTTCAACGTATCACGGACGTTGCAGGCATCTTCAGCTTTACCTATAACCACAAATCTCAATATCTTATAAAAAAAAAATAGGTAACATGGCGTTCACTTGACTTGGGTTCAAGAACACAGGAGTCAGAACTAAAATTATATTTGAGCACAGCAGGTCAACACTGTGGCCTTCATGACTTCCTAGGGAGGGCGTTCACTCACAGCCTTGTGCCATTGCAGAGTTTGGGCTGGTTGATGGTGTTGATGAACTCCATGTCGTAATGGACTTCCTTGCCCCAGGTGACAAAAATCCTAGTTTCAGCCCTGGTACACTGCATGATGGAATATAGACAAAATGTTCAGACAATTTATCAATAATTTTTTTTTTTTCAATTTAAAACATAAGTGTAATGAATTACAGATTATTTCTCTATCGTCCTAGTGGATGCTGGGGTTCCTGAAAGGACCATGGGGAATAGCGGCTCCGCAGGAGACAGGGCACAAAAAGTAAAGCTTTTCCAGATCAGGTGGTGTGCACTGGCTCCTCCCCCTATGACCCTCCTCCAGACTCCAGTTAGATTTTTGTGCCCGGCCGAGAAGGGTGCAATCTAGGTGGCTCTCCTAAAGAGCTGCTTAGAGAAAGTTTAGCTTAGGTTTTTTATTTTACAGTGAGTCCTGCTGGCAACAGGATCACTGCAACGAGGGACTGAGGGGAGAAGAAGTGAACTCACCTGCGTGCAGGATGGATTGGCTTCTTGGCTACTGGACATTAGCTCCAGAGGGACGATCACAGGTACAGCCTGGATGGTCACCGGAGCCGCGCCGCCGGCCCCCTTGCAGATGCTGAAGTTAGAAGAGGTCCAGAATCGGCGGCTGAAGACTCTGACAGTCTTCTAAAGGTAGCGCACAGCACTGCAGCTGTGCGCCATTTTCCTCTCAGCACACTTCACACGCTGTCACTGAGGGTGCAGGGCGCTGGGGGGGGGCGCCCTGGGAGGCAAATGTAAACCTATATACTGGCTAAAAATACCTCACATATAGCCCCCAGAGGCTATATGGAGATATTTAACCCCTGCCAAGCTTCACTAAAGAGCGGGAGACGAGCCCGCCGTAAAAGGGGCGGGGCCTATCTCCTCAGCACACAGCGCCATTTTTTCTCTCACAGAAAGGCTGGAGAGAAGGCTCCCAGGCTCTCCCCTGCACTGCACTACAGAAACAGGGTTTAAACAGAGAGGGGGGGGCACAAATTGGCGATATAAATATATATATAAAGATGCTATTAGGGAGAAACACTTATATAAGGTTGTCCCTATGTAATTATAGCGTTTTTTGGTGTGTGCTGGCAAACTCTCCCTCTGTCTCTCCAAAGGGCTAGTGGGGTCCTGTCCTCTGTCAGAGCATTCCAGGTGTGTGTGCTGTGTGTCGGTACGTGTGTGTCGACATGTATGAGGACGATGCTGGAGGAGGCGGAGAAATTGCCTGTAATGGTGATGTCACTCTCTAGGGCAGGCATTCCCAACCACGGTCCTCAAGGCACACCAACAGTGCAGGTTTTAGTGATATCCAGACTCCAGCACAGGTGACTTAATTAGTAGCTCAGTTATTTTGATTTAACCATCTGTGCTGCAGCCTGGATATCACTAAAACCTGCACTGTTGGTGTGCCTTGAGGACCGTGGTTGAAAATGCCTGCTCTAGGGAGTCGACACCGGAATGGATG
This sequence comes from Pseudophryne corroboree, assembly GCF_028390025.1. Classification (NCBI taxonomy): domain Eukaryota; kingdom Metazoa; phylum Chordata; class Amphibia; order Anura; family Myobatrachidae; genus Pseudophryne; species Pseudophryne corroboree. Next base: position 393,450,120 of record NC_086450.1, read on the forward strand.
GCTTATTTAGGGAATTACGTGAGAATGTCAACACGCTGCAAGGTCGGTTGACGACATGAGACGGCCGACAAACAATTAGTAACGGTCCAGGCGTCTCAGAAACACCGTCAGGGTTTTTTTATAAAAAACGCCCATTTACCTCAGTCGGTCGACACAGACACAGACACGGACACTGAATCCAGTGTCGACGGTGAATAAACAAACGTATTCCTCATTAGGGCCACACGTTAAGGGCAATGAAGGAGCTGTTACATATTTCTGATACTACAAGTACCACAGAAAAGGGTATTATGTGGAAGTGAAAAAACTACCTGTAGTTTTTCCTGAATCAGATAAAATAAAATGAAGTGTGTGATGATGCGTGGGTTTACCCCGATAGCAAATATTGGCGTTATACCTTTTCCCGCCAGAAGTTAGGGCGCGTTGGGAAACACCCATTAGGGTGGATAAGGCGCTCACACACTTATCAAGTGGCGTTACCGTCTCCAAATACGGCCGCCCTCAAGGAGCCAGCTGATAGGCAGCTGGAAAAATATCCTAAAAAGTATATACACACAGACGGTGGTTATACTGCGACCAGCGATCGCCATCAGCCTGGAGATGCAGTGCTGGGTTGGCTTGGTCGAATTCCCTGACTAAAAATATTTTATTGATATAGAGCATTTAATAGGATGCATTCTATATATATGTATGCGAGATGCACAGAGGGATATTTGCACTCTGGCATCAAGATAAGTGCGTTGTCCATATCTCCCAGAAGATGTCATGGACACGACAGTGGTCAGGTGATACAGATCCCATACGGCACATGGAAGTATTGCCGTATAAAGGGAAGGAGTTATTTGGGGTCGGTCCGTCGGACCTGGGGGCCACGGCCACAGCTGGGAAATCCAACCTTTTTACCCCAAGTTACATCTCAGCAGAAAAAGACACTGTCTTTTCAGCCTCAATCCTTCCGTTCCCATGTGGGCAAGCGGGCAAAAGGCCAGTCATATCTGCCCAGACATAGAGGAAAGGGAAGTAGACTGCAGCAGGCAGCCCCTTCCCAGGAAAAGAAGCCCTCCACCAGTGGGGGGGTAGTCTCAAGAGTCTCAGCGCGCAGTGGGATCACTCGCAAGTTGACCCCTAGATCATACAAGTATTATCCCAGGGGTACAGATTGGAGAGTCGAGACATTTTTTCCTCGCAGGTTCCTGAAGCCTGCTTTACCAACGGCTCCCTCCGACAAGGAGGCAGTATTGGGAAAAAATTCACAAGCTGTATTTCCAGCAGGTGATAATCAAAGTACCCCTCCTACAACAAGGAAAAGGGTATTAGTCCTCCACACTATATTGTGGTACTGAAGCCAGACGGCTTGGTGAGACATAGTCTAAATCTGAAATCTTTGAACACTTACATAAAAAGGTTCAAATCAAGATGGAGTCACTCAGAGCAGTGATAGAGAACCGGAAAAAAGGGGACTATATGGTGTCCCTGGACATCAAGGATTACCTCCATGTCCAAATTTGCCCTTCTCAACAAGGGTACCTCTGGTTCGTGATACAGAACTGTCAATATCAGTTTCAGACGCTGCCGTTGAATTATCCACGGCACCCCGGGCCTTTACCAAGGTAATGGCCGAAAAGATGATTCTTAAAAGAAGAAAGGCATCTAAATTATCCCTTACTTGGACGATATCCTGAAAGGGACAAGTTTCCAGAGAACAGTTGGAGGTCGGAAAAGAACTATCTAAAGTAGTTCTACGACAGCACGAGTGGATTCTAAATATTCCAAAAATCGCAGCTGTTTTCCGATGATACGTCTGCTGTTCCTAGGAATGATTCTGGGCATAGTCCAGAAAGAGGTATTTCTCCTGGAGGGGAAAGCCAGGGAGTTATCCGACCTAGTCAGAAACCTCCTAAATCCAGGCCAAGTATCAGTGCATCAATGCACAGGAGTCCTGGGAAAAATGGTGGCTTCTTACGAAGCGATTCCATTCGGCAGATCTCACGCAAAAACTTTTCAGGGGGATTTGCTGGACAAATGGTCCGGATCGCATCTTCAGATGCATCAGCGGATAACCCTGTCTCCAAGGACAAGGGTGTCTCTTCTGTGGGGGCTGCAGAGTGCTCATCTTCTAGAGGGCAGCACATTCAGCATTCAGGACTGTGTTCTGGTGACCACGGATGCCAGCCTGAGAGGCTGGGGAACAGTCACACAAGGAAGAAATTTCCAAGGAAGTGTGGTCAAGTCTGGAGATTTCTCTCCACATGAATATACTGGAGCTAAGGGCAATTTACGATGCTCTGAGCCTAGGAAGACCTCTGCTTCAAAGTCAACCGGTGCTGATCCAGTAGGACATCATCATGGCAGTCGCCCACGTAAACAGACGGGGCGGCACAAGAAGCAGGAGGGCAATGACAGCAAGGATTCTTCGCTGGGCGAAAGATCAGGTGATAACACTGTCAGCAGTGTTCATTCCGGGAGTGGACAACTAGGAAGATTTCCTCAGCATAAATGAATTCCACCCGGAAAAGTGGGAACTTCATCTGGAAGTTTCCACATGTTTGTAAACCGTTGGGAAAGACCAAAGGTGGTTATGATGGCGTCCCACATGAAGCGCCAGGTCTAGAGACCCTCGGGCAATAGCTGGGACGCTCTGGTAACACCGTGGGTGTACCAGTCGGTGTATGTGTTCCCTCCTCTGCCTTTCATACCCAGTGTATGGAGAATGATAGGAAGAAGAGGAGTAAGAACTATACTCGGGGTTCCGGTTTGGGCCAAGAAGAACTTGGTACCCGGAACTTCAAGAGATACTAGAAAGGATCTTGATTCAGCAAGAATCATGTCTGTTCCATGACTTACCGCAGCTGCGTTGACGCCAGGGCGGGTGAACGCCGGATCCTAAGGGAAAAAGGCATTCCGGAAGAGGTCATCCCTACCCTGGTCAGAGCCAGGAAGGAGGTGACCGCACAACATTATCACCGCTTAGGTGAAAATATGTTCCATGGTGTGAGGCCAGGAAGGCTCCACGGAAGAATTTCAACTAGGTTAATTCCTACATTTCCTGCAAGCAGGAGTGTATATGGGTCTCAAATTGGGGTCCATTAAGGTTCAAATTTCGACCGGTCGATTTTCTTCCAGAAAGAAATTGGCTTCAGTTCCTGAAGTCCAGAAGTTGTTAAGGGAGTACTGCATATACAACCCCTTTTTGATGTCTCCAGTGGCACTGGGCGATCTCAACGTAGTTTGGGATTCCTAAAATCACATTGTTTTAAACAACTCAAATCTGTGGATTTGATATATCTCACATGGAAAGTGACCATGCTGTTGGTCCTGGCCTCGGCCAGGCGAGTGTCAGAATTGGCGGCTTTATCTCACAAAGCCATATCTGATTGTCCATTCGGACAGAGCAAAGCTGTGGACTCGTCCCCAGTTTCTCCCTAAGGTGGTGTCAGCGTTTCACCTGAACCAGCTTATTGTGGTGCCTGCGGCTACTAGGGACTTGGAGGACTCCAAGTTGCTGGATGTTGTCAGGACCCTGAAAATATAGTTTCCAGGTCGGCTGGAGTCAGGAAATCTGACTTGCTGTTTATCCTGTATGCACCCAACAAGCTGGGTGCTCCTGCTTCTAAGCAGACTATTGCTCGTTGGATTTGTGGTACAATTCAGCTTGCACATTCTGTGGCAGGCTTGCCACAGCAAAAAATATGTAAATGCCCATTCCACAAGGAAGGTGGGCTCATCTTGGGCGGCTGCCCGAGGGGTCTCGGCATTACAACTCTGCCGAGCAGCTACGTGGTCGGGGGAGAACACGTTTGTAAAATTTTACAAATTTGATACCCTGGCAAAAGAGGACCTGGAGTTCTCTCATTCGGTGCTGCAGAGTCATCCGCACTCTCCCGCCCGTTTGGGAGCTTTGGTATAATCCCCATGGTCCTTTCAGGAACCCCAGCATCCACTAGGACGATAGAGAAAATAAGAATTTACTTACCGATAATTCTATTTCTCGGAGTCCGTAGTGGATGCTGGGCGCCCATCCCAAGTGCGGATTATTCTGCAATACTTGTACATAGTTATTGTTACAAAAATCGGGTTATTGTTGTAGGAAGCCGTCTTTCAGAGGCTCCTTTTGTTATCATACTGTTAACTGGGTTTAGATCACAAGTTGTACGGTGTGATTGGTGTGGCTGGTATGAGTCTTACCCGGGATTCAAAATCCTCCCTTATTGTGTACGCTCGTCCGGGCACAGTACCTAACTGGAGTCTGGAGGAGGGTCATAGGGGGAGGAGCCAGTGCACACCACCTGATCTGGAAAAGCTTTACTTTTTGTGCCCTGTCTCCTGCGGAGCCGCTATTCCCCATGGTCCTTTCAGGAACCCCAGCATCCACTACGGACTCCGAGAAATAGAATTATCGGTAAGTAAATTCTTATTTTTTTTTAATTGCTAACAACAAATGTCTGGGTTCTGTTGCATTTTAGAAAAATTTGTGTAATTTTTTTCATTCCCACAGTTAGAGCCAGGCTGGGACTTTAAGGCAAACATTTGCATGCAAACCACACAATTATTTACTTCTCTGCAGTAAAAACCCTTTATAAATCTAATGTCACAGGGAGTGCAATTATTCTCGAAGAGCCTCAGGTGATGACACCACTAATGACCTTCAGTAGTGGGAGCCAAATGGAGAGAGTAAAGTAAAGAGTCTGCAGGGGAATGTGTTGTGTCCCCTACCTCCCTGCTGGTAGTGCATCTTGCTTTGCAGCATTGCAAGCCTAGGGACCTTCTAATAATGCTGCAAGACCTTTTCCACTAGTACTGTAGATTGCATGCGTTTTTGCCATAAATCTGTCATAAAAAAATTAAAGTCTACAATTTCAGTCCCACATGAAACCAACGCGTTTCAATCACACTGCAGCGATGATCCTGCAGGGTTCCTGGCATTGACAAGCACATACACACTTGCTGATGACTGGAATGAAGACGCGGGGGTTATGCGGCATTGTGTATATGCAGGGCCAACAAAGGAATGTCGCTGATGACACGCAGGAGCACGCATAGTCAGCAATTTAGCAGGTACACACTGGATGATGTGCCCGATATGTCAGTCCAATCCGCCGGATTGGATGACGTATCGTCTAGTGTGTACACAGACTTACACTACCTATTGCCGGTGTTATACAAATTTGTTTCAATAAAATACATGTCATACTTGACCTCTAGCATCTGACAGCTGGGAAGTTCCGGGAGCGCGTAGCACTGGCAGCCATTGCCGCCTTACACCTTTGTCAATGAGCATTACACATCCCTGGCAATGAGCATGACACCCAGCACATGAAACCTCTAGCAACAAGCGTCGAACCAAGAGCATGAAACCCCTGGCAAAGAGCATGGAACTAAGAGCATGAAAGCCCTGGCAATGAGCAGGTAATTTAAAAGTAATTAGAAGCCTTACTGTGGGGCATAATGTGTAATGGGCATTGCGGTGTGTGGCAAATATATATATATAACTGACATTGCAGTGTATGGCATAATGTATAACGGGCATTGCGGTGTGTGGCATAATGTGTTAGGGGCATTACTGTGTGTGGCATATTGTGTAATGGGCATTACAGTATATGGAATAATGTTTAAGGGCTATTGCGGTGTGTGGCATAATGTGTAAGGGGCATTACTAGAAGGAGAAAAATAAATGTAAGGGGCATGAATCAGGATTATTTTTTTCCTGTTGTGGCCAATGTCTGGGCATGTAGGTTGCAAAACTGGGGTGTAAGGTAGACTTTCCCTGCAATACCTCGCCTCTTTTGGTAGGCCATGGCCCTTTTCTTCACTTTTATAATGCCAATTGGGGGGGGGACAAGAAAATTTTTGGACTTGGGGGAGAACAATTTCTAGTTATGCCACTCTACAAATTATAACCTATTTATGAAGAATTTACTGTAAGTATTTTCACGTTGGCCATTGTTTAGGATTCGGGTATAACTACTAATGTCCTGGCATTTGTATATAATAACTAGCTGAATACCCGTGATTCTATACGAAATTTTAAGAATAATGCAACTTGGACTGAAACAGCATTGGGAGTGTCACTATCCATCTCAGTGGCCTTAAAACTATGGATTTTTACATGTCACCCCATTCCCACCCCCACCCCGATCTCTAGGGGTGTCTTACCCCACAGTATTTTTTTTCCAGATTGTAAGTCATATGTGTATATACTACCCTTTTGCCTGCGTTGAAATCTTAACGCAATAAGACTATTGTCAGTGCGCCCATCTTCAAGTTTAAGTTCGCCAGCCCCCTCTCACCCCCCATGCTGATGGGGGCTGAACTGGGACTGAAACGGCATCAGGAGTGTCGCTATTCATCTCAGCGACCCTGAAAACTATGGATTTTTACATGTCACCCCATTCCCACCCCCACCCCTAGGGGTGTCTTACCCTCACAGTATTTTTTTCCAGATTGTAAGTCAATATGTGTACCAAGTTTGGTGTAAATAGCTCCACGCATTCCAGAGTTTTTCTGGAACATACATACATACATACATACATACATACAAACATCTGTTTTATATATATATATATATATATATATATATATATATAAATATATAAATCTTGAATAGAGCTGGCACTCACCCCAAATGAATATTGCTCCGGTGCCCTCTGGAATAATACTTATGCAGCAAACAGAAACAGGCAGCGGCACTCAGAGACTGGATCCCAATAGATAATGTGCAAAAAAGAGGACTTTAATCCATAACAACAGAATAAGGTGACCAACGTTTCGGGGCGCTAACGCCCCTTTGTCAAGGTGATACAGTGTACAAGTGACAACATACCTTTAAATAAGCAGTGGAAGACCCGCGAACGGGACGCACGCCGGTGGCAAGTGGGTGGGAATGGAGACCGTTCTGAGCACTTCCGGGTGCGGTGACGTCAGCGCTCCCTTGCGTCGTGGTCCGTCACTTCCTGGATACCCATAGCTAGCATGGTCGTCTAGGAGACCGGCGCTGGGTAGCAACCAGGGGTCGGGATAGACGTAGGTTTGGCTGTGTAAAACAAAACAATGGTGTAATAAAAAAACAGAAAACAGAAAAACACATGTGTGACTAGACCAGATACTGGTTAAATACCTGGCTAAGACAAAATCGTGCGGGTTAAAAAACACTTATTGTGGCATTCATAAAAATATACAGCGCTTTAAATACTTCAATTATATTAAACATGATACTTAGGTCATGAAGTGTATGCACTGGAAAAAAGAAAAAGGGACAAATTAAGAAGGCACCTGGTTGTTATCATTGTGGCCTTACGTGCATTATATGGACATATTAGAAAATCGGCCGCTAGGTATCTAGCTGATATACCAACTAGGTGTGCATGATGCTATTACAATCCGCATACTGTACGAATTCAGCTCTGAAATACACCCCAGGCAATTTTGTCATTAAGACCCTTGGGTCTGATGGTGTCCAGAGAGTAAATCCATCTGGCTTCAAGACGCAAGAGTTGGCCCCCACGGTCACCCCCGCGTATAGATTTAGGAATATGGTCAATAATCTGGAAATTTAGATCCTTGAGTGTGTGATGAAGAACGGCATAATGTTTCGCAACTGGTTGGTCCGAAAATTTTCCTGCGATGGCATACTTGATTGCAGATCTGTGCATGGCAAAACGTTCGCGGGCAGTACGTACTGTCTTCCCTACATATTGTAACTTGCAAGGGCAAGTGATTAAGTATACTATATGGGTAGTGGTGCATGTATTCCTAAATCTATACGCGGGGGTGACCGTGGGGGCCAACTCTTGCGTCTTGAAGCCAGATGGATTTACTCTCTGGACACCATCAGACCCAAGGGTCTTAATGACAAAATTGCCTGGGGTGTATTTCAGAGCTGAATTCGTACAGTATGCGGATTGTAATAGCATCATGCACACCTAGTTGGTATATCAGCTAGATACCTAGCGGCCGATTTTCTAATATGTCCATATAATGCACGTAAGGCCACAATGATAACAACCAGGTGCCTTCTTAATTTGTCCCTTTTTCTTTTTTCCAGTGCATACACTTCATGACCTAAGTATCATGTTTAATATAATTGAAGTATTTAAAGCGCTGTATATTTTTATGAATGCCATAATAAGTGTTTTTTAACCCGCACGATTTTGTCTTAGCCAGGTATTTAACCAGTATCTGGTCTAGTCACACATGTGTTTTTCTGTTTTCTGTGTTTTTTTATTACACCATTGTTTTGCTTTACACAGCCAAACCTACGTCTATCCCGACCCCTGGTTGCTACCCAGCACCGGTCTCCTAGACGACCATGCTAGCTATGGGTATCCAGGAAGTGACGGACCACGACGCAAGGGAGCGCTGACGTCACCGCACCCGGAAGTGCTCAGAACGGTCTCCGTTCCCACCCACTTGCCACCGGCGTGCGTCCCGTTCGCGGGTCTTCCACTGCTTATTTAAAGGTATGTTGTCACTTGTACACTGTATCACCTTGACAAAGGGGCGTTAGCGCCCCGAAACGTTGGTCACCTTATTCTGTTGTTATGGATTAAAGTCCTCTTTTTTGCACATTATCTATTGGGATCCAGTCTCTGAGTGCCGCTGCCTGTTTCTGTTTGCTGCATATATATATATATATATATATATATATATATATATATATATAGCCACAGAAAGGAGGCGGCACTCAGAGTCTCAATAAATTGGTGAAAAACGACCCGTGTTTATTTCAACGTTTCGGGGGTCGTGCCCCCGTCTTCAGGAAACACAATACAAGCGTGACACACAGTGTGTAAACCTTAAATAACTCACCCCTCCATGGAACGCCAGCCTCCGGTACAAAGGCGCTGCCCGCGGCTTCGGGTCCCGAACTTCCGGTCACGTCTCTCCCCTGACCCAGGAAGCTGCGTCACCACGTCAAGGTATCTAGATATCACATTATACAGAGATCCCCGAGCCGAGATTATCGGGCGTCCTGGAGGGGCAGAGAGGCTCTTGTGCACTTTTGGTAAAGTATATAGAATTGGTACTATTGGGTGGTCCACCGTCAACGCTCTCAAAGTGATCTTATCAATTAATCCTTTTTGATGTGCCTCAAGGAGTATTGGGTCAATCTCACTTTTAAAAGGTGCTGTAGGGTTCCCTCCCAATTTTTCATACACCGTTTGATCATTTCAGGGAAGCAGGCCATAGCATGGCAACTTTGCGCTATAAATTGGTTGATCACGTCCCCCCAATGGCGAGAGGGGGTGATCGTGACAAGAAGCTACTCCAACTGGAGGCACGATGGATTTTTGATCTTAATACCATCTCACCTGCGGGCCTCAATTAAAATTTATCTTTTCTATGCTTTTTATGACGAATTTATACAAAGCTAGGTTTATTCTCTGCTAATAGATCATGAAGTATGATTATCTTTGCTATGTTTAATATGCTGCAATACTGGGTTTAATTGTGCTAGGTATTGTTACCAATTTAGTTATAATAGATTAGCTTGGTAATGTGATCTTTATATAACATCTCTTGGCTAAGGGCCTTGATTATAACAATCATGTATGTGATGTATGATTAAGATTATAATTATTCAATATATTATTTGTAGTCCAGTTTTTAGGTTGAATTAGCCCGTTTCTGGAATGCTATTTCTTTGCGTTAGATCCAGATCGATTATTGTGAATTTTTTAAAGTCAGGCAGTCCGTATGTCCGTTTTTTTGTTTTTGTTTATGTGGTTGCCTTGGTTACGGGCCCCTCTCCCGGCCGCCGATTGGAGGACGCAGGCTGATGCGCTTTCGGGGACGTGCCGTGGAGAGGAAGCCCGGCGCACTGAGGTATCTAGCAACGTTGGTGTGTTGCTATGGTGATAGTTTCCACTTCCTGCTGCAGGCCGGCGTGTGACGCGGCGGTGCCCACGTCCGGAAGTAGGTGGGGATTGTGATTTGGTTCTGGGCATTGGGATCTATATAAGCATGGTTTGACCCTTATGTTTGAATCCTGACGAAAGATGCCAATAAAGTAGCACCTGTGTAGCTGCTGTATTTTTTTAATCCGTGGAGTGCCGCCAGGTTTCGCTCTCTCTCTCTCTATATATTATATAGCTCATAAAAATAAAGGGAATACTAAAATAACACATCCTAGATCTGTCTGAATGAATGAAATATTCTTATTAAATACTTTGTTCTTCACCTAGTTGAATGTGCTGACAACAAAATCACACAAAAATTATCAATGGAAATCAAATTTATTAACCCATGGAGGTCTGGATTTGGAGTCACACTGAAAATTAAAGTGGAAAAACACACTACAGGCTGATCCAACTTTGATGTAGTGTCCTTAAAACAAGTCAAAATGAGGCTCAGTAGTCTGTGTGATCTCCACGTGCCTGTATGACCTACCTACAATGCCCGGGCATGCTCCTGATGAGGTGGCGGATGGTCTCCTGAGGGATCTCCTCCCAGACCTGGACTAAAGCATCCGCCAACTCCTGGACAGTCTGTGGTGCATGGAGCGAAACATGATATCCCAGATGTGCTCAATTGGATTCAGGTCTGGGGAACAGGCGGGCCAGTCCATAGCATCAATGCCTTAGTCTTGCAGGAACTGCTGACACACTCCAGCCACATGAGGTCTAGCATTGTCTTGCATTAGGAGGAACCCAGGGCCAACCGCACCAGCATATGGTCTCACAAGGGGTCTGAGGATCTCATCTCGGTACCTAATGGCAGTCAGGCTACCTCTGGCGAGCACATGGAGGGCTGTGCAGCCCCCCAAAGAAATGTCACCCCACACCATTACTGACCCACTGCCAAACCGGTCATGCTGGAGGATGTTGCAGGCAGCAGAACGTTCTCCTTGGTGTCTCCAGACTCTGTCACGTCTGTCACATGCTCAGTGAGAACCTGCTTTCATCTGTGAAGAGCACAGGGCGCCAGTGGCGAATTTGCCAATCTTGGTGTTCTCTGGCAAATGCCAAACGTCCTGCACGGTGTTGGGCTGTAAGCACAACCCCCACCTGTGGACGTCGGGCCCTCATACCACCCTCATGGAGTCTGTTTCTGATCATTTGAATAGACACATGCACATTTGTGGCTTGCTGGAGATCATTTTGCAGGGCTCTGGCAGTTCACCTCCTGTTCCTCCTTGCACAAAAGCGGAGGTAGCGGTCCTGCTGCTGGGTTGTTGCCCTCCTACGGCCCCCTCCACATCTCCTGATGTACTGGCCTGTCTCCTGGTAGCGCCTACATGCTCTGGACACTACGCTGACAGACACAGCAAACCTTCTTGCCACAGCTCGCATTGATGTGCCATCCTGGATGAGCTGCACTACCTGAGCCACTTGTGTGGGTTGTAGACTCTATCTCATGCTACCACTAGAGTGAAAGCACCGCCAGCTTTCAAAAGTGACCAAAACATCAGCCAGAAAGCATAGGAGCTGAGAGGTGGTCTGTGGTCACCACCTGCAGAACAACTCCTTTATTGGGGGTGTCTTGCTAATTTTCTATAATTCCCACCTGTCGTCTATTCCATTTGCACAACAGCATGTGAAATTGATTGTCAATCAGTGTTGCTTCCTAAGTGGACAGTTTGATTTCACAGAAGTGTCATTGACTTGGAGTCACATTGTGTTGTTTAAGTGTTCCCTTTTTTTTTTTGAGCAGTATATATATATATATATATATATATATGTATACACACACACTCACACTCACACAGGGTTGCTGTCTGGTCTGCTGGACCCCGGCACTGTAAGGAGATGTGGCAGGCCCCCTTCTTACAAAAATATAAATAATACACTAAACGGCAAGGGATCACCGGTCATTGGTCAGCCAGGTGCGGATCATGTGAAGGGGGGAGACTGAAAGAGAACTGAGGACGCAGGGAGCGTAAGGACTGACTGATGCTGCATACCCCTCTGTCCCCAGTACACAGCAGTGGGGAGGGAGGTTGCTGCAGCAGCAGCAGTCCCCTCTCTCTCTGCCTGGTGCCACTGCCTGTTATGGGGGGTGAGGGATGGTCTCCTCCAACAGGCCCAAACCCGGGTAAAGAGTACCTGCTCCCCTTCTCTTTTTTTTTTAAGCAAAAATATTTTTGAGAGTGAATTTTCATATTACAGAAATTTAAAGCCAATTTAGACATAAATAAAATAGATCACATATGACATCCATTCCGTAACATAATTAAAGGACGTAATAGAGGAATGAAAGGATGGAGAAGAAGGAAAAATAAATAAATAACAAAAACAGAGTACAAACGTATGAAACAATCCATAAGTACAGTTATGAGTGTGAATGTGAGCATGTGCACGCCCCGTCAATACACACACACATATCCATGGATAAGTAACAACTAATATCTAAGATCTATCTCGCATGAGTGGAAAATGAAGAATTTAGAGAGAACAAACGCTATCAAAGGTAGACTTAAGCAGAGGTTCTCAAACTCGGTCCTCGGGGGCACACACAGTGCATGTTTTGCAGGTAACCCAGCAGGTGCACAGGTGTATTAATTACTCACTGACACATTTTAAAAGGTCCACAGGTGGAGCTAATTATTTCACTTGTGATTCTGTGAGGAGACCTGCAAAACATGCACTGTGTGGGCCCCCGAGGACCGAGTTTGAGAACCTCTGGTCTTAAGGGACAAATTAGCACTTAGGTACAATATCACATAAAACAATTAAGCCATAGAATTATAAGATTATCACAGCTACTCTAATTCAGGCTATGTCTGGAGGATTATGGGAATTGTAATAGGTTGACCACAGTAACCATTTGCACAGGAGGGAAGAAGCGGCCATAGAATACTTAAATCATACTGTCTCCATTTCATAGCTTCACTGGACATAAGATATAATCTTTGCTAGTTTTGGAGGGTCAGTTCTTTTCCAGTATGCTCCCTCCTCTTGACGCCACTGTATATACATGCCAGAGGAAATATCTTCAATTAGCCAATAAAATAGATAACTCATGATTTTCTAAATTACTAACATGGGGGGAATCCAATTAGTGTTGGGGTTTGCCGTGCCAGGAATAGCTCCGGGTTTCACACCCAGAGCTATTCAATTAAACAGCCTTTTCCCTGCATGGTAAACCAGGAGTTAACTAGCACTAACCCATTGATTCTGCATAAAATGCAGAATCAATGGGTTCCCCATGCATTAAACCCCACAGAGCAGTGGTGGCTAACCTTGACCCTCCAGCTGTTGTTGAACTACACATGCCAGCATGCCCTACATAAGTTTTAGCATGGCCAAATAGCAAATCTGTAGCAGGGCATGCTGGGATGTGTAGTTCAACAACAGCTGGAGTGTCAAGGTTAGCCATCACTGCCATAGAGGGCCTGCTATCATGGACTTTTCCTCACAGCTCCTGAAGCTGGGAGGAAAAGTCCTCCTCCGTGGTTTATTATGCAGGATTGAATTGGTTAGCATGGATAACTGGAATTCCCCCATGATGTAGTCTTTTTCTAAGACCGACATTGGTAGAGAGCCAAATACGTTATTCCATTGAGGCAAACTTTTTATTTAGATATATCCATAACATTTGCAGTATGGAATGCATTATATTATATTATGCAGTATATCAAACACAGTGGATCTACAATAGTTGTCAAAATTGGCAGGAGAAAATCTGAAACCCTTGTTTGGAGCCTTAAGGCCCCATACACTACAACGATTTTGCACGATTTCATGCGATTCAGACCTTTCAGGCCAATATATCATATGAAAAGTGTCAAATCGTATGTTTTTTCGATCCAATTTGATGTGCGGTCCTGTGAGCATCGGATAGGAGCCCCTAGGTCGTCGGTGCTGCTCTAATGATATATCGGAATCAGATGGAAAATGGTGTTCTTTTTGTGCATGCGATGTATCACACAAGTTTGACTGGCATTCTCCAGGACACTCCCAGCAGCAGCAGCAGCAGCAGAGGGCCCATCAGATATATCTTATGGTACAATTGTATGCCATAAGATATATTGCATGTGATTAATAGCAAATAAATTGTGAAAGCGCTGTCCAATATCAAAGAGTATTTATTAAACAATTAAGATCAACCATAAAATCACATTTAAAAAACCATATATACTCAATATTTCTTTTACTTGGCACTCTCTTTCCAGAGATCATACGAGACAATAGTAGCACTTCATGTAACAAATTGCAGGTGTACGGGGTGGATACACTTGCAATATCAATCAGCACACTTGTTGCAAATAGGTGAACTGAATGTATCCACACCAATATAATTCTCCACAATGGGGGTCATTCCAAGTTGATCATAGCTGTGCTAAATTTAGCACAGCTACGATCATCTTCCCTGACATGCGGGGGGACGCCCAGCACAGGGCTAGTCCACCCCGCATGACAGACCGCCCCCCCCCCCCGCACAAATACGGCTGCGGCTGGCCAGGAGTTAATTGTCGCTGCCGCTGGCCGCAGCGGCTGCGTCAGACGTCAAGCAGCCGCCGCAGCCCGCCCCCCCCAACGGTCCGGCCACGTCTGCGTTGGCCAGACCGCTCCCTCTAAACAGCGGCTTAATGCCGCCATTCAGCCCCCTCCCGCCCAGCAACCACCTCTGTCTCAGACTGACAAACTGCAGCGAGCGATCGGGTCGGAATGACCCCCATTATGCGTTGAGATAATTCTGCAGTCTCCTGTGAATAATGAATATTGAAATTTTGAATGACAGTTCCAAGCAATTCCAGAGGATAGCAATAGTGATATGCCCCAATCGTATAAAGACTACCCCGTTTATGTGGACATATGCACTGGGAGGCGGTCTGCAAAGTCCTGCACACCAAAGCCACCGGTGAATTTGTGCGACGGAGATGAGCGCCCAGCCAAAGGCGCGGCCACCATTAATACATTGCCGAATCAGCTACTCCTGCAGTCATCCCTAGTCTGAACGGCCGGTGCAGTGAAGCCGGGGAGTGCACAAAGCAGTGGGACTAGGAACGACACGCCAGCCGTTAGATTCCGTTGGGGACGCCTGTCCGCACCATCAATTGGAACTGGACCTGACTCTCCTGAGCAGGAGCGTTATTCATCCGGTAAGTGTGTCCAAGCTCCAACTGTGATTGTAAGTGTGCAGAACTTTCATTAGTGACTGTATTAAGAACTCTTCCAGCGGGAGAAGCTAAAATTAAGATTATTATCCCAACGATTGGGGCATATCACTATTGCTATCCTCTGGAATTGCTTGGAACTGTCATTCAAAATGTCAATATTCATTAGTCACAGGAGACTGCAGAATTATCTCAACGCATATTGGTGGTCATTCCGAGTTGTTCGCTCTGTATTTTTTTCTCGCAACGGAGCGATTAGTCGCTAATGCGCATGCGCAATGTCCGCAGTGCGACTGCGCCAAGTAAATTTGCTATGCAGTTAGGTATTTTACTCACGGCATTACAAGGTTTTTTCTTCGTTCTGGTGATCGTAATGTGATTGACAGGAAGTGGGTGTTTCTGGGCGGAAACAGGCCGTTTTATGGGTGTGTGCGAAAAAACACTACCGTTTCTGGGAAAAACGCGGGAGTGGCTGAAGAAACGGAGGAGTGTCTGGGCGAACGCTGGGTGTGTTTGTGACGTCAAACGAGGAACGACAAGCACTGAACTGATCGCAGATGCCGAGTAAGTCTGGAGCTACTCAGAAACTGCTAAGAAGTGTCTATTCGCAATTTTGCTAATCTTTCGTTCGTAATTTTGATAAGCTAAGATTCACTCCCAGTAGGCGGCGGCTTAGCGTGTGCAAAGCTGCTAAAAGCAGCTTGCGAGCGAACAACTCGGAATGACCACCATTATGGAGAATTATATTGGTGTGGATACATTCAGTTCACCTATTTGCAACAAGTGTGCTGATTGACATTGCAAGTGTATCCACTCCGTACAGCTGCAATTTGTTACATTTGCTACTATTGTCTCGTATGATCTCTGGAAAGAGAGTGCAAAGTAAAAGAAATATTGAGTATATATAGTTTTTTAAATGTGATTTTATGGTTGATCTTAATTGTTTCATAAATTCTCTTTGATATTGGACAGCGCTTTCACAATGTATTTACTGTTTACTACTTTTATTTGGGATTCAGCACCCCATACATTTGAAAGCAGCAGTCCATGTAAAGAGGCTAATTTTAATTTGATTAAGGTGCTAATAACTGACACACACATCTGAGCATAGTGCTTTCTGATATTGTATGGTATGTGATTTATAGTGGCTTGATCAATCGCATGCGATATATCTTATGCAAAAATAGCACAAAGTACCAAATCGTATGGAATCACTCCTGGGGAGGTCGTGGGCAGAGCTGGCCCTAACCAATATGATGCCCTAGGCAAGATTTGGGCTGGTGCCCCCTAACACCACCGCTAGTTCCGCCTCTGACTCTGCATACCTTTCCCAGCACCATCACGACTCACCCATAGCAGTCCTTATTTTGGTGTTCCTACCCCCTATATTGTAACTAGGAACAAAAAGGGGTGTGATTTTGCTGGCAAGGGGCATGGCCACAAAATAGTACCCCTAATTCAAATTACGCCACACAGTAGTGCAACTTTATTCACATGTTATTATGCGATTGTGTCCCATATTCACGAACATCACACAGTAGTACCACTTTACCTTATAAACGTTACTCCTCACAGTAGTGCCCCTTATTCACATTACATCACACTGAATTGCTCCTTATTCACATTGCACCACACCATATTGCTCTTTATTCATATTAGATCACACAGCAGTGCCCTTTCTATATGTTACGCCACACAGTAAAGCACCTTATACACATAATGCACACATTAGTAATGCATTTATACACATAATACCACACAGTAATGCCCCTTACACATATGACACACATTATAACAGGCACGTGCAGTCAGGGGAGGCAGTGCCTCCCCTGTCATAGAGATTAAAATAATACAAAGAAGCTATTTATAACACAGATTCTGTGTTATAGATTTCTGCTTTGTATTTTTCTGTACTATTTCTGCTGAGAAAACACAACCAAGAGTTGATGGGAGGCAGCGAGAGCCGTGCCTCACGCTGATAACACAAAGCTAGCTAAGGCTGGGGGCGGGCAGGGGGCAGGGCAAAGCTGCTGGCTGGAAAGCCCATTGATAAAAGTGAGGCGAAGCGGCACTAGCACATCTGCCTCTCAGTGACAGGGACGTGCCTTCAGCCCACATCAAGGCACGCCCCTGTCAGGGAAGCAGATGTGATTGGGCAGTGCTGAGCTGTGACTGCAGCCAGCTGTCACAGTGTTGATCCTCGGTTCTCATATATAGCTTACACATTGTTTCTGCCTGCTATGGTGGGAAGCAGGCCAGCTGTAGAGTGCGAATCCCGGTGTGCAGGAGGAGGCTGAGTGTGTGGCAGCAGCCAGTGTGACAGGAGAGATGAGGGTGCTCACACACTGGCCCCTCCTCTGTGTCACACGCAGGGGGGTTTCTGGCATTTTCATGCTGCATTCCACAGCCGCGATTTAAGCCCCGCCCACTCAGCATTAGGCTCCGCCCCTTTCCCCAAAGATTCGCGGCTTGTGCAGCTCTGTGTCCTGTAGCTGCTGCTCCCTCTGATCTCCACCTCCCCTCCCTCCACTATCCAAGACTCCCTGCTGCTTCCAGAGATGAATCTCGTTTATGGATGCTCAGTTGTCTGACGTCCCCTGCAGCCCGCTGTGTATTCCTGGATGCACGTGTACAGTAAGTTTTAATTCTATTCTATGTTTATATATCTAGTTCCCCATCCAGTATGATGTAAATGTAAAAAATATAGGGGGTCATTCAGACCCGGCCGCAATAGCGGTTCGCAGTGCAGTTTGCTCATGGCACAAATTGCACATGCGCAGCGACTGCACAGTGGCTGCTCAGGTATACACAATGCAGTGAGACTAACAGCGGCGGGCATTTGGAGCAGCAGCGAGGCAAACGGGGGTGGACCAGGACCATTTTCGGGACGGCTGCGTGACGTCACTCTAGATCTGATGCGTCCGCAATTAAATTGCGGACGCATCGGGAGGAGGCCAAACATATGCTGGACGGCCCTCAGCATGTGCAGAGATGAACGCTGCTGCCTGCCCTTGCTGTCTCTCTCTCTGTCACTCTCCCTGTCCCTATGTTCCTGCTGTCACTCTCCCTGAATTTTGTCTCATTCCATGTGGTATAATGTGAATTTCGGCTCACACCGTGTGCTACAATATGAATTTCGGCTCATTCAGTGTGCTACAATGTGAATTTCGGCTCATACCGTGTGCTATAATGTGAATTTCGGCTCATTCAGTGTGCTATAATGTGAATTTCGGCTCATTCAGTGTGCTATAATGTGAATTTCGGCTCATTCAGTGTGCTACAATATGAATTTCGGCTCATTCAGTGTGCTATAATGTGAATTTCGGCTCATACCGTATGCTATAATGTGAATTTCGGCTCATTCAGTGTGCTATAATATGAATTTCGGCTCATTCTGTGTGCTACAATGTGAATTTCGGCTCATACCGTGTGCTATAATGTGAATTTTGGCTCATACTGTGTGGTATAATGTGAATTTCGACTCATACCGTGTGCTATAATGTGAATTTCGGCTCATACCGTGTGCTATAATGTGAATTTCGGCTCATTCAGTGTGCTACAATGTGAATTTCGGCTCATACCGTGTGCTACAATGTGAATTTCGTCTCATACCGTGTGCTATAATGTGAATTTCGGCTCATTCAGTGTGCTATAATGTGAATTTCGGCTCATTCAGTGTGCTACAAAGTGAATTTCGGCTCATACCGTGTGCTATAATGTGAATTTTGGCTCATACTGTGTGGTATAATGTGAATTTCGGCTCATACCGTGTGCTATAATGTAAATTTCGGCTCATACTGTGTGGTATAATGTGAATTTTGGCTCATACCGTGTGCTATAATGTGAATTTCGGCTCATACTGTGTGGTATAATGTGAATTTCGGCTCATACCATGTGGTATAATGTGAATTTCAGCTCATTCTGTGTGCTATAATGTGAATTTCGGCTCATACCATGTGGTATGAGCTTCCAATAACGGGATTCAGGCCAATGCTTTTATTTAATACTGGGCAGTGTCTGAGTTGGTACAGCATATGGCTCAGATGCTGCCCAGCTCCCCCTGCCCCCATTTGTGCGCACTGCATAGTGTGATGTGATGTTAGAGGTCACCCGCCGCCTGCAGCCCAGACTTGCTGACCGCACTGCTGCCCAAACCTGCTGACAGCACCACCGACCAGACTCGCCGACAGCTGGACCTGAGGAGAGTGAGTATTTCTTATTCCTTTTTTTACCCTAGCCAATCCCGGGTACCCCGGGATTGAAAAATACGCCTGGGATTGCCCTCCCTAGGCACAGCTTTTGTATACAGTAGATACTGTTGTACCTTTGTATAATGCCCACAGAACCATCGGGTTCATACACTGTACGTTGGTGTAATTCCGACACTGTTATTTGCCAGTGCCTCACCAGCCATTGACCTCACCGCACGTCACTGCATTATAAATATCCTTAGAAATATAATGCGCCTTACACATTATGCCAACCTTTATTAATGCCCCTATACACATAATGCCCCTTACACATATGCTGAACACTATTGCACAACCAACCCACTCACACACAGCACTCATACGGACACTAACACTGTGACCTCTGCCTCTGCTTGGATACATATGTGTCCTCATACATCTAGCCTCAATGCGCCATGCAGCAGGAGATACCTGACCAGAGTCAGCTGACAGCTCTGCTAACATCGGGAGCCTTTTTTTTTTTTTATGAAAATGCATCTTATTTGCATTGCTATGGGGCTAGGATGCACAAGCAGCTTCTGCTGATTACAAGGATATGCAGCATGCCTATATTCTGTGTGTGACAGTGGCTGTATCTGCATACAAAATGCTACACACAGAATATAGGCATGCCGCATATCATTTTAATCAGCAGAAGCTGCTTGTGCTCCTAGGCATACCAAATGCCCTAGGCATTTGCCTAGTTTGCCTATGCCTAGGGCCGGCTCTGTCAACCCTCTTTTCATCCCCTTAGGGGAGGTTTATTAAAATTCTAAGTATTACGTTTTCCTGTTTCCCACCTGAAGAATGCCTATGTTAAATTTCAGCTTCCTAACATATCGGGAAGTAGTAAGAGAAATAGTGATGAGTCAGTGAGTGAATGAGTGAGTGCTTTTGCATATATATATATATATATATATATATATATATATATATATATACAGAGCCGGCCCTAACCAATATGATGCCCTAGGCAAGATTTTGGCTGGTGCCCCCTAGCACCGCCGCTAGTTTTGCAGGAGGTGCCTGGCATGAGTCAGCTGGCAGCTCTGCTAACGTCGGGTGCCTTTTGTTTATGAAAATGCATCTTATTTGCATTACTATGTGGCTAGGATGCACAAGCAACTTCTGCTGATTAAAATTATATGCATCATGCCTATATTCTGTGTGCGACTGCGGCTATATCTGCATATGAAATGCTACATTACAGTGATTTCCAGGACTACACTGCAAAATAGCATTTCGTATGCAGATACAGCCGCAGTCACACACAGAATATAGGCATGCCGCATATCATTTTAATCAGCAGAAGCTGCTGGTGCCCCTAAGCATACCAAATGCCCTAGGCATTTGCCTAGTTTGCCTATGCCTAAGGCCGGCTCTGGTCGTGGGGGAGTTCAAGGGAAATCGCATCCAACTTCACCCTCAGACATATCGTTGTAGCGTATGGGTCCCTTTGAGGCTGTCGTTGTTTCCCTGTAATGGGCCCTACACACTGCGCGATATTAGTGAAAGATATGAACGATCTCATTCATATCTTTCAGTGTGGAGGCTCCAGCGATGAACGATGCGCGGCCCCACGCTCGTTCATCACTGGTGTCCCGTCGCTTGTGCATGCAGGCCAATATGAACGATCTCGTCCATATTTGCCTGCACTTCTACGGAGCCGGGTGACGGGGGGAGTGAAGAAACGTCACTCCCCACCCGCTGCCGGGTTGCCCGTCGGCCGTATCCGCCGTCGGGCACCTCGGCTGCAGATCGCGCAATGTGTAGGGCCCATAAGGATGCACATGAACCTGGAAAATGTACAAACGATGGTCTTGCCAGAATATTTTTCCTAGATGCTCCAGAAGGAACTGGCAGAGCCATTTTTTATGATTTATACTAGCAATAATAAGATCGCAGGACAGGCCTGGCCAACCTGTGGCTCTCTAGCTGCTGTGAAACGACACATCCCAGTATGCCCTGCCACAGTTTAGCATTTCCTAATAGCAAAAGTGCAGAAGGGTATGCTGGGACTTGTAGTTTCACAACAGCTGGAGAGCCACAGGTTGACCAGGCCTGTCTCAGGAGAAATAGCACTCATGGTGGCAGCATTGAGAATTGCAGCCACAATGATGCTTCTTTCCTGGGTGTTATATTGCCGTGAAAGTCCTGGGTGCTACAAGAAAGGGACAACGTTCTGCAGGATTCCTGCAACATAATCATCTTTTGATGAATTGAACATGTTACTAAAGAGTCACAGATGCTTTGACCAGATCACTAAGAACTGGTGCAATCCAAGGGTCTCTACCACATTCTGCAAGTGATGAGTAGAAGACTACGGGTTAGGTAAAGTAGAGAGGTTGCCCATAGCAACCAAGCAGTTTCTGTCATTTATCTAGCACAGTTGTCGAAATGACAGCAACCGATTTGATGCTTTGGGTACCTTCTTCACTAAATCTGTCTCCGAGGCTTGATACATCACACCCTAGGGATGACGTGAGCGCATCAATCGATAACAGATTACAAGTGGGTGGCTTCAATGCACACATCATACAGGTTGCTACAGTATGGGATAGATTTACTAAAGCTCATTCGAACACAGTGGACGGTAATTCACATACTGTATCATATCATACTGCAGCGTGCCCAGTAATTGTTGTACAGGAATCTCTACTGGATTATAGTGATATTTCATACAAATTGCTTTCTGGAATTACCATAACACATGTCTTTAATCTTCTAATCCACTGGTTCTCAAACTCAGTCCTCAGGACCCCAAACAGTTCATATTTTCCAGGTCACCTAGCCGAGGCGTATTCATTACTCACTGGCACATTTTTAGAAGAGCCACAGGTGGAGCTAATTATTTCACTTGTGATTCTGTTGGGAGTCACACCATACTCTAGGGGTCATTATAATTAGTAGCTACAGTACTAATGTTTATTAGAATCCTCACAGAGAGGACTAATCATCTCATAATAGGGACAACTGACCTTTAAGGTAGTTAGGAATATTACTCAATAGCGCATACACTATATACTGGTATAATAAAAGTGATTAGCCTTTCAAGAGGCACACATGTGTATGACCCGTATTGACAATAGTGTATTATATACTCACAATAAAGCAACAGCCTTTCTTGAGGCATACATATCATAAATATATATAAATACATAATATTTAATTACAGGGATATGATCTATTAAGACAAACAGTGTGTTATATATCGATACCGCAAGGTACTAGTCACTAAGGGTGACTTCAATACCAAACACACCAGTGAAATATCACAATACAAATCCTTTTCCTATCTTATGATTCTGTTGCAACAATTGTTGCTCTTATGTTACATCAGTCTCAGAATATTTGCAACATCCTTTCCCTTACCTCTAAATAGAGTGGACTGAAGTAGATCATCTTTGTGCCTATATTTACAAACAGTTACAAC
Organism: Pseudophryne corroboree; assembly: GCF_028390025.1. Taxonomy (NCBI): domain Eukaryota; kingdom Metazoa; phylum Chordata; class Amphibia; order Anura; family Myobatrachidae; genus Pseudophryne; species Pseudophryne corroboree. The sequence goes on from NC_086450.1 coordinate 393,472,837, forward strand.
TGTATCATCCAATTAAGCACGTAAGGAGATACACAGTTCATTGCAATATAGGGCACCAGTGGTACATTTTTCTTCATGTCCTAATCATTAGTGCCGAGTTGGTCAATGTTATCTATTCAAGAGTAACTTACCTGTATCTCTATTTTGGGAAAAAGAGGTTCTAATAGTGTCATTCCGCACTTCCAATTGTATCCAAGTACCAGAGGCAGTGTCCCAATATAATATCCTATATACTGTAGCTATATTTAATTTCCCCACCCGACATTAAGCATATGCAGGACTGGTAAAAACCATCCTGTCTGCATTTTGAGTGGTTACTGCTTTACACGAAAATTAATAACTACACTTGTTGCAGGAGTCATTGTGGTGACCCCACTTTTTAAGAATCTTTTTAAGAATCTGTCTTACACAACTTTTCTTTCTATATCACTTATGTGTCTGTATATGTTATGTTTATAACCTCTATATTTTGCTGTATGTGTCCTACTACAAAGACCCTCCTATATTAATATAAGCAATAAAAGCTACGTTTTATTTTGATAAATCAATTCAACAAATAGATATTGTGCACCCAATCTAACAACCGCTTTTCTAGTTCTTTTTCATATGATTCTGTTGGGAGACCTGAAGAACATGGACTGTTTACGGTCCTGATGACTGAGTTTGAGAACCTATGTTCTAATCAGTCATTCAGCCTATTTAAATGGAGAAAAGCAGTCACTCTGCTGTTTGGTGTCAATGTGTGCACCGCACTGCACATGAACCAATGAAAGCAAAGGAGAGAGTGGTCTGAGTAGATCAGAAATATACTTGTAGACAAGCACGTTAAAAGTAGACTGTAAGACCATGTCCATGCAGCTTGATGTTCTTGTGATTACAGTTGCAAATATTATCAAGATGTTTAAAGTTCATGGGACTGTAGCCAACCTCTCTAGACGTGGCCACTAGAGGAAAATCGACCTCAGATTGAACAGTAGGATAGTGAGAACAGTAATAATGTAAAAAAAAAAAAAAACGCCAAAGAAAACTAAACTCCAAGATCAAGGTATGGCAGTATCTGATGATATGAACCATACAATGCATTTTAAGCGACCGTGTGCTCCATGAAAGAAGACACAGGAGGCAGTGACTTAACTAGACATTTTAGCGCTGTGTGCAAGATAGGGCACCGGGGCCCCCCCTCTATGTAAAAAAGGGGCGAAAATATAGGGGCGTGGCTTTATGGGGAAGGGGTGTGGCAACAAAATAATACCAATTCATATTACATATTATAGTAGTCTCCATTATTCAAATTACGCCGCACAGTAGCGCCACTACACCAGGTACAGCCCCCCTTACACATTACGGCGGACAGATTCCCCTTTTTACACATTACGGCAGACAGCATCCGCTTTTTAAACATTACGGCAGACAGCATCCCCTTTTACACATTACGGCAGACAGCGTCCCCTTTTTACACATTACGGCAGACTGCGTCCCCTTTTTACACATTACGGCAGACTGCGTCCCTTATTACACATTACATCAGACAGAGTCCCCCTTTTACACATTAGGTAGACAGACCGACCGATAGATAGATAGATTAGATGATACTTACCATCTCTCAGGCAGTCAGGCTCCTCGGTGCTGGCAGCTCCGGGGGCATGGGAGGAGGAGGAGCAGGAGGGAGAGGACTCGATAGCCGCAGCAGCGCAGTGTGATTGCCGGCGGCGCCGCTGCAGCAGTCCCTCTCCTTTCCGCATTGGCCGCTGTGAATGCTGGGATGAGGGAAGCGCATCCCAGCATTCACAGCAGCGCCGGGCCAGCCAATGCGGAAGGAGAGGGACAGCTGCAGTGGCGCCACCACCAATTACATAGCGCTGCTGCGGCTTCCTCCTCCACCTCCCTCCTTCTGCTCAGCCACAGGCGGCTTGTAATGAGTCAAATTGACTCATTACAAGCCGCTGGCCATTGCACCCTCAGTGCGACTGCGCTGTGTGCCGGGCACACCTGGCACACATGTAGTTACGGCACTGTGAGGAGGATTTCACTTTTGGAAAAAAAAAACAAAGTAAAAAATCCAAACTTGAATTATCTAAAAAATACATATTGACACAAGGCTTCTGGGAGAATGTCCTTTGGACAGATGAGTGAATACCAAAGTTTTTTGGCAAGTCACGTTAGCTCCATATTCATAGATGAACCAATTAAGCTGTAAAAGTAAAGAGCACCGTACCCACTGTGAAAACATGGAGGAGGCTTGGTTATGTTTTGGGCCTGCATCGCTGCATATGGCACGAGGTGCCATGAATCTATGCAGGGCACTATGAAATACCAAGGCTATGAATGCATAATAGAGTGAAACGTACTGCCCAGAGGGCCTAATTCAGAGTAGATCGTAGCAGCAATTTTGTTAGCAGTTGGGCATAACCATGTGCACTGCAGGGGGGGGGGGGGGGGGGGCAGATACAGGGCCAGTGCAAGATTTCTCGGCACCCTAGGCCAAACTTCTGCCTACTGCCCCTTCCCCCTACCTGATCTTCAGGAGAAAGGCATACTGCTGCTCTCCCCCACCCCGTCTGTTGTATGGCTGCTCTCTTCTCCCCATCTCGCCAGTCTGTGGGGTCTCCTGCAGCCCCCCAACCCCTTTCTTTTAAATGTCTTCTGTTCTATCCCCTCCACCATCAGTGTGCATGCCAGCTGCTCATCTCGCCCCCCCCCCCCCCCCCCCCCAACTGCTGCTCTCCCCCTCTTTTCTTATTAAATGCAGAGAGTGCGCTGTGCAGCCACCTTACCTGCAGGCTGCGATGTGGAGTTGGGACTGAGTAGTCTGTGAAAGAGCCTGGAATGAAGAGCAGCATCGCATGTCACCCCCAGCCAAGACTCCAGGAGCTGTCAAAGTTACTGCCTGTGCCAGGTGGAGCTGGATGCTGCAATACATGAGCTTGGCAGTTGCGGCTACTGTAGATACGAGTGCCAGGGAGATTGAGGCGGCTATGAGATGTAGGACCACACTACCTTTTTCATGCAGCTGTATCAGACTGCCCCATCAGGTCCCGGCGCCCCTAGGCAGCTGCCTAAAGTACAACATGTGCAGAGTGAGTTAGATTTGGGTGGGTGTGTTCAAACTGAAATCTAAATTGCAGTGTAAAAATAAAGCAACCAGTATTTACCCTACACAGAAACAATATAACCCACCCGAATCTAACTCTCTCTGCAAATGTTATATCTGCCACACCTGCAGTGCACATGGTTTTGCCCAACTGCTAACAAATTTGCTGCTGCGATCAACTCTGAATTACCCCCAGTGTCCGACAGCTAAAACACACAGATAAAAGCAGGTATCACCTATTCTTGGGGCGGAGGGGGGGAGGGGGGGGGGGTAGATGATTTGATACCAAACGTCCACAATTATTTTTACAGCCCAAGTACTTAAGACTGGGGATGAAGAAGTGGTGTCATTCATCAAGTTCCAAAAATGATTAATTTCAGAACTTGATAGTGAAACTGCATATTGAGGGTATTGGGAAGTGATGAGTGTGACAATGAAATTAAGAGGTAGTATGTTGGTGAGAGGAACAGGATATGGTTGAGGGGATTTGTCAGATCTCTGGTTTTGTCTGTCCCCGGCGGGGGCACTAGTGGGTCAGTGTTGGTGCGATGTACAAAACGTGGAGGCAATATAAAAGTCCTGCGCATATGCACTGATGTTTATTAGCACAGAGCAGATGGTATAATAATGAATCATAACTGAAAACCGGCAAAGTAGAAAACAATGATCGATAGCTGAATCCAAACAACTGAAAAGTCTCTTGCAACAAAATATGAAATAACTTGATACTGAATGCAGATGAAATAAACAGAACTCCAGTAATACTTGAAAGCACACAGTCTCTGTATAACACAAGATGAGACGAACTGATAACTGAATGCATTTGAAAAGCAGAACTCCGGTATATTTAGAAACACACAGTCACTATATAGCACAAGTCCTTATGGCCGCACTAGGCATAGGCAGGAGACAGTCTCTAAGCAAATAGTTGGTATAACTGCTGAGATGCACAGATGATATGCTGATAATGAAGTGCACAGGTAAGGTAATGAAATGAACACCTGAGGAGAGTCTCTTACTGCTGATGAGTTCGTGGCTGTTTGTGGCTGGAGTCCGGAGTAAACAGGAGAGCTGTAGAATGGTAACTGGAACAGTGAAGATAACCACGGGGGAACACTGGAAACAGGAACACAGGAACCAGGAGAACTAGGCACACCGTATGTGACTCGTTGTCCGAGGCAATGTGAGTGAGCCATGGACTGGAACTTATACCCCTTGCTCTGCGGTGATTGGTCACTAAACTCTGGCTGGAAGCACAGCGCTGGCTTGGATGCCTGGATCAGCTGAGTGCAGGTGTCATGGCAGCGTCCATACAGGCCGGATGCCGGCACACAGCAGAATACACACACAAGACCAGACTCAGGGGTACTCAGCGACACGGGAGATGACGCTCGCGGTCAGCGCATCCATGCAGCCGCAACTGGGGAATGACTTCCAGAGGCCTGCACACCAGCGCGCTGGTAAGTGAGACGCAGCTGAATGCCGATTCCTGATAGTACCCCCTCCTTTATGGGTGGGCACCGAACACACACGAGGCTTGGCAGAGAAGAGTCTATGGAAGGCTTGTACCAACCGTGGAGCTTGCACATCCGTGGGGTTGACCCAAATCCTCTCTTCAGGACCATATCCAGACCAGTCAAACAGATATTGCAAACGATCATAGCAATGTTGAGAGTCCAAGATCTTTTCCACCTCGTATTCCACACCCCGATGAGTTTGTACCTTTGGAGCTGCTGGAAGAGTTCTCTGGAAACGATTGAGAATTAATGGTGTGAGGAGAGAAATATGGAATGAGTTGGGAACTTTCAAATAAGAAGTCAGTTTTAACTTATAAGCCACACAATTAATAACACTTCCTACTGGAAATGGCCCAATAAACCGTGGGGCAAATTTCATTGAAGGAACTCTGAGATGGAGATTTTGAGTAGATAACCAGACTTTGTCGCCTGGCTTTAAACTAGGGACTGCTCGTCTCTTTCGATCAGCAAACATTTTATACCGTTGAGAAACTTTTTTAAGAGATAAATGAATCTTCTTCCAAATCTGAGAAAACCGTTGAAGAGCAGAAGCAGCTGCAGGCACATCTATGACGGGTAAATCTTGGAAATCTGGCACTCTAGGATGTTGACCATAAACTGCGAAAACAGGAGTAGTATCTGTAGAAGTATGATAACGGAAATTATGAGCAAACTCCGCCCAAGGCAATAAATCTACCCAGAAATATACAGTCTCAAACTCTTGATTTACCCTCTCTGTCTGCCCATTTGTTTGAGGGTGATAGTTCATGGAGAATTTAAGTTTAACTTGCAGCGCAGAACACAGAGCCCTCCAAAACTTTGCCACAAACTGTACACCTCGATCAGATATTATTTCTGTTGGAAGTCCATGTAACCTAAAGATTTCATGAAGAAATAACTGTGCCAACTTTGGAGCAGAGGGCAACCCAATGAGTGTAATGAAATGTGCCATTTTTGAAAACCTATCGACCACTACCCAGATGGTATCATACCCTTTAGAGGGAGGAAGATCTGAAATAAAATCCATCGATAAATGAGACCAGGGATGCCTGGGAATGGAATTTGGTAGCAATTGGCCCGTGGGAGCCTGACGAGGAACTTTATGCTGAGCACATTTGGGACATGAAGCTATAAATTCTTGGATATCTACTTTCATATGAGGCCACTAATAAGTTTGAGATAGGAACTTGAAGGTCTTTAAGACTCCTGGGTGAATGGTAAATTTGGACATATGAGCCCAGGACAGAAGGTTTGGACAAAGCTCAGGAGAAACAAAAATCTTGCCTGGAGGTGGAACTTGAGACACCCCCGTAGCTGCAAATACCACAGGATTTAGTAGTGGTTGATCAGTTTGTTCTGATGATTCCTCACTTGAGCTCATAGAGCGAGACAATGCATCTGCCTTATCATTTTGTGAGCCAGGTCTAAACATTAACTTAAAGTCAAAACGAGAGAAGAATAGGGCCCACCTTGCTTGCCGAGGATTCAGACGCTGCACTGCCTTTAAGTAGAGGAGGTTCTTGTGATCCGCGTAGATGGTAATAGGGAATCTCGCACCTTCCAGCAGATACCTCCATTCTTCAAGGGCCAATTTAATTGCCAACAGCTCCTTGTCACCGATGGTATAGTTAATTTCAGCGGGCAAGAATCTACGAGAGAAAAACCCACAAGGGTGAGTCTTACCATCAACGCCCACCTCGGACAGGACTGCGCCCACACCAACCGTTGAGGCGTCTACTTCCAAAATGAAACCTTGTTGACATCTGGCTGTTGTAACACAGGAGCTGAAAAAAGCCTGTTTAATTTTATGAAAAGCAGACAGTGCTTTGTCAGACCATTGGGAAGGATTTCCCCCTTTCCGAGTAAGGCAGGTAAGTGGAGCTATTAATGTGGAAAAGCCTTTAACCTTTAATAAACTTTCTGTAGTAATTAGCGAAGCTAATAAAACGTTGAACTGACTTGAGTGTTGTTGGAAGATACCAGTTCTCTATAGCTTCTAATTTAGCTGGGTCCATTTGAACAGTGGCGTAACTACTGCCCCCGCAGCCCTCGCGGTGGCTTGGGGGCGAGGGGCTGCGGGGGCGCCACTGACAAAACAGATTGACATACGGACGAGCGTCCGCATGTCAATCTGCAGGTCTCCTTCCCTCCGCTGCTGAACGGAGGGACACGGAGCGCACAGCGCGCGCGCCCCCTGTGTCCCTCCCTGGCTCTCCGGCTGTCTAATAAAGGAAGTGCCGTTCGTGAGCTCTGATTGGCTCACGAACTGGCACTTCCTTTATTAGACAGCCAGAGAGCTAGGAGGGACACTGGAGAGGCACGCGCTGTGCGCTCCGTGTCCCTCCAACACAAAGGAGGGGGGGGGGGGGGAGCAGGCACTGTGGGGGGAATATCTGCCACTGGGGGACTATCTGGCACTGGGGGCATATACCTGGCACTGTGGGGGACTATCTGGCACTGGGGGACTATCTGGCACTGGGGGCATATACCTAGCACTGTGGGGAAATATCTGGCACTGGGGGCATATACCTGGCACTGTGGGGGACTATCTGGCACTGGGGGCATATACCTGGCACTGTGGGGGACTATCTGGCACTGGGGGCATATACCTGGCACTGTGGGGGACCATCTGGCACTGGGGGCATATACCTGGCACTGTGGGGGACTATCTGGCACTGGGGGCATATACCTGGCACTGGGAGCATATGTGGCACTGTGGGGAAATATCTGGCACTGGGGGCATATACCTGGCACTGGGGGGGAATATCTGGCACTGGGGGGAGCAGGCACTGAGGGGGCATATGTGGCATTGTGGGGGAATATCTGGCACTGGGGGCATATACCTGGCACTGTGGGGGAATATCTGGCACTGGGAGCATATGTGGCACTGGGAGCACGGCCCAAGCATCAAGCACTACCCCCTGGCAACGAGCATGACACCCAGTGCATGAAACCCCTGGCAACAAGCATGACACCCAGTGCATGAAACCCCTAGCAACGAGCATGACACCCAGTGCATAAAACCCCTGGCAACGAGCCTGACACCCTGAGCATGAAAACCACTGGCACCGTGCATGGAACCAAGAGCATGAAACCCCTGGCAACGAGCAGGTAATTTAAAAGTAATTAGAAGCCTTACTGTAGAACTTAATGTGTAATGGGCATTACGGTGTGTGGCATAATATATCATGGACATTGCGGTGTGTGTCATAATGTGTCAGGCATTACGGTGTGTTGTATACTATATCACGGGCATTGTGGTATGTGGTATAATGTCTCGGGGTCATTGCGGTGTGGCATAATGTATAACGGGCATTGCGGTATGTGTCATACTGTGTCACAGATACGGTGTGTAGCATAATGTATGACGGGCATTGCGATTCCTGTCATAATGTGTCACAGGCATTACGGTGTGTGGCATAATGTGTCGGGGGCATTACAGTGTGTGCATATTGTGTCATGTGCATTGTTGTGTGTGGCATAATGGCTAAGGCTATTGCAGTATGTGGCATAATGTATACTGGGCATTACTATAAGGAGGAAAAATGACAAATAATGTAAGGGGCATGAATCAGGATTATTTTTCTTTCCTGTGGTGGCTAACGTCTGGGCGTGCAGGTTGCAAAACTGGGGTGTAAGGTAGTCTTTTCCTGCAATGCCACGCCCCTTTACGAGAAGCCACGCCCATTTTAGCGAAGCCACACTCCTTTTTTTGGCGACACGCGCCTACGGCGCACGCATATTTGTCCCTTTACTAGTGCCAATTATGGGGGGTAGGGGGGGGGGGCGCCGAATAATTTTTTGGCTTGGGGGTGAAAAATTTCTAGTTACGCCACTGCATTTGAAGGTCTGTTCCGGAAATGATGTATCCCAGAAAAGATATTGAAGAAGCTTCAAACGTGCATTTGGACAATTTGCCATACAGATGATTCTGTTGAAGACGTCGAAGAATCTCTTTTACCTGTTGGCGATGAGAAACTAAATCACAGGAAAATATTAAGATGTCATCGAGGTAAACTACCACACACTTATACAGGAGATCTCTGAACACTTAGTTGACAAAGTTTTGAAACACAGCCGGGGCATTACTCAAACCGAAGGGCATCACTAGATATTCGTAGTGGCCATCACGAGTATTGAAGGCGGTTTTCCACCCATCACCACTTCGAATCCTGATGAGATTGTAAGCCCTGCGAAGATCCAGTTTCGTGAAGATGGAGGCACCTTCTGGACCGCTCCTCAGGTGTTAAACGAAACTTGTTTACCTGCATGGGTTCATCAGCAGTAATAGGTAGAGACTGTACAGGAGGCATAACTCGGTGGTTGCGAAGATCACCTTGGGATCATTCACAGGCTCGCTTGCGGTAACGTAAATCCAACTTGACACATAGGGAAATTAGGGCTCCCAGTTGCTCTGGTAGGTCTCGGGTAGTCAACTCATCCTTTATGCGGTCGGACAGACCATGCCAGAAGGCGGCAACCAATGCCTGGTTGTTCCACTTCACCTCTGATGCCAATGTCTGGAACTGGATAACGTACTGACCCACAGTACATGTTCCCTGGTTGATCTGAAGGAGGTCTGAAGAAGCAGTGGTCGTACGCCCAGGTTCGTCAAAGATGCATCGGAATGCAGCAAAAAACTCTGTATGTTATTTAGCAATGCATCTGCTCGCTCCCACAGCGGAGAGACCCAGTTCAGAGCAGAGCCAGACAAAAGGGAAACAATATATGCAACCTTTGCTCTGGGTCTTGGAAAGTTCTGTGGCAGCAATTCAAAGTGGACTTCGCATTGATTCAGAAATCCACGACACATTTTAGGATTACTATCAAATTTACTTGGTGTAGGAAGATGAATGCGAGACATTGGAACAGAAGCAACTGGAGAGCTAGAAACTGAGGAACTAGGAACAGGAGCAGAAACTGAAGATGACACTAGAGGAGCTGAAGTTGGAAGTGATTGTTGCAGAGTATCTAAATGAGAAGACATTTCTTGCAGGAATTGTATAATCTGCTGCTGCGCAGCCTCTTGACCATCCAGTCGTGACACTAAACCTTGGAGTGCCCCTGACCCCACACTCTGACCACCGTCCAGGTCCATGGGCCTCGGACAAACTGTCAGGTCTCTGGTTTTGTCTGTCCCCAGCGGGGGCACTAGTGGGTCAGTGTTGGTGCGATGTACAAAACGTGGAGGCAATATAAAAGTCCTGCGCATATGCACTGATGTTTATTAGCACAGAGCAGATGGTATAATAATGAATCATAACTGAAAACCGGCAAAGTAGAAAACAATGATCGATAGCTGAATCCAAACAACTGAAAAGTCTCTTGCAACAAAATATAAAATAACTTGATACTGAATGTAGATTAAATAAACAGAACTCTAGTAATACTTGAAAGCACACAGTCTCTGTATAACACAAGATGAGATGAACTGATAACTGAATGGATTTGAAAAGCAGAACTCCAGTATATTTAGAAACACACAGTCTCTATATAGCACAAGTCCATATAGCCGCACTAGGCATAGGCAGGAGACAGTCTCTAAGCAATAAGTTGGTATAACTGCTGAGATGCACAGATGATATGCTGATAACGAAGTGCACACGTAAGGTAATGAAATGAACACCTGAGGAGAGTCTCTTACTGCTGATGAGTTCGTGGCTGGCTGTGGATGGAGTCCGGAGTAAACAGGAGAGCTGTAGAATGGTAACTGGAACAGTGAAGATAACCACGGGGGAACGCTGGAAACAGGAACACAGGAACCAGGAGAACTAGGCACACCGTATGTGACTCGTTGTCCGAAGCAATGTGAGTGAGCCACGGACTGGAACTTATACCCCTTGCTCTGCGGTGATTGGTCACTAAACTCTGGCTGGAAGCACAGCGCTGGCTTGGATGCCTGGATCAGCTGAGTGCAGGTGTCATGGCAGCGTCCATACAGGCCGGATGCCGGCACACAGCAGAATACACACACAAGACCAGACTCAGGGGTACTCAGCGACACGGGAGATGACGCTCGCGGTCAGCGCATCCATGCAGCCGCAACTGGGGCCATGACCTCCGGAGGCCTGCACACCAGCGCACTGGTAAGTGAAACGCAGCCGAGCGCCGATTCCTGACAGGATTGAGAGGCTGGAAGAGAGATATTGGGGAAGTGTAAAATGAAGGAGAGAGATGTGAAAGTAAGAGAGAGAGAAGAAGGGAGAATAAGACACATTGGAGGAAATGGGTGTATGTGGTATTTTACTTGTTTTGTGTTGTTGTTGTTGTTGTTTTTTTTTATTATATAAATGTTTAGATATTGTAAGCATCTTGATCACTTCAAATTAAATATGGTGCCCAACATTGACACTGGCCTCAACATTCTCATAAAGGATGATTGCAGATAGGAGGGAAATGCAAGAGCTTCTGGCAACAAATGCCCATTGCCAAAGTAACATTAACAAAATCTTAGGAATGATGCGTAATTAACATCTGAGATGCATCAGTACCAGCAATGACCTAGGAAGATACTGATATTGCTGCAAGGAAGAGAGGACTAATCCCTTGGTTACAATTTTTTTTAACTTTTGACTGAAAACATTTGTTTTGTCCCCAGTATCTCAGTAGTCACTGTTCCGGCCACCTTTTCCTGTATCGCCCTCACCTTCCCGAGCTCTGAGGTACAGAACCCGCTCTGCCTGAGTGAGGAGCTCCCCCTGCCATCCCATCCTCCGGTGAGAGGAGCAGAAACCTCGACTGCTGTGAGGTCACGCTGCTGCCGGCGCCGCTGCTGTATAATGCAGTAGCGGATCTTGCCACGGGCAAGCAGGACTTTTGCCCGTGGCGCCGCCTTCTGGAGGGCGCCGGCGCCATCCGGAGGGCGCCGCATCATGGCAAGATCTGCTGCTGCTGTGCCCCCCACTGCCGCTGCCCCCCGCCATGAAGGGAACTAGATGCGTAGCATCTAATTTCCCTTTGTGGAGAGGACCTTTGCTGTGCAGTGCGCGATTACGTCATCGCGAACCGCACATCATTTCAGCGGCGCTACTACTGTACGTGGGGCGTTACTGACCATGCCCCCTGTATGAAGCCACGCCCCTACTGCCCGCCCGGGACGCTGAAAACCCTTGAGCCGGCCCTGGTATAATGGTGCGGCCTGAGGTGTGGTTCAGCTCACCCTCAGTCTTTGCTCTGCCCAGGGCTGCACAGCTGCCTGCAGAATCAGCAGGGTGGACAGGAGCTGGAGCTGTGTGCTACAGGGGGCGATCGCTCTTATCGCCCCCTGCTGGATCTGCCAGTGGCTAAAAGCACCCAAGAATTGATAAGAACATAACACTGGTCTGTTTTGAAGTAGCCTTCTATGAGCCCAGATATGAATTCTATGGAAAGAGTTGAAACATGTTAAGAAAGCACTCAAAAACCTTAGACACCTGGAGCAGTTTGCTCAGGAAGAGTGGGCCAAATTACCTGTTGAGAGAAGTCTCATTTAGAGCTACAGAAATCGCTTGATTGCAGTGGTTACCTCTAAAGGTTGTGCAACTAAATATTTGGCTACGTGTCCTATAATTTTTATCCTTGTTATTTTCATTTGTTTTTATAAAAATTCTGTTGAATCAAAAAGCAAATACAAAGTCTGATTTCTATTAAATATGGAAAAAACAATGCTGGATGCCAATTCCTTTTGTCACTTTCAAAGTTATTTCAGAGGAAAAATATGGATTTTTCTTTCTTCACGGTGCAAGCAGAAATCCACCTAAAGTAGGGCTTTGGGGCTGTCCACGACTGCCGGCTGCACCTTAACTGCAGTGCTTCTGGCACTTAGCACGCGAGAAGCTGCATTTTAACATGCTAACTCTGAGCATTTTAGGTATGAGAATATGGACATCATGACTAGCGAAGGGCAGGTCGCGCAAGCAATTGAATAGCTCCCATCATTTTAGACCGGAGCTATGTGCACTCAAAACAATTGCATCCGCCCCCATAAGGTTGCTTACATGAAATCCTCAATATAATATTTGCTAATTATTTGCATATGAATAGTAGTTAGAAACTAAATTATTCCTCTGGAAAACTTGTTAAGAACTGACGCTCTGCCAGTCCCATAAATAACGATCCTGTATTCTCCAATTCATTCAACTTTTCTCTGTAAAATTTTCTTGTATGCACAAATTATACAGTATTTTCTTTGTTACGTCATTGTAATTCAAAGTACTGCCAATTCATAATTGTAGTTTTGCTTACAACCTGCAGATGGTGCTGTTTGATCACCGAGCAGCAGTGTGCAGTTTATGAGCAGTGTTACTGCTAATAATAATAGGATGCTTTTGTTTTATGTAGCAAGCCCCAACCAGGGCAGAAGCATTAAGTGCTGCTTGGTGAATTTCAATAAAAAATTCAAATGTTTGAAAAGTCAGTGGGGTGTCTGTTTTTTTCCCTATCTATTAGACATGAAACAACAGACACCCAACCCACTTTTCAAACATTTGAATTCCCCCCAGTATGTTTTACTGGCGGGTCAGAATGCCAGCGAGCGCTAAGAGTCCTCTTGCTTGCTGCGCTTGCCACAGGATCTATTCCCACACTATGGGTGTCATGCACACCCAGCAGTGGGAATAACCCCGGTGCACCGGGATGCTGGCGGCATTGTCGGCTATCGGAATTCCGGGGTCGGTATCCTGACAACCAGGGTCCCGACAGCCAGTAAATTAAACGCATCCCGTCTGTATGCCCAACGGAAGCATGGGAGACATAAGTGTTCAGATAATGTGTTAGTGCAGAAGTAGTATTACCCTGTTTGTACAAAGCCTAATAATGAAATAAAATCATGCATTATTATGCAGCACACAAATAGGGTAATTATTATCTTACAGTGCATCCGGAAAGTATTCATAGTGCTTCACTTTTTCTACACTTTGTTATGTTACAGCCTTATTCTAAAATGAAATAAATTAATTTTTTTACCCTCAAAGTTCTACACACAATACCCCATAATGACAACGCAAATTTATTACAAATAAAAATCTAAGAAATCACATGTACATAAGTATTCACAGCCTTTGCCATGAAGCTCAAAATTGAACTCAGGTGTATCCTGCTTCCACTGATCATCCTTGAGATGTTCCTACAGCTTAATTGGAGTCCACCTGTGGTAAATTCAGTTAATGGACATGATTTGGAAAGGCACACACATGTCTATATAAGGTCCCACACTTGACAGTGCATGTCTGAGCACAAACCAAGCATGAAGTCAAAGGAATTGTCTGTATACCTCCAAGACAGGATTGTCTCGAGACACAAATCTGGGGAAGGATACAGAAAAATATCTGCTGCTTTGAAGGTCGCAATGAGCACAGTAGCCTCCATCATCCATAAATGGAAGAAGTTTGGAACCACCAGGACTCTTCCTAGAGCTGGCCGGCCGTCTAAACTGAGTGATCGGGGGAGAAGGGCCCTAGCCAGGGAGGTGACTAAGAACCCTATGGTCACTCTGTCAGAGCTTATAGCATTCCTCTGTGGAGAGAGGAGAACCTTCCAGAAGGACAACCATCTCTGCAGCAATCCACCAATCAGGCCTGTATGGTAGAGTGGCCAGACGGAAGCCACTCCTTACTAAAAAGCACATGGCAGCCCACCTGGAGTTTGCCAAAATGTACCTGAAGGACTCTCAGACCATGAGAAACAAAATACTCTGGTCTGATGAGACAAAGATTGAAATCTTTGGCGTGAATGCCAGGCATCATGTTTGGAGGAAACCAGGCACCGCTCATCACCAGGCCATTACCATCCCTACAGTGAAGCATGGTGGTGGCAGCATCATGCTCTGGGGATGTTTTTCAGTGGCAGGAACTGGGAGACTAGTCAGGACAGAGGGAAAGATGAATGCAGCAATGTACAGAGACATCCTGGATGAAAACCTGCTCCAGAAAACTCTTGACTTCAGAATGGGGTGACGGTTCATCTTTCAGCAGGACAACCACCCTAAACACACAGCCAAGATAGCAAAGGAGTGGCTTCAGGACAACTCTGTGAATGTCCTTGAGTAGCCCAGTCAGAGCCCAGACTTGAATCAGATTGAATATCTTTGGAGAGATCTGAAAATGGCTGTGCACCGATGCTTCCCATCCAACCTGATGGAGCTTGAGGGGTATGGGTCATTAGGGCGACCACTATTGGTCAACATGCAGTAGGTCGACATGGCCAATAGATCGACATGTACTAGGTCAACATGGAAAAAGGTTGGCATGAGTTTTTTTTACTGTTTTTGGTGTCATTTTCTTCGTAAAGTGACGGGGAACCCCAGTTAGTGCACCGTGTCCCCTCTCATGGCGAGCAAGCTTTGGGCAAGGTGCCTCGCTCCGCAAATGCTGCTCTCGACAGGTTACCGTTCCCAACTGTAGTCCACGTGGACTGTAAAGTATGAAAAAGTTTTTAAAAAATGAAAAAAAAAAAAGTGAAAAACTCATGGCGACCCAGTACATGTTGACCTATTGACCATGTCAACCTAATGCAAGTCGACCTAAGTATGTGTCAACATAATGACCGTATCTCAGCTTGAGAGGTGCTGCAAAGAGGAATGGGTGTAACTGCCAAAAGATAGGTGTGCCAAGCTTGTGGTATCATATTCAAAAAGACTAGAGGCTGTAATTGCTGCCAAAGGTGCATCAACAAAGTATTGAGCAAAGGCCGTGAATACTTATGTACATGTGATTTCTTAGTTTTCTGTTTTTAATACATTTGCAAAAATCTCAAAAAAAACTTTTTTTTATGTTGTCAAAGAATTTTTTCCATTTTGGAATAAGGCAGTAACATAACAAAATGTGGAAAAAGTTTAGCGCTGTGAATACTTTCCGGATGTACTGAACACTGCCTAGATTGCTGGAACAAAAGACTCCACCCAGGAGTCCAACATGCTGCGTTCCAGCAGTTTTCCCCCTCCTAAATCAGTAGCTGATGTAGGATGTGACGTGACGGTGTTGTCAGGTCGTTCAGGACGCTTGCCGAGGCTTCGAAGACCCCCCATTCCATGCAGTCGAAGCAGGCTTGGAGCTTCATCTTAGCCTCGTTGGTCCATTTCTTAACAGTCTTGTCGACAGGCTTAACCGCTCAGCTTCTGTGTATAGGAGGGAGTAGGTGGACTAGGCAGTTGTCAGATAGGCCGAGTGCAGCACGCGAGATAGACCGGAATGCAGACTTGAGGGTAGTGTAGCAGTGGTCATATTGCTATATACCAGGCCATCAGCTAAATATGCTATCATGACACATACTGTACTTTAACCAGACAGAACGTGGAATTTAATAGAATTTTTTGGTTAGAACATTTGCAGAGTTTCCTTGTGATTTAAGTCTGACTGTACATTTTTAATAATGACATATCATCTTTAATTAAAGGGAGTGATACCAAAACCATCTGCACCCTATGGGGACAGCTCCACAATTGGCTGCGTGCTGCTAGATTTTTATTATATTTCTGTAACAAACTGTTAATTGCCACATTTTGGGATTTCAGTGACGGTGCGCCCCGATATTCTTTATAGCGGTCTCCTGACACTCCGCGTCAGCTGGGAATGAAGGAACCTAGGCACCTGAGGCAGGGGTGTATCTAGGTGTCCGAGCACCCATGGCAAAGTAAAGGACTGGCGCCCCCTCACACACACACACACACACAGACACAGACACACACACACACACACACACACACACACGCACACACTTGAAATAGGGAAGGCACGTGTGCTAAAAAGGGGCATGGTCACACAATAGTACACCCAATTCAAATTACACCACACAGTAGTGTCCCTTACGCACATTACACCACACAGTAATGTCCATTATTCACGTTATGCTACACAGTAGTACTCCTTATATACATTATGCCACATGCTAGAGCCCCTTATTAACATTACGCTACACAGTAGTAACCCTTATAAACAATATGCCATGTTAAAGCCCATTACACACATTACACCCCAGTACAGCAGACCCCTTATACACACTGCACTGGGTAGAGACCCTTATAGACACTGCGCCAGGTAGAGACCCTTATACACACTGTGCCAGGTAGATACCCTTATACACACTGCGCCAGGTAGCCCCTTATACACACTGGGCCAGGTAGCCACTTATACACACGGTGCCAGGTAGCCCCTTATACACACTGTGCCAGGTAGCCCATTATACACACTGCGCCACGTAGCTCCTTATACACACTGCGCCAGGTAGAGCCTCTTAGGAAAGAGAGAGAGAGTGAGAGTGTGTCTGTGTGTGTGTTATTCACCAAGACAAAGTCACTAGCGGGACAGCGCCATGCAGGAGGTGGATAGTACCATGTGGGGACCTGGAGGCTTGAGGTGTGTGGTGCAGTGCGGACAGCGGGAGGCAAATCAGGTGCCCCCCAAGCAGTGCCTCACTCGCAGGGTCGCCCAGCAATATATATAGCTGGTAGCAGTCACAGGTGTCCGGCACGGCAACGCACTAAAAGCAAGAAAATCTACATAAACTACAGCTCCCAGCAGCTCTTACTGCCGGGAGCTCCCGAGCTTTCAAGGGCTGCTGGGAGCTGTAGTTTATGTAGCGTTTCTTGATTTCAGTACGGACAGCGGACACCGCCGCCAGGAACTGTGACTGCTGCTGCAGCCAGCTCTGCATGTTGCCGGGTGTCACTGCCGTGGGAGGCACACACAGGTCCTGCCTCTAAAAATGTACCCCCTGACCACAGGTAGCACCACCAGGTAGCGCCCCTCCATTGCTGGCTCCCCTGCTGAGTGCCATCCTAGCCAATAGGTAGATACGCCCCTGCCCTGAGGCACTGAAAGTTATGACATGAAACAAATTAAAACATCCAATAAAACAAATACGTTTATGGGTATTTCATTGTTTTTACTTTTATTCCTGCTTTTGTGACAGGGCTCAGACAGTTTGCCAATACTGACTTATAATTATGTTCTGTTAATACTTGCCTGGCATTAGCATACAATGGAAACACATTCACACCCACTTAGAGTAGCTGTAACGGACGCAGGGGTATAGAAATTCCCAAATTGTTATGCAGTGAGCAATTTGTAAGATAAATTGCAATTTTCATATAGGAATCTAATGATTTTACTGTTGATGTTTTTGTTTTTTGTTTTAACATTATTGGACACCTTTCAACCCAGTGAATGTTAGTGCATAATGTCAGACTAAAATTGAATGCATTAACGTGCCTGGGTGTTATGTGAAACAAAGGACGTTACAACATAGCATTTTACAGGACAGCAGTGCCTATTATTACTTTTTTAAAACTGTGTCCTGAACGCCCGCCAATTACTTTATTTAAGACCCTGGCTGCTCTGGACGCCCCCCCCCCCCTTACCCCGCTTACCCTGCAACTTGGTCCGCCCTGTTGGTGATGCTACGCCGGCCCTTCACTCCCTGTCCCTTTCCACCAGCAACGTCACGGCGCAGCCATCACTGAGGAGCCCAGCAGTTGTGTGTGTACTTTGGCCAGCCTCCTGCCGAGGGTGCTGTGTAGAACAGACTGCACAACCCCCCACAGCCCCAACACTATGCTCAGCTGTCTCTACAGACAGTACAGATCCTTGCTCTTGTGAGTTCCTCTGGGTCCTGGCATCCTAATCACTGTTTCTATGTCCAGTCTGCCTGGGCACTGATCCGCCATTGTTTTCCTATAGACGCGGTCCCAACCTCCGTGATTTGTTGATGCGACCTATGTTGAAACCGGCTAATCACCATGAGACTTGGTTGCCAAAACCAAAAACGGATGCTTTAAGTGCGCAGACTGCACAACATGCAGATCCTTGCTGGTTGGTCCCGCAGTCGTCTATGCACATAGCGGCAGGAAGATTCCTGTTCGTCATAGGCTGCATGATGGACTTTGTCATCTATGTCCTGGTCTGCCCATGTGGGCTTTATTACGTGGTCATGACTAATCAATGCTTTTATGATGGGATGGCCAGCTATAGATCGTCCATCAGATTGGCCCTACAGATAAAAACATCTGATAAACTGGTAGCTGTCCACTTTTATGTAATTCGTACATTCTGTGGCTACCCTTAAGTGCATGCTTGTGGACTATAGGCCTAATTCAAGGTTGATTACAAAACATTTTCCTCTAATGACCAAAACCATGTGCAGTGCAGGTGGGGCAGATATAACATGTGCAGAGAGAGTTAAGGTCCATACATACGGCAGCGTAGTGCCCGGAGGGGTGCCGGCATCAGCAGTGCATACACACTTGCCGATGCCAGCATTGAGGGATGGCAGCGGGGAGGGGAGATGGGGAGCGGGAGCTATGCTGCATTTGGCAGCATGGCATCGCTAACAACAGCCCCAGATCTTCTTGCATGTTCAAAAGATCTGGGGCTGTCAGCGACCCACAGGTGCGCGCATCGCCATCGGTATCGGGCATACACACGGAACGATGTATATGATGTGTCATTCCAAATGACTGGGAACGCACACATCGTGCCTCTAATCGTTCCGTGTGTACCCACCTTTAGATTTGGGTGGGGCGAGTTCAAACTGAAATCTAAATTGCAGTGTAAAAATGAAGCAGTCAGTATTTACCCTGCACAGAAACCATATAACCCACCCAAATCTAACTCTTTCTGCACATGTTATATCTGCCACACCTGCAGTGCACATGGTTTTGCCCAATTGCTAAAAAATTTCCTGCTGCGATCAACTTGGAATTACCCCCTATAGATACATACACACATTGACACAATTACAATATATAGGTGGTCATTCCGAGTTGTTCGCTCGTTATTTTTCTTTCGCAACGGAGCGATTAGTTGCTAATGCGCATGCGCAATGTCCGCAGTGCGACTGCGCCAAGTAAATCTGCTATGCAGTTAGGTATTTTACTCACGGCATTATGAGGTTTTTTTCTTCGTTTTGGTGATCGTAATGTGATTGACAGGAAATGGGAGTTTCTGGGCGGAAACTGGCCGTTTTATGGGTGTGGGCGAAAAAACGCTACCGTTTCTGGGAAAAACGCGGGAGTGGCTGGAGAAACGGAGGAGTGTGTGGGGGCGAACGCTGGGTGTGTTTGTGACGTCAAACCAGGAACGACAAGCACTGAACTGATCGCAGATGCCGAGTAAGTGTGGAGCTACTCAGAAACTGCTAAGAAGTGTCTATTCGTAATTGTGCTAATCTTTCGTTCGCAATTTTGATAAGCTAAGATTCACTCCCAGTAGGCGGCGGCTTAGCGTGTGCAATGCTGCTAAAAGCAGCTTGCGAGCGAACAACTCGGAATGAGGGCCATAGTCAGACACAATTGTTGCAAATCTGCAGGAGAGTTGATACACTTAGGGGTATATGCAAGTCTGGCCGAATTGCGTCTTTTTTTCGACCGTATTAGGATTCAACTGTACTCGACAGCCGAAACCCTCCACCCGGGACCATGAATTCGACATATTCAATACAAAACGCATTCGACACTCCGCTTGTCGAATAACGGACCAATCGTCGAGTAGTGGGCGTCCTGGATTCGACTTCCCGCAGTTTGGAGCCCTTTATAGGGCTTGTTTGCTGCGTGCTCAACAGCCATTTTGTGAACCTGCAGAGAGGTGTGTGGAGGTGCAGAGCTAGCAAATTGGTTGTTTGCTGTGGTATCGTTTGGACACCCAGCAGGGTTTAATCCAGGACGGACAGGAGGATACCTGTTACCCCGGAGGAGAGTAGTTTTTGGAGCGATTTCTACATTTGTAGGTAAGTACCACATGTGGTCTGGCGTTGCATGTATGTGTTTGTGTAATGGGGGGGTGCCATGAGGTGCACATGTAGCGTTGCTTTGAGGGTGTTTGGGGTATGTATATGTGTGCAGGTATGTGTATATAGCTCCTGCTTGTATTGCTGCATGTTTTTTTGGGAGTTTTGTGTTGGGGGGTAGTTTTTCACGTTTTTTTTCTTCATAAAATGTTTTTTTGGGTCATGCTTTTGCATTGGTGTACCTCCAGCATGTGCAGGGATGCTTTTTGGCTGGTTTGGTGTGATTTTAGAGTGTGTCGGTATCTGCCATGTGGCCGACATGTGTTGTTGTTTGTTCCCAAAACATGTTTTTTTGCTCCTATTTTAGCATTGGTGCATCCCTGCACATGCTGGAGGTACTTTTTGGCTTGTTTGTGCTGACATTCACCGTGTTGGTATCTGCCATGTGGCCAACATGTGGTGTAGTTTGTTTCCAAAACATGTTTTTTGCTCCTACTTTAGCACTGGTTGACCTCCAGCATGTGCAGGGATGCTTTTTGGCTGGTTTGGGGTGATTTTAGAGTGTGTCAGTATTTGCCATGTGGTCGACATGTGTCATTGTTTGTTCCCAAAACATGTTTTTTTGCTCCTATTTTAGCACTGGTGCATCCCTACACATGCTGGAGGTACTTTTTGGCTTGTTTGGGCTGACATTCACCGTGTTTTTTGCTCCTTTTTTAACACTGGTTGACCTCCAGCATATGCAAGGATGCTTGTACGGGGGTTTTGGCTTGTTTGGCTGAGGTTTTTCTAAATTTTTTAAAAATGTTGTTGTGTTTGGTCCTGCTTGAGCACTGGGGTCCCAGCAGCATGACGTGTGGTTGCATGTAATTATGTAATGTGTGTTAAATTTGTAAAAATATTTTTTTTCTTTTTACAACAGAGATGTCCAGGGACAAGCGGCCCCGATCCCCCCCTTCCCCCCACCCTTCAGAAGAATTTTCCCTGCACAGCAATGAGGAGTGGGAGCCGACTCAGGAGGAGGATACGACCGAACAGGCATCCAGTGGCCAGCCGCGGTCGTCAAGGGACCAAAGACAGAAGCAAAAGAAAAAGAAAAGGCCTAGAAAGGTAAATACTGACAACACCTGCAGACACAATAGCATCCAACTTGACACACCCTAGTTTGGGCACTGCCATGCACACCTACAGGTATCTTTGCGCACTGCCAGGGATACTGTTACACTCACAGATACATACCGATCTTATTAAATGCATGTTTGTTTGTTTTTTTATCCCTAAAGGCAAGAAGCCAGCTAGAGGATCAGTCGGAGGAGGAAGCCTCTGGTGAAGACGCAGGACAGAAAAAGCCGTGTGGACCCAGATACACTGAGGCAGAAAACTGTGCCCTAGTGGATGGCGTCGACAGGTCCAACGACGTTCTGTATGGACCAAGGGCACAGACCACAGCAGCTAAGACCAAGCGAAACATCTGGGATGCTATCGCGAGACAAGTCACTGCAGTATCTGGAAACCGCCGGAGCACCAGAAACTGCATGAAGCGGTACAGTGATTGCCGCAGACAGACCAAGAAGAAGATGAGGATTCAGCGCTGACATGAGACAGCTACGGGAGGTGGTCCGGCTCTCAATCTGAAGTGGTTGCCCTGGGAGGGAGTTATTAAAAGGCGCATGAACCCTGTCATGGTCCAAGGAGTTCGCGGAGGTGTGGACTCTAGCTGTCCTGCTGGCTTTTCCAAGGAGGAAGAACCGCCCAGAAGACGGAAGACGGCAGGAGACAAGCAGTCCAAAAGGAGGCCGGATGGTTAGAAAACATTCAGATGAGCTGCACTAATCTTTTTTTATTTTATTTGCTAATGTGTTTGTTCTTTTTCCCCAGACACGCCTGCCCAGAGGACATCACCTGCGCGCAGGACATCGCCAGCGCGTGGACCATCACCATCGCAGCAGGCATCGGCAGCAGCGCGCGGACCATCACCATCGCAGCAAGCATCAGCAGCGTGCAGATCATCACCTGCGCGCCACACATCGTCAGCGCGCAGAAAGTCACCTGCGTGCCAGACATCGTCAGCGCGCAGACCATCACCTGCGCGCCAGACATCAGCGCGCAGAACGTCACCTGCGCGCTAGACACCGTCGGCCGCCACACCACCAGCTGGGCGCCAAACTACATCTCCTGCGCGCAGGCCATCACCAGCTCGTCATCTCTCCAGGAGCTCTGGGTCTGTGACCGAAGAGCCTCAACAAGACACTACCCTTGTGGACCCATCACCCGAACTGTTTGAGTCAACAGGGTTAACGGGCAAGACTTTTCTTGGGTTTGAAGATAGCCGTGCAGACGTATCCAGCTATACCCTTGAAAAGTCTCCAGAATTGAGGACAAGTGAAGCTCCTGGAGCAGCGGCACCACCGGATGGTGAAGGTTTTTATTTATTTTTTGTGTGGGGGGGTCGCCATTTTTGGATAGTTTATTAACCTTATTTTTTATTTTTTATTTTGCAAACAGAGGTGCCACGGACCAGCAGCGGACTTACGTTGGGGATTGGTTCCTTCTTCAGGCCGGATCTCCTACAGGATTCTTCGGACGACGAGGTGGAAGTGCAGCAGCCCGCTGTTTCTACATCCCTGTGTGAGTAATTATCAAATTGTGAGCCTTCAAACAAATGTATGAATGTATATACTAATTTCTAATTTTCCTTTCAGCTGCACAAATGCAATTGGTGGCAGACGTACAGGAAGGGCAGGATCCCTCAAATGTTCAGAGGGTATACACCCTGGCAGCAGAGATGACTACCCGCCAGGATACCTACACGAATGTCGTTGAAACCAGACTGGACGCCATTGAGAAGATAATGGAGAAGATTGCAAACGGTCTGGTTGAAATGCAAAAGGCTCATGCCGACAGCACGGCAGAAATGCAAAAGACCAGACGAGAAGATCACAGGGAGACTATGGACATCCTTCACGTTCTGGCCACATCCATCAACCAGCTGGTGGATAACACATCATGCCTGGCACACAGCGTTGACAACATGTCGGAGAGCCAACGACTTTCGGCATCCAGCCACCAGATCATCGCAACCACACTGCAGATGATGTACGATAAGCTCCCAGAGCCAGCTCATCAACACGCTGGTGAACCACCACATCCGCCATCACAAGCCACACGGACGCCTCCTGCCCTTCCTCCACCACCATCCTGGTATGGACGGTCACAGCTGTACCAAGGATATACAGGGATGTACCCCACCCACCAGATGCCTCCACCACCAACACCGGCTGCATCATCTACACCCGCACGGCCACCGAGGTCAAGTCAACGCACTCCACAGCCGCCCAGGGCATCGACGCCCCATCAGGAGGAAGAAGAGGATCCGGACGGACAACCACCATAAGCCCGGTCGTATTGTTTTATTATTTACTCTTATGTTTCATGTTTCCCTTTCTCCCCCTCCCATTAGTTTTTTTTTTTTCTTAATAATGTTTTATGTTTGTGTTGGGCTCCCCCACTCTCGACCGGATACTACCAAGGAGCTTTCTAGGCATACATGCGCGGGCATGTATGCGGGCGCGTGTGGTAACTGATGAAAGCTCCTTGTGGCTACATGTATGATGGGCCAAAGAGCTATTCTGATACCACTTTTTTTTTAAAAACAAACTCCTTTTTGTATTGGTCTAAAATTGGCTTTCACTGTTGTGTAAATTTACTATTTACTAGTGTTTATTTTTGGCTTCTTCATAGGATTGGGTGGAAAATTGAAGTTGACGGCGTAGTTCGTGTTGTGCGTACCAAGGTGAGTAAAGCCATGTTTCAATGTATATATTCAAGACACTTTGGACCGCCTGCCCTTGGGGAACAACACAGTCCTGCAATGGGTCATGCTGGGCTGGGTGGTTCCACAAGTGCAGGCGTGTCAAAGTGCTGACCACTGACACCACTCTGCCACTTTGGAACGCCTGCCCTTGGGGAACAACACAGTCCAGCAATGGGTCATGCTGGGCTGGGTGGTTCCACAAGTGCAGGCGTGTCAAAGTGCTGACCACTGACACCACTCTGACACTTTGGACCGCCTGCCCTTGGGGAACAACACAGTCCAGTAATGGGTCATGCTGGGCTGGGTGGTTCCACAAGCGCACGCGTGTCAAAGTGCTGACCGCTGTCTTGACTCTGCCACTTTGGACCATCTGACCCTGGGAACTACACAGTCCAGCAATGGGTCATGCTGGATTGTGTGGTTCCACAAATGTTCTTGGGAAAGGAATGAACATGACATCATTAGTGTCTTCACTTAATATGGAATTTTTTTTTCACAGATAGCTACACAAGAAAAGAATGTAAAGAAGAACAAACACTACTTTTTTTGTTTTATTACATTTTATTTTTTATTCCAAAATTAAATACAATTATATTTCTTCAATAAGTTTTTAAAATGAGAAGTTTTGTGTGTTTTTCTTTAAATTATTAGTAAATAAAATGTAATATATGAGATGCAGTGGTATTGTGTTAGGTCGCCCATGGTACAGCAGGGGAACTGTCGTGTCCCTTTTCATCCTGGATGATTCAAGCAAATCGGGAAGGATACTCCGCAAGACCTGTGGAAGAGAATAGTATGAGGTTCCAGGTATTGGTAATAGTGTCACCCTTCTAGGAAAAGACAAGGTACAAGCAACGCTTTGACACAAGCAGGTTACAGCGGCCTTTGTCCCAAATGCAACCCTCCGGCACTTGAGAAACTACACATCCAAGCATGCCCTGACAAAGCGTAAGCATTGGTGTTTCAGGACATGATTGGATGTGCAGTTTTGCAAATGCTGGAGGGATGCACCTTAGACATGCCGGGGTTACTTGGACAAGAGAGAGTTTTGGGCAACACATCTCACCTGAGGGGTGTTGTCTGCTACATGGCGGAGGTTCAGATCCACATCACAAGTAGGTTGCGCATGGTAGAGTGGGATAAACGGGTCCAATATTTGCGGCAACCCAACAACAGGAAAACGGTGCTGGGAAGGTACGTCAATAGGACGTAAAACTCTGAAATACATAAATAAACATTTTTTTTTAGAATAAGATTTTACTCACCGGTAAATCTATTTCTCGTAGTCCGTAGTGGATGCTGGGGACTCCGTAAGGACCATGGGGAATAGCGGCTCTGCAGGAGACTGGGCACATCTAAGAAAGATTTAGGACTACCTGGTGTGCACTGGCTCCTCCCTCTATGCCCCTCCTCCAGACATCAGTTAGGAAACTGTGCCCGGAAGAGCTGACACAATAAGGAAAGGATTTGGAATCCCGGGTAAGATTCATACCAGCCACACCAATCACACCGTACAACTTGTGATGCTATACCCAGTTAACAGTATGAATAATAACTGAGCCTCTCAACAGATGGCTCAACAATAACCCTTTAGTTAAACAATAACTATATACAAGTATTGCAGACAATCCGCACTTGGGATGGGCGCCCAGCATCGACTACGGACTACGAGAAATAGATTTATAGGTGAGTAAAATCTTATTTTCTCTAACGTCCTAAGTGGATGCTGGGGACTCCGTAAGGACCATGGGGATTATACCAAAGCTCCCAAATGGGCGGGAGAGTGCGGATGACTCTGCAGCACTGAATGAGCGAACTGTAGGTCCTCCTCAGCCAGGGTATCAAACTTGTAGAATTTTGCAAATGTGTTTGACCCTGACCAAGTAGCTGCTTGGCAAAGTTGTAAAGCCGAGACCCCTCGGGCAGCCGCCCAAGAAGAGCCCACCTTCCTCGTGGAATGGGCTTTCACTGATCTAGGATGCGGCAGTCCAGCCGCAGGGTGTGCGAGCTGAATCGTGCTACAGATCCAGCGAGCAATAGTCTGCTTTGAAGCAGGAGCACCCAGCTTATTGGGTGCATACAGGATAAATAGCGAGTCAGTTTTTCTGACACTAGCTGTCCTGGAAACATAAATTTTTAGGGCCCTGACTACGTCCAGCAACTTGGAATCCTCCAAGTCCTTAGTAGCCGCAGGCACCACAATAGGTTGGTTCAAATGAAAAGCTGATACCACCTTAGGCAGGAATTGGGAACGAGTCCTCAATTCCGCCCTATCCATATGGAAAATCAGAGAAGGGCTTTTACATGACAAAGCCGCCAATTCTGACACACGCCTGGCCGAAGCCAAGGCCAACAGCATGACCACTTTCCACGTGAGATATTTTAGCTCCACGGTTTTAAGTGGCTCAAAGCAATGCGACTTTAGGAAATCCAACACCACGTTGAGATCCCAAGGTGCCACAGGAGGTACAAAAGGAGGCTGAATATGTAGCACTCCTTTAACAAAAGTCTGAACTTCAGGCAGTGAAGCCAGTTCTTTTTGGAAGAAAATCGACAGAGCCGAAATCTGGACCTTAATGGAGCCCAATTTGAGCCCCATAGTCACCCCTGACTGTAGGAAGTGCAGGAATCGACCCAGCTGAAATTCCTCCGTTGGGGCCTTCCTGGCCTCACACCAAGCAACATATTTTCGCCATATGCGGTGATAATGTTTTGCGGTCACATCCTTCCTGGCTTTAATCAGCGTAGGAATGACTTCCTCCGGAATGCCCTTTTCCTTTAGGATCCGGTGTTCAACCGCCATGCCGTCAAACGCAGCCGCGGTAAGTCTTGGAACAGACAGGGCCCCTGCTGCAGCAGGTCCTGTCTGAGCGGCAGAGGCCATGGGTCCTCTGAGATCATTTCTTGAAGTTCTGGGTACAAAGCTCTTCTTGGCCAATCCGGAACAATGAGTATAGTTCTTACTCTTCTCCTTCTTATTACCCTCAGTACCTTGGGTATGAGAGGAAGAGGAGGGAACACATAAACTGACTGGTACACCCACGGTGTCACTAGAGCGTCCACAGCTATCGCCTGAGGGTCCCTTGACCTGGCGCAATATTTTAATAGCTTTTTGTTGAGGCGGGACGCCATCATGTCCACCTGTGGTCGTTCCCAACGGTTTGCAATCAGCTGGAAGACTTCTGGATGAAGTCCCCACTCTCCCGGGTGGAGGTCGTGCCTGCTGAGGAAGTCTGCTTCCCAGTTGTCCACTCCCAGAATGAACACTGCTGACAGTGCTAACATGTGATTTTCCGCCCATCGGAGAATCCTTGTGGCTTCTGCCATCGCCATCCTGCTTCTTGTGCCGCCCTGTCGGTTTACATGGGCGACCGCCGTGATGTTGTCTGACTGGATCAGTACCGGCTGGTTTTGAAGCAGGGGTCTTGCCTGACTTAGGGCATTGTAAATGGCCCTTAGTTCCAGAATATTTATGTGTAGGGAAATCTCCTGGCTTGACCATAGTCCTTGGAAGTTTCTTCCCTGTGTGACTGCCCCCCAGCCTCGAAGGCTGGCATCCGTGGTCACAAGGACCCAGTCCTGTATGCCGAATCTGCGGCCCTCTAGAAGATGAGCACTCTGCAGCCACCACAGCAGAGACACCCTGGTCCTTGCAGACAGGGTTATCAGCCGATGCATCTGAAGATGCGATCCGGACCACTTGTCCAACAGATCCCACTGAAAGATTCTTGCATGGAACCTGCCGAATGGAATTGCTTCGTAGGAAGCAACCATTTTTCCCAGGACTCGCGTGCAGTGATGCACCGACACCTGTTTCGGTTTTAGGAGGTCTCTGACTAGAGATGACAGCTCCTTGGCTTTCTCCTCCGGGAGAAACACTTTTTTCTGGTCTGTGTCCAGAACCATCCCCAGGAATAGTAGACGCGTCGTAGGAACCAGCTGCGACTTTGGAATATTCAGAATCCAGCCGTGCTGTTGTAGCACTTCCCGAGATAGTGCTACTCCGACCAACAACTGCTCCCTGGACCTCGCCTTTATAAGGAGATCGTCCAAGTACGGGATAATTAAAACTCCCTTTTTCCGAAGGAGTATCATCATTTCGGCCATTACCTTGGTAAATACCCTCGGTGCCGTGGACAGACCAAACGGCAACGTCTGGAATTGGTAATGACAGTCCTGTACCACAAATCTGAGGTACTCCTGGTGAGGAGGGCAAATGGGGACATGTAGGTAAGCATCCTTTATGTCCAGTGTTACCATGTAATCCCCTTCCTCCAGGCTTGAAATAACCGCCCTGAGCGATTCCATCTTGAACTTGAACCTTTTCATATAAGTGTTCAAGGATTTCAAATTTAAAATGGGTCTCACTGAACCGTCCGGTTTCGGTACCACAAACATTGTGGAATAGTAACCCATTCCTTGTTGAAGGATGGGTACCTTGACTATCACCTGATGAGAATACAGCTTGTGAATTGCCTCTAGCACTGCCTCCCTGTCTGAGGGAGTTGTTGGCAAGGCAGATTTGAGAAAACGGCGAGGGGGAGACGTCTCGAATTCCAGCTTGTACCCCTGAGATACCACTTGTAAAATCCAGGGATCCACCCGTGAGCGAGCCCACTGATCGCTGAAGTTCTTGATACGGGCCCCCACCGCACCTGGCTCCGCCTGTGGAGCCCCAGCGTCATGCGGTGGACTTAGAGGAAGCGGGGGAGGACTTTTGTTCCTGGGAACTGACTGTATTTTGCAGCTTTTTCCCTCTACCTCTGCCTCTGGGCAGAAAGGACGCGCCTCTAACCCGCTTGCCTTTCTGGGGCCAAAAGGACTGTACCTGATAATACGGTGCTTTCTTTGGCTGTGAGGGAACATGGGGTAAAAATGTTGACTTCCCAGCTGTTGCTGTGGAAACTAGGTCAGAGAGACCATCCCCAAACAACTCCTCACCCTTGTAAGGCAAAACTTCCATGTGCCTTTTAGAATCTGCATCCCCTGTCCACTGCCGGGTCCATAAACCCCTCCTGGCAGAAATGGACATTGCACTTATTTTAGATGCCAGCCGGCAAATATCCCTCTGTGCATCTCTCATGTATAAGACTGCGTCTTTAATATGCTCTATGGTTAGCAATATAGTGTCCCTGTCTAAGGTATCAATATTTTCTGACAGGGAATCTGACCACGCAGCTGCAGCACTGCACATCCATGCTGAAGCAATAGCTGGTCTCAGTATAATGCCTGAGTGTGTATAAACAGACTTTAGGATAGCCTCCTGCTTCCTATCAGCAGGTTCCTTTAGGGCGGCCGTGTCCGGAGATGGTAGTGCCACCTTCTTTGACAGGCGTGTGAGCACTTTATCCACCCTAGGGGATGTCTCCCAACGTGACCTATCCTCTGGCGGGAAAGGGTACGCCAATAGTAACTTTTTAGAAATTACCAGTTTCTTATCGGGGGAAGCCCACGCTTCTTCACACACTTCATTTAATTCATCAGAAGGGGGAAAAACCACCGGAAGTTTTTTCTCCCCAAACATAATACCCTTTTTTGTGGTACCTGGGGTAATATCAGAAATGTGCAACACATTTTTCATTGCCTTAATCATGTAACGTGTGGCTCTATTGGAATGTACACTAGTCTCATCATCGTCGACACTGGAGTCGGTATCCGTGTCGACATCTGTGTCTGCCATCTGAGGTAGCGGGCGTTTTAGAGCCCCTGATGGCTTTTGAGACGCCTGGGCAGGCACGAGCTGAGAAGCCGGCTGTCCCACATCTGCTATGTCGTCAAATCTTTTATGTAAGGAGTCGACACTGTCACGTAATTCCTTCCACATGTCCATCCATTCAGGTGTCGGCCCCGCAGGGGGTCACATCACATTTATCGGCACCTGCTCCGCCTCCACATAAGCCTCCTCATCAAACATGTCGACACAGCCGTACCGACACACCGCACACACACAGGGAATGCTCTGACTGAGGACAGGACCCCCCAAAGTCCTTTGGGGAGACAGAGGGGTATATTTACTAAGCTCCCGATTTTGACCGAGATGCCGTTTTTTCTTCAAAGTGTCATCTCGGGAATTTACTAAACTCAAATCACGGCAGTGATGAGGGCATTCGTATTTTTTTGGAAGTCCAAGAAAAAAAATACGAATGAATACACCATCGGTCAAATACGCCAGCAAATTAGTAGAACTCGGTAATTTACTAAAAAGTTAAAAAGTGCAAATCTCAAAATATCCAAACACTGCCCTGAAAAATTACAAATCGTAAAAAAGTGCTAAAAAAAACCAGACCTGCTTTTTTGAGCCGTGATTGGATAGGCATGCATGGATCCATGAGATCCGTGCTTGTATATCAGTGGGAAGGGGTGGGAAAGTGTTAATTTTAATAAAAAAAAATTGCATGGGGTCCCCCCTCCTAAGCATAACCAGCCTCGGGCTCTTTGAGCCGGTCATGGTTGCAAAAATATGGGAAAACAATTGTCAGGGGTTCCCCCATATTTAAACAACCAGCACCGGGCTCTGCGCCTGGTCCTGGTTCCAAAAATACGGGGGACAAAAAGCGTAGGGGTCCCCCGTATTTTTGAAACCAGCACCGGGCTCCACTAGCTGGACAGATAATGCCACAGCCGGGGGTCACTTTTATACAGTGCCCTGCGGCCGTGGCATTAACTACCCAACTAGTCACCCCTGGCCGGGGTACCCTGGGGGAGTGGGGACCCCTTCAATCAAGGGGTCCCCCCCAGCCACCCAAGGGCCAGGGGTGAAGCCCGAGGCTGTCCCCCCCATCCAAGGGCTGTGGATGGGGGGCTGATAGCCAAAGTTAAAAGTGATTGATATTGTTTTTAGTAGCAGTACTACAAGGCCCAGCAAGCCTCCCCCGCAAGCTGGTACTTGGAGAACCACAAGTACCAGCATGCGGCGGAAAAACGGGCCCGCTGGTACCTGTAGTACTACTACTAAAAAAATACCCCAATAAAGACATTACACACACACCTTGAAAGTATAACTTTAATACATACATGCACACCAACATACATACATACTTACCTATGTACCCACGCAGGTCGGTCCTCTTCTCCAGTAGAATCCATGCTGTACCTGTTGAAAAAATTATACTCACATAATCCAGGGTAGAAGGCTCTTCTTCTTGTAATCCATTTGTAATCCACGTACTTGTTAAAATAAAAAAACGGATACCCGACCACGAACTGAAAGGGGCCCCATGTTTTCACATGGGACCCCTTTCCCCGAATGCCAGGAACCCCCTCTGACTTTGTGGTCAGCGGTGAGGTTACTCTCGGTCAACCGCTGACCACAAAGTTCCCACCATTGGTAACAATGGAGCGCATAGGCGCTACATTGTAACACTGCCGTGTGCCGCCTGTCATACAGTACAGGAGCACACAGCCAATCAGGAGGGTGCCACAACATGGCGCTCCCTGATTGGCTGATGGAACCTTCTTGGACTTAAGTCAGAGGGGGTTCCGGCATTCGGGGAAAGGGGTCCCATGTGAAAACATGGGGCCCCTTTCTGTTCGTGGTCGGGTATCCGTTTTTTTATTTTAACAAGTACGTGGATTACAAATGGATTACAAGAAGAAGAGCCTTCTACCCTGGATTATGTGAGTATAATTTTTTCAACAGGTACACCATGGATTCTACTGGAGTAGAGGACAAGACCTGCGTGGGTACATAGGTAAGTATGTATGTATGTTGGTGTGCATGTATGTATTAAAGTTATACTTTCAAGGTGTGTGTGTAATGTCTTTATTGGGGTATTTTTTTAGTAGTAGTAGTAGTACTACAGGTACCAGCGGGCCCATTTTTCCGCCGCATGCTGGTACTTGTGGTTCTCCAAGTACCAGCTTGCGGGGAGGCTTGCTGGGCCTTGTAGTACTGCTACTAAAAACAATATCAATCACTTTTAACTTTGGCTATCAGCCCCCCATCCGCAGCCCTTGGATGGGGGGGACAGCCTCGGGCTTCACCCCTGGCCCTTGGGTGGCTGGGGGGGGACCCCTTGATTGAAGGGATCCCCACTCCCCCAGGGTACCCCGGCCAGGGGTGACTAGTTGGGTAGTTAATGCCACGGCCGCAGGGCACTGTATAAAAGTGACCCCCGGCTGTGGCATTATCTGTCCAGCTAGTGGAGCCCGGTGCTGGTTTCATAAATACGGGGGACCCCTACGCTTTTTGTCCCCCGTATTTTTGGAACCAGGACCAGGCGCAGAGCCCGGTGCTGGTTGTTTAAATATGGGGGAACCCCTGACAATTTTTTCCCCATATTTTTGCAACCAGGACCGGCTCAAAGAGCCCGAGGCTGGTTATGCTTAGGAGGGGGGACCCCACGCAATTTTTTTCACAATTTTAAACTATTTAATAAAATAAAAAAAAGCACAATGAACCCCAGCACGGATCTCACAGATCCGGCCGTGATTCATTGTGTTAAAGTCGTCAGTGTTTTGCGGTTCACTCCCGTAAAACACTGAAAAAAAATACGAATGACATCGACATCGGAAAACACGAAAATGCAGAATACGACAGCTTAGTAAATTAGTCGTAATCAATTAAAAAAGTTGCAATTTTACACTTTCGATGTAATTCGTGTTCTTTCTCACTCCAAATCGGTAAGAATACGAATCTTAGTAAATATACCCCAGAGAGAGAGTATGCCAGCACACACCAGAGCGCTATATAATGCAGGGATTCACACTACACACAGTGATTTTTCCCCTATAGCTGCTAATATTATACAGATTGCGCCTAAATTTAGTGCCCCCCCTCTCTTTTTTACCCTATGGAGTCTGGAAACTGCAGGGGAGAGCCTGGGGAGCGTCCTTCCAGCGGAGCTGTGAGGGAAAATGGCGCCAGTGTGCTGAGGGAGATAGCCCCGCCCCTTTTTCGGCGGACTTCTCCCGCTTTTTTATGGATAGTTATGGCAGGGGATTTTACACACATAGTCTTAATGACTATATTATGTGGTAATTTGCCAAGTAAGGCACTCTTTTTGCAGCCCCGGGGCGCCCCCCCCCCCAGCGCCCTGCACCCATCAGTGACCGGAGTGTGTGGTGTGCATGGGGAGCAATGGCGCACAGCTGTGCGATACCTTAATGAAGACCGAAGTCTTCTGCCGCCGATTTCCAGGAACGTCTTCTTGCTTCTGGCTCTGCAAGGGGGACGGCGGCGCGGCTCCGGGACCGGACGACCGAGGATGGGCCTGTGTTCGATCCCTCTGGAGCTAATGGTGTCCAGTAGCCTAGAAGCCCAAGCTAGCTGCAAGCAGGTAGGTTCGCTTCTCTCCCCTCAGTCCCTCGTAGCAGTGAGTCTGTTGCCAGCAGATCTCACTGAAAATAAAAAACCTAAATTATACTTTCTTTTCTAGGAGCTCAGGAGAGCCCCTAGTGTGCATCCAGCTCGGCCGGGCACAAAATTCTAACTGAGGTCTGGAGGAGGGGCATAGAGGGAGGAGCCAGTGCACACCAGGTAGTCCTAAATCTTTCTTAGATGTGCCCAGTCTCCTGCGGAGCCGCTATTCCCCATGGTCCTTACGGAGTCCCCAGCATCCACTTAGGACGTTAGAGAAAAAAGCTTTGGATCAATATCCGTCGGGAATCATCTCCTTCGTCCATACACACCGGTAAAGCAGAAGAACTGTTCCCGCGTCGGAAAGCACTGCGACGAAGAGTCACCGGCAAACGGTTTGCGACACATATGTTGTGTAAAATGCAACATGCATTTACCATGCCGCAAACCTTCGCCGGTGAGTACAAAAGAGCACCACCGGAGGTGTCTAAACATCTAAACCGGCTTTTAAGTACACCGAAGGCACGCTCAATTACTCCCCTCGATGCTTTGTGTGTCTCTTGGTAACGTTTTTCTGCTCTACCAACAGGATTAGACAATGGGGTCAAGAGCCACGATTTGTTGGGATAACCCGCATCGCCTATGGAAATGAAAAAACTGGTGGGTAATATAAAAAATAAAAATAAAAAATAAAATAAAAACAATTAAAATAAATACCTAACAGCCAGCCACCCGGCATGTTTCCTGTTTCGAAATTGTCAAACAGCGATGACTGATTTAGGATGAAGGAGTCGTGAGACGATCCAGGAAATCCCCCAAAAATATTCAAAAATTTCATGTTGACATCACAGACCGCCTGTATATTCATGGAATGGAAATGTTTTCGGTTCCGAAAACATTCTTCCGAATTCCGTGGCGGTCTGATCTGCACGTGGGTACAGTCAATCGCGCCCAGAACATTGGGAAAATTGTGTTTGGCGAAAAAGCCTAATTTGATCTCACGACATCCGCTGTCTGTATCTGGAAATGTGATGAACTGGATCGTCAATTTGCGGAAAGCCCTAATGACCTGGGTTATACAGCGCGACAGTGTCGACTGTGAAAAACCGCATGTTTGAGACAAAGTAGGCTGCAATGTGCCTAACGCCAAAAAATGTAACGTAGCCAGCAGTTTCTGGAAACCGCTGACTGCGCGATTGGTCCGTGCCCGAGGTTCCAGGTCGGCCTCCAACAGATCGTACAGCGAATATATGTCGCGAGTCGATAAGCGATAAGGAAAATTATTCCACAAGAGAGCTGACTGTTAATGGCTCCTTCTCCCTGAAGTCTCAAACCCGGGAGTGAGGATAGAGGAGGGGCTTTGCAGAAGTGTATCCTGGGTAAAACTGTGGAATCATGGGTACATTTCTCTCAGCAGAGTGAAGAAAAAAATATTCTTTTTAAAAATCAATTAAATAATACTTGTGAGTCAAAAAAGACAAACCAAGTAGATAATCCCTTCAAATATAAATAGATATGCTATTAGCAATCCAAAAAGCAAAAAAAAAAACATTTTTTTTTTTTATTAGATCCCGCCAGCAAAGTGAGGCGGAATGAAATTGCCGAAATTGCTGTCGAAAAGCACTGTTGTCGAATCGACATTCTTCAATTGAATATACTTTTGTCGAAAAGCCGCATTTTGACCATTGCAGACATGTCGAATTTTGAAAATGTCGATTTGCAAAAAGTCAAATCTGAAACGGCAGGTATTTTGACGAAAAGTACTGTATTGCATTGTCGAATCCAATTTGACATGTTTTTTTTTGTCAAAAATGCCCCGTTTTTCGACTTTCGCGGCAATTCGACCACAATTGCATATACCCCTTAGCAGCGCTTTACTCTTCTCCCTTATGTCTTAATTATGGGTCTTATTGAAAATATGTGGTCCTTCTGTCAGAGTGGGACCATTAAAATTACAACATTTATAATGGGTCCTTTTAACTGTAAGATCCCCGTCACAATCAATTCTCTTTACCGGTATAGAAATCACCATCCCTGTCAGTTCTTTTAGCGGGTATATAGGTCACCTGTCAGATTGGAACCATTAAAATTACGGCATTTTAAACGGGTCCTTTTAACTGTATGATCCCCGTCACAGTCAGTTCTCTTTAGAGGTATAGAAATCACCGTCCCCAGGGCCGGTGCAAGGTTTCTCGGCACCCTAGGCAAAACTTCTGCCTACTGCCCCTTCCCCCTACCTGATCTTCAGGAGAAAGGCATACTGCTGTTCTCCCCCACCCCGTCTGTTGTATGGCTGCTCTCTTCTCCCCATCTCGCCAGTCTGTGTGGTCTCCTGCTGCCCCCCCAACCCCATTCTTTTAAATGTCATCTGTTCTATCCCTTCCACCATCTGTGTGCATGCCAGCTGCTCATCTCCCCCCCCCCCCCCCCTGACTGCTGCTCTCCCCCTCTTTTCTTATTAAATGCAGAAAGTGCACTGTGCAGCCACCTTACCACCAGGCTGCGATGAGGAGTTGGGACTGAGTAGTCTGTGAAAGAGCCTGGAATGAAGAGCAGCATCGCATGTCACCCCCAGCCAAGACTCCAGGAGCTGTCAAAGTTACTGCCTGTGCCAGGTGGAGCTGGATGCTGCAATACAGGAGCTTGGCAGTCGCGGCTACTGTAGATACGAGTGCCAGGGAGATTGAGGCGGCTATGAGATGTAGGACCACACTACCTTTTTCATGCAGCTGTAGCAGACCGCCCCTTCAGGTCACGGCGACTCTAGGCAGCTGCCTAAAGCTGCCTAGTGGAAGCTTCGGCCCTGACCGTCCCTGTCAGTTCTTTTTACGGGTATAGAGATCACCTGTTCAGTTAGCAGCGGCGGCTCCAAACAAGTCCGTTTCCTCCCACGTCCTGTGAGCTGCAGCTCCGAGATGAACAATGGTCTGCCGGCAGACTTTGGTCTCCGTTTACCGCATCTTCCTCCTCCTTCTTCCTGGACTTCCCTTTTTCCGGTGTGAGTGCTTCAGCTACTCTGATACAGAAGCTGAAAGCATTCTTTACACACCAACTTTGCACGAAAATATGACAGCAACGAGCAATGAAGATCTGTATAAGGATTGGTACTTCTTAAAGAGACTATTATTTGTACCATGCCATTACGCTGTCAGACTACTACAAGGAGAAACTCATACCACGAGGATTCAGGGTGAGAAACCAACCCACAATTGGTAGAAATAATATACCATTCTGAAAAAAGTCAGTTGGTATTCTTAATAAATGTTCTATGGATTTACTCCTTTTAGTTATAGAGGAGTCAACCAAAGAGTTGAATGCTACAAGGGCCAAATTACAGACATTTGAGGTAACACATAAGGATACCCTTCTACAGGACATGTCGAACAAGTGGTTGGAGAAATTGTCTACACAAGCAGAACAATATAAGCAGGACCTAATAAAGGTCAGGAAAGAAAAGAAGCGGAAAGTGCAAATAGACTATGAACAGAACCAAGTATATATGTGGCTCAATTCACCAAAACAAACACGGGTGTACAGACAGAAAACGAGATATCGGAGAACAAGAAGGACATATAGAGAATATGATGCATCGAGCACCTCCATGAGTGATACGGATCCACAACCATCAATGTCAGAAGCATCGGACCCTTTAGGAGTTCGCACAAGGGCGGCATACAAAAAAACGCCCGCAGGTACAACAGGCGTGGCAAGCAGCACGAGAGGCAGAAAAAATATCAAAAAGACAACAAGCTAGGTGAGCTGGTTTTTAATCTTTCCTCCACTCCGTTTCAGTAAGTGAAAATAGGGTTCTCTCTAAAGGACTATCATTCACCCCGATGGTTAAATCCATGGAAAGTCGAGACATACAAGTTTAGTAGAACCTTATGTTTAAAGGAACACTATGGTAAATTTGTTCAACCAAATGACATGACAATAATCAATGATATACCACCTAAATTGAAGAAATTGTCACAGAAATCCAAAATTTGATCCCAAAACCCACAGTGCTTCCATAAAACCTTCACTAGGATGATGGAAGCTGAGGGAGAGAGTGCTGCAAATAAAAAACATCAACATAACAACTTAACTAGAGACGAATATCAGGCACTCCAAGACCTCCAAAAATGGCAAGACATTATTATCCGTAAGGCCGATAAAGGAGGAGCAGTTGTGGTGATGGATTTCAAATACTATAAGGAAGAGTGCGAACAACAACTTAGTGATGAGTCCACATATCAAATGTTACCTCATGACCTCACGGTTATATACAAGAAGGAACTTGATGATATACTTGACGAAGCTGTCACGAAAACATGGATCACTAATGGCCTAAAAAAGGTTATGACAGTGGACTTCCCTATTGTACCGGTGTTTTACATGGTACCGTAAGTACACAAGAATGTTCAAGCACCCCCAGAAAGGCCCATTATATCGGCCAGGGGATCTCTTTATCAGACATTCTATTAGGATTCTAATGCAGTATTGCAACATTTGGGCAACCTTGCTTTTGATCCAAATAACACAGTCATGTGTAGCGCAGATGTTGCCAGCCTGTACACCTGTATACCCAATGAGACGGGGTGTACAGGCGTTAACGCAATTGTTGACAGATAATCCGTATTAAGAGGGACCTCCAATTCAATTTTTTGTTCAATTATTGCGTTTAACGTTAACAAGAAATTATTTAGTGTACAATGGCAGTTTCTATTTGCAGTTGCGAGGGTGTGCGATGGGGTCAAATGTGGCCCCATCGTACACCAACGCATTTAGGTGCATGATTGAACATGACTTGATTTATACTAATCCACATTATGGATCAGTAATCCTTTATTTAAGCTTTATTGATGACTTATTAATTGTGTGGCAAGGGGATGCTGATATCCTTAAAGAGATTCTGGATGCACTCAATAGCTCTGACAGTGTGGTACAATTGACTTACCATATTAGCAATAGACATGTACACTTCCTGGATGTTGATATCAAGTTAGCAGAGGGAAAGATCCAGACAAGTTTATTTGTGAAACCTACTGATAGAAACACATTATTGAAGTCCGATAGCTTTCATCCACTGCCTCTTAAACAGGGTTTGCCTTACTCTCAAATGTTGAGAGTCAAGCGTATCACTTGCGAACCAGTTGCAGCAAATGAAGCCTTGGACAACATGATGGCTAAATTTCAACAGCGTGGTTATAAGTCGGACATGTTGAGGTGGACTAGGGAAAAAGCAGATTTATTGTCTAGAGAAGACACTCTTAAAACTACAGTAAAAACAGAAGTCACCCCTAAAATTCCCTTGGTAACAAGATACACCAATCAGAGCAAGCATCTCAAGAAGGGTATTAAAAAACTGTGGTCTATAGTTAACACCGATAGGGAGTTGCCCACCCTGAGGGATGTGCGACTTATGCCAGCCTACACTAGAGGTCGTAACCTCAAGGATAGGTTGGTAAAGATAGATGTTACTGGTATGAACTCTGATCCTACACCAGATCATTTTTTGACTAGAAAAAATGGGTGTTACCGCTGCATAGGGTGCACAACTTGTAGCTCTATGTTAGTGGGAGACCATATTAGACACCCCTATAGAGGGGTCAAATTCTTTATCAAACATGCATTGACTTACACCTCGAAATTTGTCATATACACCCCATATTGCCCATGTGGGTTGCTCTATGTGGGCAAGACCAAGTGCCAATTCAGGGAGCGTATGGCTAATCACTGTTCGGCAATACAGGCTGCTATTGCTAAAGGCCAGCCGGTTACTAGGCAATGTGCAATAGCTGGACACAGCGTGGTCAGTATCCATTGTAAAATCACAGACCATGTAGCGCCCTTAAAAAAGGTGGTAATAGGGGTAGACAGCTGTTACAGTTGGAGAGCCGCTGGATTTACCAGCTGGGTACATTATCACCAAGAGGATTGAACGAAACATTGGGGCTGCATTGTTTTCTTTAAATCTAGGCTTGAATCTAAATTTAATGTTAGATTTTTTGTGCATTACATCAAATAATAAATATCAAAGATAAATGTGACTATAGACATTGTCAATCCACTATAGAGATAGTTCTGGGATCCACTACATTTTAGTATCTAATTATAGTAGGGATTTATTCTATTGGTTCATTACTTTTTAGGAATTTTTAACCGTTTGTTGTAAGTGTTTTTAAACAGTATATGTGTGTTCTTTTGTTTGTTAGGGTTGTCACGGTTACTGCTGATCGCATGGACCTGACACCGCGCCAGCAGATGACGTCGCCGCATAGCACCAGGAACGGACATCGTTGATGCGGCAAGTTGGCCCGGCAACGCCAGACGTGTAGCCATGGTTACGGATTTCTAGACAGGCCTGCGGTGGCGCCGGAGAATGACATCATCGCTCAGTGCAATGGTCCGGAATACTCGGCATGACGGGACAGATCGGCTCCATGGACGGGTGAGTGTAATCAGCATTTGTGGGAGGTGTTAGAGGGGTATAAATGTTTTACTTGTTGTATATGGTTGATCCATGACGACGGGCATTTAGCCCGAAACATATGTAGGATTTCATCCAAATAAACTTCAGCACATCGCAAGACTCCAGAGTGCCGCCTGCATATTTTAACTAATCATTGGGCTACTATACCTGAGGAAGGCACCGGAGCACTAGCTGCTGTATATGAGAAACTCAGAAAGAAGTATATTATAAAACTAGAATGGTGTTCAGGACGAATATTGATAATATTGGGCAAAAGCTGGAGATTAATATCTAAAGTCTGTTTTTAGAGAAGAGCAGTTGGTTACACTGAGTTGGTTGTGGCAGGTGGGCAGTGTGGCAGCGGTCAGGGTCGATCGCACGTATACCCCCATCAGACAGTGCACACCCTAATAAAATGTACTGCTCACGCCAATGATCAGGGTGTGATATCGGTGTGACCTGTGTATAGGGATCAGGGTGTATCAGGTGTGTGATATCGGTGTGACATGTGTATAGTGATCAGTAGATCTGGATTAAGGTATTTGGGGGCCTGGGGTACTTAAGACAGGGGTGCCCTATGGTCTAAAATGAAAACATTTAAATATATATATATATATATATATATATTAGTGATGAGCGGGTTCGGTTTCTCGGAAACCGAACCCCCCCGAACTTCACCCTTTTTACACGGGTCCGAACCATACTCGGATTCTCCCGTATGGCTCGGTTAACCCGAGCACGCCCGAACGTCATCATCCCGCTGTCGGATTCTCGCGAGATTCGGATTCTATATAAGCAGCCGCACGTCGCCGCCATTTTCACTCATGCATTGGAAATGTTAGGGAGAGGACGTGGCTGGCGTCCTCTCCGTTATTGTTGAATTTGATTGTGCACTATTGCTTAATTGTGGGGAGGGCTGGGGAGCAGCTGTATAATATAGGAGGAGTACAGTGCAGAGTTTTGCTGATCAGTGACCACCAGTTATCCGTTCTCTGCCTGAAAAAAACGCTCCATATCTGTGCTCAGTGTGCTGCATATATCTGTGCTCACACTGCTTAATTGTGGGGACTGGGGAGCAGCTGTATTATATAGCAGGAGTACAGTGCAGAGTTTTGCTGACAGTGACCACCAGTATACGTTGTCTGCCTGAAAAACACTCCATATCTGTGCTCAGTGTGCTGCTTTATTGTGGGGACTGGGGACCACCAGTATAATATTATATAGGAGGAGTACAGTGCAGAGTTTTGCTGACCAGTGACCACCAATATATAATATATAGCATTACGGTACAGTAGGCCACTGCTGCACCTACCTCTGTGTCGTCATTAAGTATACTATCCATTTAGATTCTATACCTGTGGTGCATTTCAGTTGTGCAGTTTGCTGACACAGTGACCACCAGTATACTATATATAGCAGTACGGTACGGAAGGCCACTGCTGTACCTACCTCTGTGTCGTCATTAAGTATACTATCCATCTACATTCTATACCTGTGGTGCATTTTAGTTTTGCAGTTTGCTGACACAGTGACCACCAGTATACTATATATAGCAGTACGGTACGGAAGGCCACTGCTGTACCTACCTCTGTGTCGTCATTAAGTATACTATCCATCTACATTCTATACCTGTGGTGCATTTTAGTTTTGCAATTTGCTGACACAGTGACCACCAGTATACTATATATAGCAGTACGGTACGGAAGGCCACTGCTGTACCTACCTCTGTGTCGTCATTAAGTATACTATCCATCTACATTCTATACCTGTGGTGCATTTTAGTTTTGCAGTTTGCTGACACAGTGACCACCAGTATACTATATATAGCAGTACGGTACGGAAGGCCACTGCTGTACCTACCTCTGTGTCGTCATTAAGTATACTATCCACCTACATTCTATACCTGTGGTGCATTTTAGTTTTACAGTTTGCTGACACAGTGACCACCAGTATACTATATATAGCAGTACGGTACGGAAGGCCACTGCTGTACCTACCTCTGTGCCGTCATTAAGTATACTATCCATCTACATTCTATACCTGTGGTGCATTTTAGTTTTCCAGTTTGCTGACACAGTGACCACCAGTATACTATATATAGCAGTACGGTACGGAAGGCCACTGCTGTACCTACCTCTGTGTCGTCATTAAGTATACTATCCATCTACATTCTATACCTGTGGTGCATTTTAGTTTTGCAGTTTGCTGACACAGTGACCACCAGTATACTATATATAGCAGTACGGTATGGAAGGCCACTGCTGTACCTACCTCTGTGTCATCATTAAGTATACTATCCATCTACATTCTATACCTGTGGTGCATTTTAGTTTTGCAGTTTGCTGACACAGTGACCACCAGTATACTATATATAGCAGTACGGTACGGAAGGCCACTGCTGTACCTACCTCTGTGTCGTCATTAAGTATACTATCCATCTACATTCTATACATGTGGTGCATTTTAGATTTGCAGTTTGCTGACACAGTGACCACCAGTATACTATATATAGCAGTACGGTACGGAAGGCCACTGCTGTACCTACCTCTGTGTCGTCATTAAGTATACTATCCATCTACATTCTATACCTGTGGTGCATTTTAGTTTTGCAGTTTGCTGACACAGTAACCACCAGTATACTATATATAGCAGTACGGTACGGAAGGCCACTGCTGTACCTACCTCTGTGTCGTCATTAAGTATACTATCCATCTACATTCTATACCTGTAGTGCATTTTAGTTTTGCAGATTGCTGACAGTGACCACCAGTATATATAGAAGTACGGTACGGAAGGCCACTGCTCTACCTACCTCTGTGTCGTCAAGTATACTATCCATCCATACCTGTGGTGCATTTCAGTTGTGTGCAGTATATATAGTAGTAGGCCATTGCTATTGATAGTTACTGGCATA
The DNA here is from genome assembly GCF_028390025.1 of Pseudophryne corroboree. Lineage (NCBI taxonomy): Eukaryota > Metazoa > Chordata > Amphibia > Anura > Myobatrachidae > Pseudophryne > Pseudophryne corroboree. Next base: position 393,515,621 of record NC_086450.1, read on the forward strand.
TAATTCCACACATTAAAAAATGGAGAACAAAAATGTGGAGGTTAAAATAGGAAAAGATCAAGATCCACTTCCACCTCGTGCTGAAGCTGCTGCCACTAGTCATGGCCGAGACGATGAAATGCCATCAACGTCGTCTGCCAAGGCCGATGCCCAATGTCATAGTAGAGAGTATGTAAAATCCAAAAAACAAAAGTTCAGTAAAATGACCCAAAAATCAAAATTAAAAGCGTCTGAGGAGAAGCGTAAACTTGCCAATAAGCCATTTACGACACGGAGTGGCAAGGAACGGCTGAGGCCCTGGCCTATGTTCATGGCTAGTGGTTCAGCTTCACATGAGGATGGAAGCACTCATCCTCTCGCTAGAAAAATGAAAAGACTTAAGCTGGCAAAAGCACAGGCAAAAGCACAGCAAAGAACTGTGGGTTCTTCTAAATCACAAATACCCAAGGAGAGTCCAATTGTGTCGGTTGCGATGCCTGACCTTCCCAACACTGGACGGGAAGAGCTTGCGCCTTCCACCATTTGCACGCCCCCTGCAAGTGCTGAAAGGAGCACCCGCAGTCCAGTTCCTGATAGTCAAATTGAAGATGTCACTGTTGAAGTACACCAGGATGAGGATATGGGTGTTGCTGGCGCTGGGGAGGAAATTGACCAGGAGGATTCTGATGGTGAGGTGGTTTGTTTAAGTCAGGCACCCGGGGAGACACCTGTTGTCCGTGGGACGAATATGGCCATTAACATGCCTGGTCAAAATACAAAAAAAATCAGCTCTTCGGTGTGGAATTATTTCAACACAAATGCGGACAACAGGTGTCAAGCCGTGTGTTGCCTTTGTCAAGCTGTAATAAGGAGAGGTAAGGACGTTAACCACCTCGGAACATCCTCCCTTATACGTCACCTGCAGCGCATTCATCAAAAGTCAGTGACAAGTTCAAAAACTTTGGGTGACAGCGGAAGCAGTCCACTGACCACTAAATCCCTTCCTCTTGTAACCAAGCTCCTACAAACCACACCACCAACTCCCTCAGTGTCAATTTCCTCCTTACCCAGGAAAGCCAATAGTCCTGCAGGCCATGTCACTGGCAAGTCTGACGAGTCCTCTCCTGCCTGGGATTCCTCCGATGCATCCTTGAGTGTAACGCCTACTACTGCTGGCGCTGCTGTTGTAGCTGCTGGGAGTCGATCGTCATCCCAGAGGGGAAGTCGGAAGACCACTTGTACTACTTCCAGTAAGCAATTGACTGTCCAACAGTCCTTTGTGAGGAAGATGAAATATCACAGCAGTCATCCTGCTGCAAAGCAGATAACTCAGGCCTTGGCAGCCTGGGCGGTGAGAAATGTGGTTCCGGTATCCACTGTTAATTCAGAAGCAACTAGAGACTTGATTGAGGCACTGTGTCCCCGGTACCAAATACCATCTAGGTTCCATTTCTCTAGGCAGGCGATACCGAAAATGTACACAGACCTCAGAAAAAGACTCACCAGTGTCCTAAAAAATGCAGTTGTACCCAATGTCCACTTAACCACGGACATGTGGACAAGTGGAGCAGGGCAGACTCAGGACTATATGACTGTGACAGCCCACTGGGTAGATGTATTGCCTCCCGCAGCAAGAACAGCAGCGGCGGCACCAGTAGCAGCATCTCGCAAACGCCAACTCGTTCCTAGGCAGGCTACGCTTTGTATCACCGCTTTCCAGAAGAGGCACACAGCTGACAACCTCTTACGGAAACTGAGGAAGATCATCGCAGAATGGCTTACCCCAATTGGACTCTCCTGGGGATTTGTGACATCGGATAACGCCAGCAATATTGTGTGTGCATTACATCTGGGCAAATTCCAGCACGTCCCATGTTTTGCACATACAGTGAATTTGGTGGTGCAGAATTATTTAAAAAACGACAGGGGCGTGCAAGAGATGCTGTCGGTGGCCCGAAGAATTGCGGGCCACTTTCGGCATTCAGCCACCGCGTACAGAAGACTGGAGCACCACCAAACATTCCTGAACCTGCCCTGCCATCATCTGAAGCAAGAGGTGGTAACGAGGTGGAATTCAACCCTCTATATGCTTCAGAGGATGGAGGAGCAGCAAAAGGCCATTCAAGCCTATACATCTGCCCACGATATAGGCAAAGGAGGGGGAATGCACCTGACTCAAGCGCAGTGGAGAATGATTTCAACGTTGTGCAAGGTTCTGCAACCCTTTGAACTTGCCACACGTGAAGTCAGTTCAGACACTGCCAGCCTGAGTCAGGTCATTCCCCTCATCAGGCTTTTGCAGAAGAAGCTGGAGACATTGAAGGAGGAGCTAAAACAGAGCGATTCCGCTAGGCATGTGGGACTTGTGGATGGAGCCCTTAATTCGCTTAACCAGGATTCACGGGTGGTCAATCTGTTGAAATCAGAGCACTACATTTTGGCCACCGTGCTCGATCCTAGATTTAAAACCTACGTTGGATCTCTCTTTCCGGCGGACACAAGTCTGCAGAGGTTCAAAGACCTGCTGGTGAGAAAATTGTCAAGTCAAGCGGAACGTGACCCATCAACATCTCCTCCTTCACATTCTCCCGCAACTGGGGGTGCGAGGAAAAGGCTAAGAATTCCAAGCCCACCCGCTGGCGGTGATGCAGGGCAGTCTGGAGCGAGTGCTGACATCTGGTCCGGACTGAAGGACCTGCCAACGATTACTGACATGTCGTCTACTGTCACTTCATATGATTCTCTCACCATTGAAAGAATGGTGGAGGATTATATGAGTGACCGCATCCAAGTAGGCACGTCAGACAGTCGGTACGTATACTGGCAGGAAAATGAGGCAATTTGGAGGCCCTTGCACAAACTGGCTTTATTCTACCTAAGTTGCCCTCCCTCCAGTGTGTACTCCGAAAGAGTGTTTAGTGCAGCCGCTCACCTTGTCAGCAATCGGCGTACGAGGTTACTTCCAGAAAATGTGGAGAAGATGATGTTCATCAAAATGAATTATAATCAATTCCTCCGTGGAGACATTCACCAGCAGCAATTGCCTCCACAAAGTACACAGGGACCTGAGATGGTGGATTCCAGTGGGGACGAATTAATAATCTGTGAGGAGGGGGATGTACACAGTGAAAGGGGTGAGGAATCGGAGGATGATGATGAGGTGGACATCTTGCCTCTGTAGAGCCAGTTTGTGCAAGGAGATATTGATTGCTTCTTTTTTTGGTGGGGGCCCAAACCAACCAGTCATTTCAGTCACAGTCGTGTGGCAGACCCTGTCGCTGAAATGATGGGTTCGTTAAAGTGTGCATGTCCTGTTTATACAACATAAGGGTGGGTGGGAGGGCCAAAGGACAATTCCATCTTGCACCTCTTTTTTCTTTAATTTTTCTTTGCATCATGTGCTGTTTGGGGACAATTTTTTTGAAGTGCCATCCTGCCTGACACTGCAGTGCCACTCCTAGATGGGCCAGGTGTTTGTGTCGGCCACTTGTGTCGCTTAGCTTAGTCACACAGCGACCTTGGTGCGCCTCTTTTTTTCTTTGCATCATGTGCTGTTTGGGGACTATTTTTTTGAAGTGCCATCCTGCCTGACACTGCAGTGCCACTCCTAGATGGGCCAGGTGTTTGTGTCGGCCACTTGTGTCGCTTAGCTTAGCCATCCAGCGACCTCGGTGCAAATTTTAGGACTAAAAATAATATTGTGAGGTGTGAGGTGTTCAGAATAGACTGGAAATGAGTGGAAATGATGGTTATTGAGGTTAATAAAACTATGGGATCAAAATGACCCCCAAATTCTATGATTTAAGCTGTTTTTTAGTTTTTTTTGTAAAAAACACCCGAATCCAAAACACACCCGAATCCGACAAAAATTTTTCGGTGAGGTTTTGCCAAAACGCGTCCGAATCCAAAACACGGCCGCGGAACCGAATCCAAAACCAAAACACAAAACCCGAAATATGTCCGGTGCACATCACTAATATATATATACTGTATATATATTATATTTATACATACACACCAAGCCTCCCTTTCCCACAGCCTGAACCTAAACCTCAGTCACCGCAGCCTGACCCTAACCCTCTCCCCGCAGCCTAAACCTAACCCCCCTCCTCGCAGCCTAAACTTAACACGTCCTTCCCGTGGCTTACCTCTCTGGCGGACCGGCAGACACTCGTTCGGGATTTCGGCGGTCGGGATTGTGATCCTAGTCGAGATGCCGGTGCTGGCTTTCCAAGCAGTGTTGGGATTCTGGCGTCGGTATTTCGACTGCCGGGATCCCGACCGGATCTCACTATTCCATATAATTTATATATACATATACAAATTCATACAGGTATCCGGCACTCAGCAATATAGTATTTATAATACCCGGGTGCCATTATAAAAGGGACAACACCCCCAAGATATAGTTTCCAATAGATAGCAGCACTCCAGGATAGCAGTGAAAAAACATGCTTTTATTCAATCATCACATCAATGTTTCAGGGTTTTATCCCCTTCATCAGGATAACCACACAGTGTAAAAACAAACATATTTAGTACTTTTAGTACAGAAAGGCAGATACAGCTCCTCCTGGAGTTCGCCCATGGTCAGAAGCAGAAGAACACGTAGGGCAGTACGGAAGGTGTAATGGTTAGCATTACTGCCTCACAGCACTGAGGTCATGGGTTTGACTCCCGCAATAGCTCTAACTGTGTGGAGTTTGTATATTCTCCCCGTACGTGGGTTTCCTCTGGGTACTCCGGTTTCCTCCCACAATATAAAAATATACTGGTAGGTTAATTGGACTCCAACAAAATTAACCCTAGCGTGAATGTGTGTGCATGTACATGTGAAAGGAATATAGATTGTAAGCTCCCCTGAGGCAGTGACTGATGTGAATGGTCAAATATCCTCTCTGTAAAGTGCTGCGGAATATGTGCGCTATATAAATAACTGGTAATAAATAAATAACACGTCTTAGAGAAGGGGACAGATGTTTCGTCTTATCTTCAGTCAGGAAAAGTATTTCTGCATTGTTTTGTAAAGGAAACCTGTAACAGCGAGACGCACTAATCTGTAACATAGCCTGTTTCTTGTTGCTTTTATGCACCAAACGTATGATGTATTTTATGCACGCAGATGTGTTACTTAGTATGTGGTTAACCTCATAATCCGGGAGAACAACCAGTTAACTCAGGCAGCAGGTTTACACAATGTGTTGTGTCATGTTACCATCTGACACAATCCCGTTTCATTTCAAGATATCAGTCTGCATCTCTTTTGGTTCAAGTTTCTGCATGCTGAATAAGGGCTAAATTTACTTTTGTTTCAAATAAATGTATCATATTGTGTAACTGACATATTGAAGCATTACACTTTGTGTTGCACACTTTTCCCAACATTTGGATGCATAGTCAAGATGATATACAGAGCGATGATGTGCAGTGACCAATAAGATCTTAGCTTTATCAGTCTAGTGTTGTTGAATCTCTGAAAGCTAGCATCTGATTAGTTGTTGTTCGTTACAGCATGTCTTCTACTTGTTACTCTTTTAAAGAATATTATGAGCCGTCTTCAAAATGTGACAACTTTTTTCCCCTTGGTAACGCTGCTTTACTGTTGTCAATTGGTGTTAATTTTATCTCAGTAGTAGTCCTAGTAAGCCATCCGACATCCAGTAACCCCTTCTGCTACCTGACTTATTAAATCTTACAGATACAGTGGATATTATATAGATAGATACATACATAGACAAAGTACCAATCAATCAGCTCCTGTCGTTTTACTACAGCGCATCCGGAAAATATTCACAGTGCTTCACTTTTTCCACATTTTGTTATGCTACAGCCTTATTCCAAACTGGAATAAATTCATTTTTCCCCTCAAAATTCGACACACAATACCCCATAATGACAACGTGAAAAAAAGTTTTTTTGAGATTTTTGCTAATTTATTAAAAATAAAAAACTAAGAAGTCACATGTACATAATGTATACACACATATGTATAAGTAAATATGGACTATCATTAATACTGATAGCGACTTACCGGCCCTATATAACTCTCATTTGATGCCAGCATATACGAGAGATAGAAATTTGAAAGACCTTCTGGTTAAACTAGATGTCACGGAGCTTAATAAGCAACCAGAGACACCTCACTTCTTGACAAGAAAAGCGGGATATTACTGTTGTGTGGGGTGCGTTACCTGTAGATCTTTATTAACACTGACACGATAGCACACCCGCATACCGGCAAAAAATTTGCTATTAAATACCCTCTTACATGTACATCTAAATTTGTTGTATATGTCATGCCTTGCCCATGTGGCCTATATTGTGTGGGCAAGATGGACTGCCAATTTAAAGAAAGGATGGCTAACCATAGATTGGCGAATAGATCGGCCCTCAGTAGGGGTAATAGTGACCAACCACTTGCCCGTCATTGTGCAAGAAATGGGCATGGAGTGGCATCTATTCGTGCAAAAACCATTGACCATATTAATAATAATAATAATAATAATAATAATTTTATTTATATAGCGCTCTTTCTCCAACAGGACTCAAGGCGCTTTACAGACATCTAAACAATGCACATAATACAGAGGATTTGAGTAATACAGAAATAGATCAGCAACACAGACAAAGGAAAACCTTAAGCACACAGAAAGCGTAATGCATGATTCGTGAAGACATTTTGGGTAATAATTTCCAAGGGTTGTGTATTCCACCCTCACAAGGTACCAGGTGTAGCAGCCATCTTGGGCACACAGCGTAGGATTACCCAGGGTGGAATAGTCTACCCGCAGAAGAGATTACACAAAATGGGGGTGATTTCAGAGTCCTACAGTTCACAGTAGGGTACCATCAAAACCACCAGGCCCATGTATTTTTCATCCCATTCACAAGTGTACTATATGTGGCAGCCATGTTTGGCACACTTCGAAGGTTACACTGTGGGAGGTGAGCCATACAAGGGCCAAGTGCATATATGGGAAAACTGAGACGTGTGTAGTAATATGATGTACCCTGTATGTAGGGCGCAATGGCAGGGTGTGCAACCAGTGGGGGGTGGGGGGGGGGGAATAAACAATAGCAGGCAACCAGTGGCTGAGGGAAAATTGGGATAACATTATTTTGATAAGATCATAGTACGGGTGGGTATGAGAATGTGGGGAGCACACTCAGGAGCAATGGAGATGTCACTGCTGAGCCTGGTCTTGGTGCTCTTCCCCCACAGTACGCTGCTCATCTTGAGGGTTTGGCCCAGGGGCAGACTTGATGTTCTCATCCGGAGAGGTGGTAAGCCTGGTTCTGGAGATCTCATGGTAGAGGTGAGGAGAGGCCACATAATGATACTGAGTTTTGTGGTTGTAACGCAGTCCTTCTGTTATATTGTTGGTTTGCCTTCTGTTTTCCTTCGGTTTAACACAGGTATAACACTGCTATTGATTTTAGCTGCCACTTTATAACTAGCCACTTCATATACTAGGCACTGCAGCATCCTAAGGGACTGGCCTTCAGAAAAACGTGTTAATCAAATCTAACAAATGTAAGGTCAGTAAACCCCACTCAATCACTATAAGTTTTTTGCATAGTACAGATATAAATCCACTTAGAACAGCTTTCTACACTTTTAACCATGCAATGTAATGTAGTATTTACCGAATAAAACTTTAGAAAGGCAGTTACAGTATTTACCTGTTGATAAAAAGGAGAGACAGGAGTCAATTTTGATATCAGTTGAAGATGTAACTAATGACATACAGGTATAATACTGCTATTGATTTTAGCTGCCACTTTATAACTAACCACTTCATATACTAGGCACTGCAGTGTCCTAAGGGGCAGTGCCTAGCATATTCCACCAAGTAATACAGGGGGGAACAGAAGTGAAAAGTTACTCCAATTGGAGAGTCGATGGATCTACCAATTGGATACCTTGGTCCCTAGGGGACTTAACGAATACTCCGGCCTTAACGCCTTCTTATAATGCATTTGATTTTATGTCTGCAAAAATCTAGCTCTGTAAACACTTCCTAAAGTTATATAACATATGAATTCTATATATCACAGCCATGACAAGATTTACAAAGTTCGTCTAGTAAATGATCTGATTTTAACTTGTTCATATTTGTTTTTTATCCATAGAGTTTTACTGTGTATGTAAAGTATACAATGGCATGATCTGTTGATGTTCATTTGTATACACAGATCTCCATGGTGATTGAGCTTCACAACCTTCGTAGCAGCTGACTGGTGACATCATCAACCTGCGCGACGTAGCAACACTGTCCAGTATGACGGGATCGTCATTATTCGGCGTGGTGAAAGCTCCGGGCGCATGGGGTGGGATGACCGGGGGGGGCGCCGAAGGTGAGTTAACCAATCACGTAGGTAATCATGTTATATATGTTTTGTCTTGCTGTATGTTCACTTGATTCCTGACGACGGCTAGTTAGCTGAAACATGTCGAATAACATTTTTTACTTATTCACTGAATAACCAAGTCTCACGAGTGCTGCATTACCTTCTTTCCTTTACTATTGGGTCCTGCACCTAAGGAGGGCACCGGAGCATGTTGACATAACAGAGGGGTGCCGGGTCATTGTCGACATAAATATATATATATATATGTATATATATATATATATATATATATTTGTAAAATGACTGGAGCTGATTAGTATTTTATCACTCTTCAAGGTATGATATATCTCCCCTAAATAATTTTGGTGTAAAATTTAGACTGTAAGCTCAATTCACCCGGGAATGATTAAACAGTTTTTATAAAGAGCTGCATTATACTGTATGTTGGCACTATAGAACTAAGTAAATATTATCATAGTGCCCAATGTACCTCTAGCATGGCTATTAGTTATCCATTTTCCAGTTAATTGATGATGATGATCATGATGATGATAATAATATTAATATTATTATTTATCTAGCACTCTTTCTCCAGCAGAACTCAATGAACTTTACAAGCAAACCACAGAGGGGGTTATTTAGAGTGGTTAGCAAACAAAAAAATTAGCAATTGGGCAAAACCATGTGCACTGCAGTGGGGCAGATGTAACATGTGCAGAGAGATTTGGGTGGGTTACATTATTTCTGTGCATGGTAAATATTGGCTGCTTTATTTGTACACTGCAATTTAGCTTTCAGTTTGAACAAACCCCACCAAAATCTAACTAGCCGTCCGCATGTCAATCTGCTCCCAAAATGGCCACCGCCATGGATGAGACATGCTAGAGGTCATACTTGACCTCTAGCATCTAAGTGCCGGGAAGTGGTACCAGCCGGGACCCGGGAGCGCATAGTGCTGGCGGCCGCTGCACCCTGGCAGTGAGCAGGAAAACCCCTTGGCAATGAGCATTACACACCCCTAGCAACAAACATTACCCCTGGAAACAAGCATGACACCCAGCTCATGAAACCTTTGGCAACAAGCATTACCCCCTGGCAATGAGCTTGACACCCAGTGCATGAAACCATTGGCAACAAGCATAACACGCAATGCATGAAACCCCTGGCAATGAGCAGGTCACTTAAAAGTAATTAGAGGCCATACTGTAGGGCATAATGTGTAATGGGCATTGTGGTGTGTGGCATAATGTATCACGGACATTGCGGTGTATGGTATACTGTATCACGGGCATTGTGATATGTGGTATAATTTCTCAGGAACATTGCAGTGTATAGCATAATGTATCACAGACATTGTGGTGTGTGGTATAATGGGCATTGCGGTGTGTGGCATAATGTATAATAGGCATTACAGTGTGTGGCATAATGTGTCAGGCGCATTATGGTGTGTGGCATACTGTGTAATGGGCATTATGCTGTGTGGCATATTGTGTAATGGGCATTATGGTGTGTGGCATAATGTTTAAGGGCCATTGCAGTATGTGGCATAATGTGTCAGGCACATTACGGTGTGTGGCATAATGTGTCAGGGGCATTACTGTGAGTGGCATATTGTGTAATGGGCATTATTGTGTGTGGCATAATGTCTAAGGGCCATTGCAGTATGTGGAATTATGTGTAAGGGGCATTACTATAAGTTGGGAAAATGACAAATAATGTAAGGGGCATGAATCAGGATTATTTTTTTTCCAGTGGTGGACAATGTCTGGGCGTGCAGGTTGCAAAACTGGGGTATAAGGTAGTCTTTTCCTGCAATACCAAACCCCTTGCAGTGAAGCCACACCCATTTTAGCAAGGCCACACCCCTTTTTGTGACACAAATTCTTCACTTCTCTAATGCCAATTTTGTGGTGGTGGTGGTGGGAGGATTCTGTTGCTATGTGTGAATAAGTAATACAAACATGTCAACCAGGTGCGTAGCCAGAACTTTGTGGGCCCCATAGCAACATTTTGAAGGGGCCCCATCCCAATGCTTCTAGAGAGACACTTCTCTGCAGCAGTTGTTAATGTTATGCCCTATAGTAGTGCCGTAGTTCATTTTCTGAACCACGGTAGAGCCTTATTTATTGTTATGCCCCATAGTAGTGGCCTAGTTACTTTTATGAGTCGTAGTAGTGTGTATGTCACATTTCAGAGCTGCCAGTACACATTATGCCGCACAGTACCCCCAGTTCACATTATGATATATAGCGCTCCCCATTCATATTGTGCCTCATTACAGTGCCCCGGTTCATATTATATAACATTAAAATGCCCGCCAGTTCATTTTATATCACACTACAATTAGCAGTTCCAGGGCGCATACCTAGATATATTGCAGGCCCGAAGGAAAAAGTTTGAAAGGTCCCCTACGTACCACCCAATGGCGACAAATGTATATAACGCATGTAACTGTGACAGGGAAGGTGGGCCCCTCTCAGCTCTGGGCCCCATAGCAGCTGCACTGCCTGCACCTATGGTAGCTACGCCATTGGTGTCAACAACCAAAACAAAATTGAATATTTCTGAATTAATTGCCTGATATTGTAAAATACTGTTTTGGATCTTTATATTCATTTTGCCTCCATTGCTATAATGGGAGATGATGCACACTGAAATAAAATATGTTGTTGTCAAAGTGATCAGCTGAACAATGCCACCCAGTGGTTATTCTTTTCCATGGTGGTCTGCTCATCGTCCTTTTCTTCTTTTCCCGCTTGTTTTCAGATTCCAGTAATTTGGCATTCATCCACTGATGTTAAAACGTGCATTCTAGTTATTTCAGCTAATTAGGTTATTGTTGTAGTTGTAAAATAAGGATGGGAGTTGACTTATAAACTGATTTGTGTGTATTTGCCACAGCAAGCCAAATGAATGCAACTTCGGCACAAGTCATTGCTTTTTTTTTTTTAACCTTCATTGTAAAGGGCGCAATTTGTTGCATCTAAAAATGGATCTCTTTTATCTTAATGACCAAAGTAAAATGAGCACTTGGCACATTACTGTGAATAAGGCTAATGACAAATTGTGGCTAGTGCTAGCACTGGGCTGCCCAGGAAGGCACACTTCATAGACAGACACACTTTTATCTTTGGAAAAAAACAAAAATACCACCTGCGCTCCTTGCTAGTGAACCGGCTGCTGGAACTACATGTGACTACACCAATCACAAAAATCAATGCCAATAACGAAAGAAGTTCCTGCGCACTAGAAAATAAGAATTTACTCACCGGTAATTCTATTTCTCGTAGTCCGTAGTGGATGCTGGGTACTCCGTAAGGACCATGGGGAATAGCGGGCTCCGCAGGAGACTGGGCACTCTAAAGAAAGATTAGGTACTATCTGGTGTGCACTGGCTCCTCCCTCTATGCCCCTCCTCCAGACCTCAGTTAGGGAAACTGTGCCCGGAAGAGCTGACATTACTAGGAAAGGATTTGGAATCCAGGGTATGACTCATACCAGCCACACCAATCACACCGTACAACTTGTGATAACTATACCCAGTTAACAGCATGAAACAACAAATGAGCCTCATTAACAGATGGCTCATAACAATAACCCTTTAGTTACGCAATAACTATATACATGTATTGCAGAGAGTCTGCACTTGGGACGGGCTCCCAGCATCCACTACGGACTACGAGAAATAGAATTACCGGTGAGTAAATTCTTATTTTCTCTGACGTCCTAGTGGATGCTGGGTACTCCGTAAGGACCATGGGGATTATACCAAAGCTCCCAAACGGGCGGGAGAGTGCGGATGACTCTGCAGCACCGAATGAGCAAACTCAAGGTCCTCCTCAGCCAGGGTATCAAACTTGTAGAATTTTGCAAATGTGTTTGAACCCGACCAAGTAGCAGCTCGGCAAAGTTGTAAAGCCGAGACCCCTCGGGCAGCCGCCCAAGAAGAGCCCACCTTCCTCGTGGAATGGGCTTTTACTGATTTAGGATGCGGCAGTCCAGCCGCAGAATGTGCAAGTTGAATCGTGCTACAGATCCAGCGAGCAATAGTCTGCTTTGAAGCAGGAGCACCCAGCTTGTTGGGTGCATACAGGATAAATAGCGAGTCAGTTTTCTCGACTCCAGCCGTCCTGGAAACATAGATTTTCAGGGCCCTGACTACGTCCAGCAACTTGGAATCCTCCAAGCCCCGAGTAGCCGCAGGCACCACAATAGGTTGGTTTAAATGAAACGCTGACACCACCTTAGGAAGGAATTGGGGACGAGTCCTCAATTCCGCCCTATCCGTATGGAAAATCAGATAAGGGCTTTTGCATGACAAAGCCGCCAATTCTGACACACGCCTGGCCGAAGCCAAGGCCAACAGCATGACCACTTTCCACGTGAGATATTTTAGCTCCACGGTTTTAAGTGGATCAAACCAATGCGACTTTAGGAAATCCAACACCACGTTGAGATCCCAAGGTGCCACTGGAGGCACAAAAGGGGGCTGAATATGCAGCACTCCTTTAACAAATGTCTGAACTTCAGGCAGTGAAGCCAGTTCTTTTTGGAAGAAAACCGACAGAGCCGAAATCTGGACCTTAATGGAACCCAATTTGAGGCCCATAGTCACCCCTGACTGTAGGAAGTGCAGAAATCGACCCAGCTGAAATTCCTCCGTTGGGGCCTTCCTGGCCTCACACCAAGCAACATATTTCCGCCATATGCGGTGATAAAGTTTTGCGGTCACATCCTTCCTAGCTTTAATCAGCGTAGGAATGACTTCCTCTGGAATGCCCTTTTCCTTTAGGATCCGGTGTTCAACCGCCATGCCGTCAAACTCAGCCGCGGTAAGTCTTGGAACAGACAGGGCCCCTGCTGCAGCAGGGCCTGTCTGAGCGGCAGAGGCCATGGGTCCTCTGAGATAATTTCTTGAAGTTCTGGGTACCAAGCTCTTCTTGGCCAATCCGGAACAATGAGTATAGTTCTTACTCCTCTTCTTCTTATTATCCTCAGTACCTTGGGTATGAGAGGAAGAGGAGGGAACACATAAACCGACTGGTACACCCACGGTGTCACTAGAGCGTCCACAGCTATTGCCTGAGGGTCTCTTGACCTGGCGCAATATCTTTTTAGTTTTTTTGTTGAGGCGGGACGCCATCATGTCCACCTTTAGCCGTTCCCAACGGTTTACAATCATTTGGAAGACTTCTGGATGAAGTCCCCACTCTCCCGGGTGGAGGTCGTGCCTGCTGAGGAAGTCTGCTTCCCAGTTGTCCACTCCCGGAATGAACACTGCTGACAGTGCTATCACGTGATTCTCCGCCCATCAAAGAATCCTTGTGGCTTCTGCCATTGCCATCCTGCTTCTTGTGCCGCCCTGGCGGTTTACATGGGCGACCGCTGTGATGTTGTCTGACTGAATCAGAACTGGTTGGTTTTGAAGCAGGGGTTCTGCTTGACTCAGGGCATTGTAAATGGCCCTTAGTTCCAGAATATTTATGTGTAGGGAAGTTTCCTGACTCGACCATTGTCCTTGGAAGTTTCTTCCCTGGGTGACTGCCCCCCAACCTCGGAGGCTTGCATCCGTGGTCACCAGGACCCAGTCCTGTATGCCGAATCTGCGTCCTTCGAGCAGATGAGCACTCTGCAGCCGCCACCACAGCAGAGACACCCTGGCCCTCGGGGACAGGGTGATTAACCGATGCATCTGGAGATGCGATCCGGACCACTTGTCCAACAGATCCCACTGGAAGATCCTTGCATGGAACCTGCCGAAGGGAATTGCTTCGTACGAAGCTACCATCTTTCCTAGGACTCGCGTGCAGTGATGCACCGACACCTGCTTTGGTTTCAGGAGGTCCCTGACCAGAGATGATAATTCCTGGGCCTTCTCCTCCGGGAGAAAAATCTTCTTCTGTTCTGTGTCCAGAATCATGCCCAAGAACAGCAGACGCGTCGCAGGAATAAGCTGTGACTTTGGAATATTCAGAATCCAGCCGTGCTGATGCAGCACTTCCTGAGATAGTGCTACGCTGACTAGCAACTGCTCTTTGGACCTCGCCTTTATAAGGAGATCATCCAAGTACGGGATAATTATGACTCCTTTCTTTCGGAGGAGCATCATCATTTCAGCCATTACCTTGGTAAATACCCTCGGTGCCGTGGACAGACCAAATGGCAACGTCTGGAATTGGTAATGACAGTCCTGTACCACAAATCTGAGGTACTCCTGGTGGGGTGGATAAATGGGGACATGCAGGTATGCATCCTTGATGTCCAATGACACCATAAAATCCCCCTCTTCCAGGCTTGCAATAACCGCTCTGAGCGATTCCATCTTGAACTTGAACTTTTTTATATAAATGTTCAAGGATTTTAAATTTAGAATGGGTCTCACCGAACCGTCTGGTTTCGGTACCACAAACATTGTGGAATAGTAACCCCGTCCCTGTTGAAGGAGGGGTACCTTGATTATCACCTGCTGAAGATACAGCTTGTGAATCGCCGTCAGTACTACCTCCCTTTCTCTGAGGGTAGCCGGCAAGGCTGATTTGAGGTAACGGCGAGGGGGAGTCGCCTCGAACTCCAGCTTGTATCCCTGAGATACTACTTGCAGAACCCAGGGATCCACCTGTGAGCGAGCCCACTGGTCGCTGAAGTTCCGGAGACGCGCCCCCACCGCACCTGGCTCCGCCTGTGGAGCCCCAGCGTCATGCGGTGGACTTAGAGGAAGCGGGGGAAGATTTTTGATCCTGGGAACTGGCTGTCTGGTGCAGCTTTTTCCCTCTTCCCTTGCCTCTGGGCAGAAAGGAAGCGCCTTTGACCCGCTTGCTTTTCTGAGGCCGAAAGGACTGTACCTGATAATACGGTGCTTTCTTAGGCTGTGAGGGAATCTGAGGTAGAAATGTCGATTTCCCAGCTGTTGCTGTGGATACGAGGTCCGAGAGACCATCCCCAAACAATTCCTCACCCTTATAAGGCAGAACCTCCATGTGCCTTTTAGAATCAGCATCACCCGTTCACTGCCGGGTCCATAATACCCTCCTGGCAGAAATGGACATTGCATTAATTCTGGATGCCAGCCGGCAAATATCCCTCTGTGCATCTCTCATATATAAGACTACGTCTTTAATATGCTCTATGGATTTCAAAATAGTATCCCTGTCGAGGGTATCAATATTATCTGACAGGGTATCAGACCACGCTGCAGCAGCACTACACATCCATGCTGAGGCAATTGCAGGTCTCAGTATAGTACCTGAGTGTGTATATACAGACTTCAGGATCGCCTCCTGCTTTCTATCAGCAGACTCCTTCAAGGCGGCCGTATCCTGAGACGGCAGTGCCACCTTTTTTGACAAACGTGTGAACGCCTTATCCACCCTAGGGGATATCTCCCAACGTGACCTATCCTCTGGCGGGAAAGGGTACGCCATCAGTAACTTTTTAGAAATTACCAGTTTCTTATCGGGGGAAGCCCACGCTTCTTCACACACTTCATTTAACTCATCTGACGGGGGAAAGAACACTAACTGCTTTTTCTCCCCAAACATAATACCCTCTTTAGTGGTAACCGGGTTAATGTCAGAAATGTGCAACACATTTTTCATTGCCGTAATCATGCATTGGATGGCCCTTGTGGATTGTACATTTGTCTCATCCTCGTCGACACTGGAGTCAGCCTCCGTGTCGACATCTGTGTCTGCCATCTGAGGTAGCGGGCGTTTTTGAGCCCCTGATGGCCTCTGAGATGCTTGGGCAGGCGCGGGCTGAGATGCCGGCTGTCCCAAAGCTGTTACGTCATCGAACCTTATATGCAAGGAGTTGACACTGTCGGTTAATACCTTCCACATATCCATCCACTCTGGTGTCGGCCCCGCAGGGGGCGACATCACACTTATCGGCTCCTGCTCCGCCTCCACGTAAGCGTCCTCATCAAACATGTCGACACAGCCGTACCGACACACCACACACACACACACACACACACACACACACACACACACACACGGAATGCTCTGACTGAGGACAGGACCCCACAAAGTCCTTTGGGGAGACAGAGAGAGAGTATGCCAGCACACACCACAGCGCTATATAATCAGGGATTTACACTAACAGAAGTGATTTTCCCAATAGCTGCCTTTTATACACAGTTTGCGCCTAAATTTAGTGCCCCCCCTCTCTTTTTTACCCTTTGAGCCTGGAAACTGCAGGGGAGAGCCTGGGGAGCTGTCTTCCAGCGGAGCTGTGAAGAGGAAATGGCGCCAGTGTGCTGAGGGAGATAGCCCCACCCCTTTTTCGGCGGACTTCTCCCGCTCTTATAATTTTATTATGGCAGGGGATTTTTACACATATATAGCTTATTAGGCTATATTATGTGTGGTTTGCCAAATTTAAGGTACTCTAATTGCAGCCCAGGGCGCCCCCCCCCAGCGCCCTGCACCCATCAGTGACCGGAGTATGTGGTGTGCATAGGGAGCAATGGTGCACAGCTGCAGTGCTGTGCGCTACCTTAATGAAGACCGAAGTCTTCAGCCGCCGATTTCCAGGATGCTCTTCTTGCTTCTGGCTCTGTAAGGGGGATGGCGGCGCGGCTCCGGGACCAGACGACCAAGGCTGGGCCTGTGTTCGATCCCTCTGGAGCTAATGGTGTCCAGTAGCCTAAGAAGCCCAAGCTAGCTGCAAGCAGGTAGGTTCGCGTCTTCTCCCCTTAGTCCCTCGTAGCAGTGAGTCTGTTGCCAGCAGATCTCACTGAAAATAAAAAAACCTAACAAATACTTTCTTTACTAGAAGCTCAGGAGAGCCCCTAGTGTGCAACCAGCTCGGGCCGGGCACAGATTCTAACTGAGGTCTGGAGGAGGGGCATAGAGGGAGGAGCCAGTGCACACCAGATAGTACCTAATCTTTCTTTAGAGTGCCCAGTCTCCTGCGGAGCCCGCTATTCCCCATGGTCCTTACGGAGTACCCAGCATCCACTAGGACGTCAGAGAAAGGGTATATAGCACACCTTATTCAGTGTTATCAAATCATAAATCAATCTTTCTAATCATATGAAAGATGCTTTCTTCCAAACAATTCTCTCCAAATAAATATAAATAAAGAAAAATATTCTCCTACGTGAATGAGAGGATATATAACACACCTTATTCAGGATTTTAGGATTATGACACCAATCCTTCTGATCACAGAAGGATAAAGTTGTGTGAGAAATATATTCTTCCAAGTGATTTTCACCAAGCAAAAGTCTAGTAATTGTAAAGCTTAAAATGTCCAAATAAAGTCAATCAGTCCAATAAAAATGGAATAAGTCTCTTATCTGGTCTCCTCCTAAATGCTTGTAATAAGTCGTCCCCACCGTGTAAGATTCTTTGTCAAGCTCCTCAGTTAAGGTACATGCAAAACAAATAATAGGGAATCATGGTGCAGACTTATACAAGTTTATTACAGAAACAATATTTTTACACTTAAAATGCGTACCCAAAATGACCTTCCAGGAAGGCACAGTAAATAGCACACAGGGGTATTTGTGAAGCGCCCCCTCTTGAGCTGTACCTTCACCAAGTCCTGGGCAGCCAAGAACACCAACGCGTTTCAACCGATAGGGTCTTTGTCAAGGTGTTGATTTGTGTGTATTTGCCACAGCAAGCCAAATGAATGCAACTTCGGCACAAGTCATTGCTTTTTTTTTAACCTTCATTGTAAAGGGCGCAATTTGTTGCATCTAAAAATGGATCTCTTTTATCTTAATGACCAAAGTAAAATGAGCACTTGGCACATTACTGTGAATAAGGGTAATGACAAATTGTGACTAGTGCTAGCACTGGGCTGCCCAGGAAGGCACACTTCATAGACAGACACACTTTTACCTTTGTAGTTCTCATTATAAGGAGTGACACATGGAGACACCACAGGATGCTGGCTGGTAAAAGGGGGAGGGATTGAGTGACCACTCAGGCCAGGCCATCAAGGTGACACTTGTCAGATCAGTGGGAACATGAGCGAAAGGTGTAACTACTGGCACTGCCCAGCCCTATAATGTAATCCACATGCTACAGTGTTTTGCTGTTGTTTTCTTTCATAACAGAGAGGGGTTATCTGGATGTTTTGCATCGGTTTCTTCCCACAGTCCAAAAACATGCTGGTACGTTACTTGGCATCTGGTGAAAGTGTGCCTACGGGGAGATGTATCAAGCCTTGGAGAGAGATAAAGTGTAGACGTTGCCCTAAGCATTTCATCAGCATCTGATCTGTCATTTCAAAGATAAATGGCAGTTAGAATCTGAATATGTGCTTTGGGAAACTTTCCTACTTTGTGTCTTTCTGAGGGACACATATACTTTGCAGTGATAAAAGGGGAGAAGTGAGCCAGTGGAGAAGTTGCCCGTGGCAACCAATCAGCTGCTCTGTATACTTTTGTATACTGTATACTGCTATGTAAACTTTGCTTACATTACGCAATCCAGCAGCCACGCCCCCATTCCACCTCTGGCCCGCCCCCCTCTGGACGTCACCTCACTGCCCGCCTGCCCTGATGAGCCGACCGGCTGCTCTCTCCCAGAGAGAGCAGCCCAGAAGTCGGCAAGTATGGTGTAAATGTTACGTCAATGCTAATTGGTTGCCATGGGCAACTTCTCCACTGGCTCACTTCTCCACTTTTATTACTGCTTAGTACATGTCCCCCTCTGACTTGATACCGCATCACCCCCAGAGAGAGCATAGACTGTGAGCTCTTCTGGGGCAGGAGCTGAGGGGAATGATTAAATATTCTCTGTAAAGTGCTTTGCAATATGTACGGAGCATATAAAGGTTAATGAATTCATGAGCTTCCATCTATAATACAAGCATTGTAATTTACTCGTCGGAGCAATGCAAGCAGTTTCATAGGTGAACACAATACTCCCATTACATTTACATGGTTTTGCGCCTGCATAGATCTTACCGCGCTGAGGATCACAGTGGATGTGAGAGAGTGACCTTAGACAAAGAACCTTAAGGCAATGGGGTAAAGCTTGGTAGGATTTAGTTACACTGTTAGGTGTTATATTAAGGGCCATAGTGTTATATTAAGGGCCATAGCTGTGTGATAAGCAGGGTCACATCTAAGGCACAGGTAGGTGTGCTGCTATTTGGCATTGTGTTGCCTTTAATCAGTTCCGGTATTCAGAATATACTGGTGGGTGGATGCTTTCAAGAAATCTCTAGATAGTTTTTATAACTGAAGAAGATTTGGCTAGTTAGGAGGTGAATCTACGCAGCAAAGCAAAGTAATATATTAGCAGACACAAATTGTTCATTTCTACGCATTGCCTATAAAGCGTGTAACCTCCATTTTTCCATGTGTCCTTTCCCTGATGTGGAATGTAGTCACAGAGTGTCTATATAGTCAGACAGCAATCAGCGGGCAGTGAAGTGTGTCAAATGGCCTGAGACATTGTCCTGCAGGATGTCCCACTATGTCAATGTTTTACTAAGTTTACTGCATCAGTAAGGGCTGGCACCCGCCTTGTGTGACATGAACTGACCTCCTGTGGGGTTCTCCCAGTCCGCTCTTTCTCAGGACATCGGTGTCTGCGCTGCAGATATTTGCATTTATTACAAAATATTACAAAATAAATGTGTCATTTTGGGTGACATCTACAAGAGAGAACTAAATAAAACTGGGCTGAGGCTAAGTTGAGCGTACGCTTGTTTGCGGAGGTTATCTTGTGTGTTTTTACACTACACATGAAACTAAACTGAAATGCGGATCATGAGCATTTCATTCATATCTACGCTTATGGGCGGTATTCAATTGTTTGAAAAGTCAGTTGGGGGTCTGTTTTTTTCCTATCTAATAGACAGGAAAAAACAGACACCCAACCGACTATTCAAACGATTGAATATCCCCCAATGACTGAAATTGGGGCTTTCTCATTTAGGCGCAGTTCACGGTAACTCGTTAATGGTGAGAAGTAACGCAACAAAGTTGCCGTGACCAAGCTCCCATTTAGCAGGTATAAAAAAATTTTCCCGTTTTTTGCTCCAATACCATAAAAATTAAATTATATACATGTTTCCTCCTGATCACTGCAATATTTCATTATCTACTAAGCTGTGCTGCTTTCCAGTTCTCCCTGTCTCTCAGAGTTTGGCAGTGTGGTTACAATAAGAAGACGGGATATTTTTTGTATTATGAAGTAGTACTTAATACTGTGTGTGCGCCAGTGTTGTTGGTGTTTATGAAGACAGGACAATGTCTATAGAAACCTTATCTTCAGAAAGAAAGAAATTGTTGGAGTCACAAGTTGAATCACTGTGGGCCTATTGATTATTTATCTGGTAAATAGCAATACAGTTCACATTGCTTATCTAATGGGGCCAGGCTACACTTTCGGAGCTTGTTAAATTGAGTAAGACCCCAGTACCCACTGAGAAAAATGGTGACTGCGGTCTGCAGCGTTATTTTGCCTAAATCAGGAGTAATCTTTGATCTCTCCCATCTCCGGGCTATTTGTGCATTATGTCCAAGATTTATCAAGCCTTGGGGAGTGATAAATATCATGGTGATAAATTACCAGCCAACCAGCTCCTAACGGTCATTTTTCAAACACAGCTTATGACACGGAAGTTAGGAGCTGATTGGTTGGTAGGTACGTTATCACTGTGCTATTTATCACTCTCCAAGGCTTGATAAATGGGGGCCTATATTTGTTAAATTAGGTTAAGAAATAAGCCTCTATGTGGTTATTCCAAATAGCAGATTCTGACTTCAGGCAACTGAGCCTTCACATGATCTGAAAGTTTGTCCTTTGCATATTCTCCCAGAATCCTCTGCTGCTCCTGAGAGCCAAATACTTTATAAAAGACTAGTAAACATACCCTATTGCCTCACTTGCCACTTCACTGGCCACCAACCAAGCACTAATGCCCCCCCCCCCCCTCACCTCCTCCTTTCCAATATTATCAGAATAAAGTAGTCAGGTACTCCATGGTCCATAAACCCCTTGGTATGTCATCCTATTTTCTTAAGACCTTGCTCATCACAAAAGATCCACAAGAGCAATATAAAGTCTTCAGGTAAAGTTTCCTGCTCTAATGCATAGGACTACAGAGAATGACTAGGGAAAGGAAGACAAAGGGGTCATGTATACAGAGGTGGGTTCTGGGGTCTGACGGGAGGTGTAGGGCACTAGGACAAGAAACACAGGATGCTGTAAGATGCTGCATTGCCTCAAGTACAAAGGTGAACATAAAAAGAAGTAATTACAGGAGCAGGGTTATCAGCCTAAGGTGCTAAGTTTACCATCACAATGAATGCAGGTTATTAGGACAAAGTGGGGGTTATTTACTGACAAAGTGTAAAAGTGCAAAACCTACAGCATCCACTCAGTAGCTCACTTTCCTTACTCAAGTGCAAGTAAGACATTGGAAGCTAATTAGCGATTGTTATGAATCACTACCATTTGCAGTTTTGCATTTGCTAACAGTGGTTCTCAAACTCGGTCCTCAGGACCCCACACGGTTCATGTTTTCCTTGTCACCCGGCAGCTGCACTGTGTCACCAACTGTCACATTTTAAAAATAAAAAGGTGACCTGCAAAACCTGAACCGTGTGGGGTCCTGAGGACCGAGTTTGAGAACCTGTGTGCTAGTAAATACAACCCAGTAACAAAGTGTACTTTAAACTTTCTGGATATTAAAGGCATGCTTGCCTTCTTGCAGGAGACTCACAGTTTGTCGGGTAGACCCAGTGGTGCAGAGAGAGAGGGGGGGGGGAGGGTACAAATGACCCAGGCCCAGGTCTGATGGAGGGGCCCAGGCCCCCTCCCCCTTACCTAGCAGCAGCAGCTCGTTTCCTCAGCCCAGCACACGCTGCTGTGTACTGGGCTGCAGTGCGGCCATGGAGGTGCTTAAAATACTTTTTTTTCCCCCAGTATTTTTTTCTAAGGGTACATGACCACATCTTCTGTGATCAGGCCACGCCCCTTGAAAAGTACCTGGGCCCATCCCTGCTCTCGACTGCCCTGGGTAGACCTCCGCACTCATAGAAGAGTGACCAGATATCCTGCATCCCACCTGCTTCCTGCTGAAGTGGGCAGCATGAGAGAGATTATACAGTATGTACTTGGTATTTGCAGCTTTATATGGAGGGGACAGAGCTAAATGAAGCAAAATAGCACCATTTAGCCCCAAACCCTGCACGTGAATCAGCAAAGCGTGGCATTTTGCATAGGGCTGGGCCACGTACCCTAATGTAATAAAACGTATTTTCAGCGCTGAGCGTGATTTTGGGGTGCGCTATCAACTAGGGGCAAATCCAGAGGGGGACACGATCAGTGTGATCACTCACCACCCATTTCAAAGGCAGTGCGCATAGTCACTGCAAGGGATCCGCCCATTGCACACAAAGGTGTCAATCCAATTATCCACGATTATATCGCAGTAGCAAATCATCGCAGCAGAGTGCGCACTTCACGGTGGCCAAATTCGCTCAAAACTGCCTCATAGGGCAGCGAGCAATTTTGTGTGTATTCAGGCAGAATCCAGGCTGCAAAGGGTGTGAGATCGGGTGCCGTTGCCTGCATTTAAATACATCAGCAACGGCACTTCGCAACCTTCATGGCTAATCGGTCTGATAGATCCATCTGCACTTGAGATCTCCGTCCATGTGCAACAGCCTGATCCAGCACATGTACAGTCCCCTATGGTGCATGGGCAGTGTGCTGAAATCTGCAAGATATATATATATATATATACATAACTGGCTGATATACATACTGTACAGGTCAGAGCAAGATGGAAGTAAGAAACATCTCTGATTCAGAGTGAGGACAGCATTAAAGACCGCAGCAGATTACAGCTACTACTGTGGACAAAGAATCAGAACAGTCCTGTATGCTGTCCATATGAAATTTGGATTGTCTTGCACTGAATGCTATATCGAGTTCAATACTGAGACTTTTAATTGATTTATAGGGACTCCATCCCAACTTCTACTTCTCTTCAGTCAGAGAGTTTTTGTTCTTACATATAAAAAAGATTATTGAAATCATCGAGAGTCTTCTTGTAGGACCGCATTACCGAGGACACTCGGTACGGACCAGCCCTAGGAGAGGTATTCAATCACGTGTAAAACTACAGCATCCATTTGCCTTTGAAACTCTTAATCACGGCATTTATTATCAGCAATATACCGATTGGCTGCTTATTGGAACTGTGGATACTTATGTAAAGACAACAATTGGACTTTATGTTTCTTCTTTTTGACAAAAGACACAATTTTGCAGCTTACATACTCAATTGATCAAGGTGTTGCTACATTTAATCTCTGTATGAATGTTTTTATTGAATTTTATATCTAGACTAAAAGTGTTATAACCAATGTGATTAATATAATAAATTTTCCTTTACTACACGTCAGCTCTTTTCATTAACTGCTCATTATAAATTATTATTAATTGCTCTTATACATTTGCGCAGCCATTCTTTTTTTCTTAATTTATTCAAGATGGAAGTAACTATCCGTGCCCCAAAGAGCTTGCAATCTAGGAGTACATGTAAAATAGTACTATTCTGGAAGGTACACCAAACATACAAATTAACAGAAGGACTGCATTACAACCAAAAAACGCTTGAACTTTATGTGGCCTCTCCTTGCCTCAAACATGAGAACACCAAGACCAGGCTTACCACCTCTCTGGCTGAGAACATCAAGTCTGCCCCTGGGCCTAACCATCAAGATGAACAGGGAACTGTGGGGGCACAGCACCAGGACCAGGCTCAGCAGTGACATCCCCACTGCTTCTGAGTATGCCACCCACATTCTCCTACCCACCCGTACTAAGATCTGATCAAAATAATGTTATCCCAATCCTACTTCTGCCACTAGTTACCTGCTATTGTGTCTTTTTTTTCCTCTTCATTGCTCGCTTCCAGCCCACCATGTGTTTTTCCTGTAATGTTTACCTCCACTGATTGCACACCTTTCCATTGTGCCCTACATGCAGGGTACATCATACTATTACATAAGCATCAGTCTTCCCATATATGAACTTGGCCCTTTTATGGCTCACCTCCTCCAGTGTAACCTTCCAAGTGCGCCCAACATGGCTGCCCCATATGGTACACTTGTGGATGGGATGAAAAATGCATAGGCCTGATGGTTTTGATGGAACCCTACTCTGAACTATAGGACTCTGAAATCACCCCCATTTTGTGTCATCTCTTCTAAGGGTGGACTATTCCACCCTGGGTAATCCTACGCTGAGCGCCCAAGATGGCTGCCGCACCTGGTACCTTGTGAGGGTGGAATACACAACCCTTGGAAGTTATTACCCAAAATGCCTACACCAATCCTGCATTATGCTTTCTGTGTGCTTAAGGTTTTCTTTTATGTCTGTGTTGCTTGTCTATTGTTGTAATACTCAAATCCTCTGTATCATGTGCATTGTTTTTGATATCTGTAAAGCGCCTTGAGTCCTGTTGGAGGAAGAGCGCTATATAAAAAAAATATTATTATTATTATTATTATTATTTTGACTTGTGAGTGATCTAGTGGTGTCCCGGAATGTCCGTCCCAACTAAGATGTCGGGGTCAGTTGAACAAATTCACAGTGGCTGACTAGTACACGCCCAGAAAGCGGTGGTGACTCTTGTTTTTGTAGCCACACCCCCCACCCGTTACCTCCCCCAAACATTCACTATCTGTCACTCACTTTGCAAAAAATCCTCACAGCGTCCATCATCGCCAATCATCCCTGTGTGTGCGCGGTGCGGCTGTGGCGCATACACAGTGGCCAATATTACTCCACTGCGTCCAGCATTGACATTACGTCCACCTCTGCAACAGCTCCTCAGTTCTATGGACCTCATTCCGAGTTGATCGCTCGCTAGCTACTATGCAAACGCATAGTCGCCACCCACGGGGGAGTGTATTTTCGCTTAGCAAGTGTGCGATCGCATGTGCAGCCGAGCGGGATGAAAAAGTTTTTCACAGTTTCAGAGTAGGTCTGAACTTACTCAGTCCTTGCGATCACTTCAGCCTGTCCGGTCCCGGAATTGACGTCAAACACCCGACCTGCAAACGCCTGCGTTTTCCCTATCACTCCCAGAAAATGGTCAGTTGACACCCATAAATGCCCTCTTTCTGTCAGTCTCCTAGCGATCGCCCATGCGAATGGATTCGTTGCTAGAAGCATTGCCCAGCAACAATGATGTTTGTACCCGTGCGACGCACGTGCGCATTGCGGTGTATATGCATGCGCGGTAGTAACCTTATCGCTGCGCTGCGAAAATTGGCAGCGTGCGATAAACTCGGAATGACCCCCTATATCACAGTGTTAAATAATGCTGCTCAGTGTTTACTTTGCCTTTGCACCCCTTGCAACATGATGAGGCCAAATGCAAATTCCCAGCGTTTAGCTGGATGTATAAGCTTTCCACCTCCTTGTGGGAAAATGTCAGAGGGGGAGGGACAACACACTTTTCTCGCCTGGTCAATCACTCTCGTGCTCAGAACGTTTTCACACAGGATGGAGATCAATTGGGGTCCAAACAACTGACAAAAATGACGGTTTTCAGCCCACTAGTGTTAAGTGTGCCTGAGACGCACCCTGGCCCAGTTACCCACTGTTATAAGGGTCTGAGGCCGGATCCTTCTCATTGTACAGTTAGTGGATGTAGGTACGGTATGACAGGGAAATATGACTACAGGAAGCCTCCCTGATCTAAGGGATTAGTAAATTGATACAATAAGGCCAAGTGTATAGAAAAGTGCATAAATGTCTGTGGGAAGAAACAGAGCTCATTATCATGCATACACCTGGCTTATTGCAGACTGCTGGCGGGAATAGCACACTTTTCTCTCCTCTCCAGATGCACACACTTAGCACCGCAGTGTTACATCAGGCCAGAGAAAGGATGTGTCACTCCACCAGTCCGGATATTTAACACCCTGTGAGAAATTCACAAGGATCACCTCCATCAAACTGGCACCTTACATAGCCCAGAATCTGCGTAGCCCTAAGAGTTAATATTCACACATTGCAAGCAGCCTTCGTTTAATGACCCCATGTATACCGGACTGCAGGGAGCAGCTTGCCTCCTACCCCAATGTTCAACAAAACAATCAAACAGGGACATTTTAAAAGATATCTACATTTCCTCTAGTAACAACGTGTGTTATATCAAGTGTGCAAAGTGGCAATGTTGTGGTCTGAAGCAGTAATTGCTGGATCATAGACTGAGAATGACCAGGTTGCACTTGTGTTACTTGTTCCTGGTGCATTGGTAGGCTGGAATTGCATGGATGGGTGTAGTATGGCTGACCGGCGGTCTCCTGACTGCCGGTCAGCTTAGTGACGCCGGGATCCCGGCAGCATACCGACGCCGGGTTCCCGGCGGGGAGGGGCGAGTACAGCAAGCCCCTTGCGGGTTCGCTGCGCTCGCCTCGCTGCGGGCTCTGTGGCGACCTGCGGTCGCCACGGGTTCTATTCCCACTCTATGGGTGTCGTGGACACCCACGAGTGGAAATAGTCCCTGTTGGTCGGCATGCCGACCATCGGGATACTGAGCCGGCGGGATGGTGGAGGAGGTCATGTGACTGTCGGTCAGCAGTCCGGCGGTCACATGAATACCACCTGCATGGATATAGGGGGTAATTTAGAGTTGATCGCAGCAGCAAATTTGTTAGCAGTTAGGCAAAACCATTTGCACTGCACGGGGGGCAGATATAACATGTCCAGAGAGAGCTAAGGGCCCTACACACTGATAGATCCGCCGCCGAGCTGCCTGATGGCGGATACGGCCGACAGGCGACCTGGTGGCGGGATGAGGGTAGTGACAGGATTTTATTTGCCTGCATAGCAGTGCAGGCAAATATGGACGATCTTGTCCATATTGGCCTGCATGTACAAACGACAGGGCACCAGCGATGAACGAGCGCAGGGACACGCATCGTTCATCGCTGGTGCCTCCACACTCAAAGTGGTATGAACGAGATCGTTCATATCTTTCAGTATTATCTGCCAGTGTGTAGGGCCAATCAGATTTGGGTGGGGTGTGTTCAAACTGAAATCTAAATTGCAGTGTAAAAATATAGCTGCCAGTATTTACCCTGCACAGAAACAAAATAACTCACCCAAATCTAACTCTCTCTGCACATGTTACATCTGTCCTCCCCCTGCAGTGCACATGGTTTTGCCCAACTGCTAACAAATTTGCTGCTGCGATCAACTCTGAATTACCCCCATAGCCTCTTCCAACCAAATGTCTGCCTCCACCACTGTGTGCACTTTGAGGACAGCCTCATGATTGATAACCATTATTATTCACCCAGCTGTTGCATACATACATACATACATACATACATACTGTTTGTTTCTGTGCTCTGGGAAGTCTAGGTAGGAAGGGTATACTTGCCCACCCTCCCGGAATGGCCGGGAGGCTCCCGAAAATCGTGTGGCCCTCCCGGCCCCCCGGAAAGGTGGGCAAGCCTCTCGCTTTCCCTGCAGCCCCTCCACACCCCTCCTCGGCCGCCCACTGCAGAGAACAAGTGGGCAGTCCGAGGAAATCCGATGACGTGATTTGCGCTGAATCGCGTCATCGTAGCTCCGCCCCCCACTATACAGTGCCTATTTTATCGACACTGCATTGCGGGGGCGGAGCCACGAAGACGCAATCCTTATGCCATGCCCCCGAAATGCCCACTTCCCTGTCGGTCACGCCCCCGGACCACCCATCTTGCTGCCGACCACGCCCCCATGCACCTACAACGCTGCCTTCTCCCGGAGGAGGGGGCAGCAAAGCAGGTAAGTGTGAGGAAGGGTGGAGCGTGGTATTGAGAATTGCTGCAGGACTACATTATGAGGAGTGAGGCCATGATGATGAAATTCACAGCGAATCCCATCATTATGCTCCCACCCCACTCATTACGCTGAGGTAGTGGGTGGGATGCGGGAGGGCTGTGTAATCTTCTGGTTCTCCAGGAGAACTGTTGGATGATTCAAAGGCAGGGCCTGATGAGAAAAATTGCACCAAGGGGCCCTGGCCCACCCAATCGCAATACAGACAGTTGTGATCCAGTAGGCTCGCCCACGGTCCTAGGTGTCTGGGAGAGCAGGGTCCCCAACTTTCAGGGAGAGAGAGGCAAGGATTTTTGTGCTACCAATGCTAAGTAAATGTCCTACAACATAATGTCTTCTCCTTTCCAGAAACATATGCTTCACACTCTCCTGTGAATACGGCCATAAAAGAAACAAAAGGAAGCAACACATCAGGACATGGAGTAAAAGTGTGTCTGCAACGTCTTCAACACCATCAGGAATCCACATAGGTCCCCCCTGTGTAGCATAAAGCGTCAGTATTAACACGCTGGCAGCAGTCATCATGTTCCCCGCGTGTTCTGGCCTGGGGAGACACCTTGCTCCTGTTCCTCGTGTCCCAGGCAAACACAGAAAAACATCACCTGTCTCAAGGCAAAGAACAGCCACAACAGTCCCTGATGTAGAGAGAGATTAATAAATAGCTCCACTCAGTAAATAACAGGAGTTTTATCAACATGCAAACTGTATATATGCCATTAAAAACATGCAGTTTAAATAAAAAGTATGCCACTATACAAACACTAGTAAATGCTTGTAGGCTCTTGGGCAAAAGTAACAAAAGTAGCACCGGCTGCCTGTAACCTTCAGGATATATATTGACTCATAAATCCCCCAACTGCTGCATTGACAGGGGTTAGCATAGTAAACTCACCCCGTCGGGATTTCATACTTCGGGAAGCCGGCGTTGGTACTATGATGAGCGCTGTCATCCCGTCCGGCGGTTATTCATACCGAACCCCAATAGAATGCATCAATGACCACTATATAATACAGATAGCGTCAGTGACCGCTATATAATACAGGGAGCACCAGTAACCACCATTCAATAGTGCGCATCAATGACCACTATATAATACAGATAGCGTCAGTGACCACTATATAATACAGGGAGCACCAGTAACCACCATTCAATAGTGCGCATCAATGACCACTATATAATACAGATAGCGTCAGTGACCACTATATAATACAGAGAGCATCAGTAACCACCATTCAATAGTGCGCATCAACGACCACTATATAATACAAATAGCGTCAGTGACCACTATATAATACAGGGAGCATAGGTAACCACCATTCAATAGTGGGCATCAATGACCACTATGTAATACAGATAGCGTCAGTGACCAATATATAATACAGGGAGCACCAGTAACCATCATTCAATAGTGCGCATCAATGACCACTATATAATACAGATAGCGTCAGTGACCACTATATAATACAGGGAGCATAGGTAACCACCATTCAATAGTGCGCATCAATGACCACTATATAATACAGATAGCGTCAGTGACCACTATATAATACAGGGAGCACCAGTAACCATCATTCAATAGTGCGCATCAATGACCACTATATAATACAGATAGCGTCAGTGACCACTATATAATACAGGGAGCATAGGTAACCACCATTCAATAGTGCGCATCAATGACCACTATATAATACAGATAGCGTCAGTGACCGCTATATAATACAGGGAGCACCAGTAACCATCATTCAATAGTGTGCATCAATGACCAATATATAATACAGATAGCGTCAGTGACCACTATATAATACAGGGGGCATCAGTAACCACCATTCCATAGTGTGCATCAATGACCACTATATAATAAAAATAGCGTCAGTGACCGCTATATAATACAGGGAGCATCAGTAACCACCATTCAATAATGCGCATCAATGACCACTATATAATACAGATAGCGTCAGTGACCACTATATAATACAGGGAGCATAGGTAACCACCATTCAATAGTGCGCATCAATGACCACTATATAATACAGATAGCGTCAGTGACCACTATATAATACAGGGAGCACCAGTAACCATCATTCAATAGTGCGCATCAATGACCACTATATAATACAGATAGCGTCAGTGACCACTATATAATACAGGGAGCATAGGTAACCACCATTCAATAGTGCGCATCAATGACCACTATATAATACAGATAGCGTCAGTGACCGCTATATAATACAGGGAGCACCAGTAACCATCATTCAATAGTGTGCATCAATGACCAATATATAATACAGATAGCGTCAGTGACCACTATATAATACAGGGGGCATCAGTAACCACCATTCCATAGTGTGCATCAATGACCACTATATAATAAAAATAGCGTCAGTGACCGCTATATAATACAGGGAGCATCAGTAACCACCATTCAATAATGCGCATCAGTGACCACCATACAATATAGAGAAAGAGACCCCTGGACCCAGCTAGGTCGAACATAGTAGTAGTAGTAATAGTAGTGGTAATAGTAGTATTATAGACTTCCTAGATAAACCACTAAAACAGTCAGTAATACATCACTAAGTGCTGATAATACTGGATTTTGGATCACAAAATAGACATTTAGATGATAAAATTGAGTCCTGTTGGAGAAAGAGCGCTATATAAATAAAATTATTATTATTATTAAAATGGTATTTATTGAGATCTAAAAAAAATAAACCCAAAAGGGTTTGGATGCAAACTAATACAGTATATAAACAACAGAACGCCTAGATTTCCTAAATTAGAAATGAATCCAATCTAAAGGGCAGAGCTGCAACCTCTCATATATGTTTTTTCTATCGGACAGATCAGTGACATGCGGCATCTGCGGAAAGAGAGGTTACACAATGTTCCTCTCAGGCTTGGTCTGGACAGCATGCTTTGTGTTCTATATGACCTAGACACAAGGAGGCCAGCTTACTGACCCGGAGGCTTCTGTCAACAGGGATGGGAATGGTATTGAGCATGCAGCTGCTCCAGGACTGGTCGCTGACACCAAGCCTTCACACTCAATGGCTTTTTGTCACTCCATACAGAAGTGCCTGGCACAGGTGCAAATGGACTGTTTACATAGGTATTAGCAAGCTTATTGAGTACTGTACTGGCTGTAATGCAACTCAAGGTCAGCACCGTTTGGTCTCAGTCATGGGGCTACATTGTATAAAGAGACACAATTTTGGAAAGTGGGTATTTGTATACCCCTCAGATTATTTTATCATGTTGATTGACAGATACAAGAATTCTGATGTTTTGAAGCCAAATCCTAGTGTGTAATGAGACACTGTCATTTATACAGATGTAAAGGGTTAGTCTGTAAATTTGTGCCGCCTAGCTCCAGGCGAGTTCTGTGGAATCTGATCCTAATTTATGTGACCAACCAAGAGTTTCATGCATTCACTCTGGTACAATCTCCTCTTTCTTGTGCCACAATCAATTTGGGTAACGTGCACCCATCACCTATGCACGGTGGCAGCAACTATTTTGCGTAATGACCCAAAATTTATGACAATATACACTGTTTACTCACTAGGTACAATGACGTCACTAGTACCTTGTACATGGTAAGGAACGTGCGGCACCCCAGTTGCTGCAGAACTACACATCCCAGCATGCCCTGCCACAGTTTTGCTGTTAGTGCATGCAAAAATCAGGGTATGCTGGGATGTGTAGTTCCACAACAGCTGAAGTGCCAGACGTTACCTACCCCTGTCCTAGAGAATTTAAAGACTGATTTCTCTATTGTGTATAGGGGTCTAGGACTCCGGGTCGACACCACTTAGGTCGACATCAGAAATGGGTCGACACGGACAAAAGGTCAACATGAACAAGGTCGACATGGAAAAAGTTCTACATGAGTATTTTTACTGTTTTTGGTGTCGTTTTCTTCGTAAAGTGATGGGGAACCCCAATTAGTGCACCGTGTCCCCTTAGCAAGGTGCCTCGCTCCGCTGCGCTCGGCACAGGTTACCGTTCCCATTTGTAGTCCACGTGGATCGAAAAGTATGGAAAAGTTCAAAAAATGAAGAAAAAAATTTGAAAAACGCATGTCGACCTTCCCCCCCCATGTCGACCATGTTCAAGTCGACATTTTGTCTGTGTCTACCACTTAGGTCGACCAATTGGTGTCAACCGAAGTGGTATCGATCTGGGGTCCGGATACCATGTATAGGTCATTGTGCTGCTTTTCTATAAAAAGACAAAAATGCTACTTGGCTCAGTCATTCTTCTTTATAAACCCTGGTTAACTATTCATCATTTATTCTCTGAAGCCAAGGGAACATTGACTTATGGGAAGATGGGGAAAGAGGTAACAATGGACTGCAAATAATGGCAACAGCTTGAGTGTGCAAGACAGCTCATTGTGCAAAAGTGGCACCAGGAACGTTGTCTAAGGTGATGTCATAATGTGACACTGATGGATAATATCATCCTTGTAGGACAGCAGTGGGCTGAAGGGCCTATTCCAGGACTGCAAATTTTGTGCATTAATTAAAAGTGCAGGGCAAAACAGGTAAGCGACTGTTGATCCACTCACTGCAAATTTCTACCTGTTTCGTAAGCAGTCTGTTGAATAAAAAATGGTCCAACAAACAAGAAGCAGGATATCATTTTTTGGTTTGCAGTGAATAGACCATTTAGCTGATGATTTACTTTTGCAAGTTCAAAAGATGGCAAAGAGCACTGGCATTGAGGAGTATATGGTCAGATTAATTCTTCTTTTGACCAATGGACGAGTGCACGTATGGTACCAACCTAGAGAACACTACAACCAATTGCTTAACCAAGGATGAAAGTTTCTAGTGGTTCCATAATGCTGTGCAGCACGTTTTCCTGGCTTGGTTTGGGTGCTGTCATTCCACACAGTGATAATCACTGGTATTGAGGGGCAGAATTATTAAGCCTGGTGAAGTGATAAAGTGGAAGGTGATAATGCACCAGCCAATCAGCTCCTAACTGCCATATTACAGGCTGGGTTTTAAAAATGACAGGAGCGGACTGGCTGGTGTGTTATCATCTTACACGTTATCACTTCACCAGGCTTAATAAATCTGCCCCAGGATGACCATCTTCAGACCATATTGTAGCATTGCTTTCCTGATAGGAAGGTCTCTTCCAGGATGACAATGGTTCCCATCACAGACCACATGTGGTCGCTCAGTGGTTAAATGACCACCTTCTCAGTCACCAGTTTTGAACCAATCAAGTATTTGAAATTGAATGCAGCTTCCAACACAATGGTGGTGGTAGAGGTGGAACCTGCTGTCTCAGTTTTTGCTTCAGAACATCTCACAATGACAAACACTGGAGGATTAAATGCCACAGTCTATACAGACCATACTGGCCACACAAGGTGGCCCAGCATTTTTTTATTTTCTTTTATCCACTACCTCTCTTTTCTTATAATAATAGACCATTCAGGCACAAACTGGAAACGCTGGCATTGTAGATAAGACCACTGTGCCTAAGCTTATTAGTTGGCTGTTCTGTGCGCAAAACACTTTATAAAAAAAACTTGCGTTCAGTCAGTAAAACTAGTGGCAATACCCCCAGGGGAAGATTAATCCCTCTGTGATGTCATTAGCAAATAAAAATTTATTTATTAACCGTTATTTATGTAGTAAACAAAGTGGGAGATTTATCAAAGCTTGGAGAGAGATAACATATTACTCAATCAGCTTTTAACTGTAATTTTACAGTCTGTGTTTGAATGGCAATTTTTTTGTTAGTGCTTTGGAATATATATGTTCTTTCATTTTTTTATGTTTATGTGGGTTGCTGGGCTTTTAAAGTCAAGCTATTGGTATGGTCTTCTGTTCCTTTTATATTCTCCGTGACCACCCAATATATTGTGGTAGTAGCAAAATTGCTGTGTGACATCTGAAATGTTGCACCAATAAACAATACTCTGATTGGTAAAACTAAGCCCATTGTAGACATTAACAAAAGCCAGGGTAGTCACTGCTAAGTAAAAGATGCAAAGCTCTCCCGTCATCCGTGTAACATTTCCTCAACCCTCCCTGTCTAAAATCCAAACAGTTTTATTTATACCCCAACAATCTCCTTACTCTAACATTTCTTTCTTTAGGCTGGGGGGGGGGGGGGGGGGGGGGGGACGACGACGACAAGCTATAGAAAACTTCTAGGTACAGAAAGCAGCTTTTTAATGATGCTACAAAGGTTTCCATGGCAACCAGGTTTACAAAGCCTGCCCCAGTCATGGGACTGAAGAAGAGGCCTAAATGGGAGGGTGTTTAGTTTGAATGGAGAAAGAAGTGTGTGAATGAAACCAGCCTGTCATTGACATGCACAAACTGAAGAAGCCTGCCACAGGGAAAAAAACAAAAAACTAAATTAAAACACAGGGACCTCACATCCACTTTCCCATTGTTACTTAAAAAAATAATAATGGGGCGGTAGAGCTGTTTACCCACAAATGCAGTGCTTTAGAATGGTGCACAGGCTTTGTTACAAGTCTTGCAGGCAGCTTTAACACTATAGGCTACAGGTTTAGTTTTATAGCTTTGAGTGATGGATATTATTTACATGAATATTAGGGCTCCTTTTTTTCACCACCTGTCTGTAACGTCTAACTCTTTTATTTACCCATAATTCATAACCCTAATGTTTCCAAAGTAACAGGATAAGGGGGAGATCTACCAATGCTGGGTACACACTGCAGATATATCGAGCAGTGTGTACGCAGCATTAGTAAATGTTCCCCTCCTGTTACTTTGGAAAGTCAAAGCTCCGCAAATACATCTATAGGCGAAACGGGCAGGGTGTTGTGCATATACACTGCCCGATCCGTCATGACTAATGTCGCCTGACCGCCCGTACGCACACAACAATGCACCAATATATCTTTAGATATATTAGTCATAGTGTGTGCAGCAGGGCTGACGCGATATGTCTATGAACGACGGCGTTCACAGACATATCGTTGGTACACACTGGCCGACAGGCCAGCGATATATAGCTGTCGTTCAGTAGAACAGCCGATATATCGGCCAGTGTGTACCTATCTTAAGCCTTGGAGAGAGATCAACTGGAGATAAATAAAGTACCAGCCAATCAGTTCCTGTCATGTTACAGGCTGTGTTTGAAAAATGGGTTAGGAACTGATTGGTTGGTACTTTCTCTCTCTACAAGGTTTAGTACATCGGCCCCTAAGTGCAAATAGATTCCTGTAACGGATTCACTTTATTTGGAAACCAAAATCATGGGGTGAATTTTATGTTCTACCAAAACCCTTGGAAAGAGATAAAGTAGAGGGAGACTCCACTACCAACCAATCAGCTTCTATAATTGTACAAGCTGTGCTAGAAAAGTGACAGTTAGAAACTAATTGGATGATATGATTA
This sequence comes from Pseudophryne corroboree, assembly GCF_028390025.1. NCBI lineage: Eukaryota > Metazoa > Chordata > Amphibia > Anura > Myobatrachidae > Pseudophryne > Pseudophryne corroboree. The sequence goes on from NC_086450.1 coordinate 393,551,179, forward strand.
ATTTATCCACTTCATCTCTCTCCAAGATTTGACAAATATCCCCCTGGATGTCAGGTGTTATGTATACATACATTTGAGAATAATAATGAGAACTCTATGACTAATTAGTTGGCTAAGGCTTTGGGACACTAATCCACACTTGTTTACAAAATAGGCATACATTTACTGCACACAGAAAAAGCTTATTACTGGCCATATACAGAGCCATACACATCTAGAGATGCAGCCGGCTCCGAAGTCCCAGTCGTCAGGAGGCGCAAATACCATATTATATGTGCAAATCTGATTTATATACATATATGTCCATTCACTAACTAGGTATATTGACTGACGGTATTGACTGACTGGCCGACACGACTGCACGATATGAACGATCTCGTTCATTAATGAACAAGATAACGTTCATATCGTGCAGTGTGGAGGCTCCAGCGATGAACGATGCGCGGCCCCGCGCTCGTTCATCGCTGGTCCCCCGTCGGCTGTACATGCAGGCCAATATGGACGATCTCGTCCATATTTGCCTGCACTTCAATGCAGCCGGGTGACGGGGGGAGTGAAGAAACTTCACTCCCCCCGTCACTGCCCCTCCGCCGCCGGGTCGCCCATTCGGCCGTATCCGCCGTCAGGCAGCTCAGCGGCGGATCGGCCAGTGTGTAGGGCCTATTACTCAATGGGAAATTACTTCTTACATGCTTTATTCTTACTGTTTGTGTAGTGGCAGCATACTCTGAAGAGCCTTACAGTCAGAGAATGTTCATTAAGTCACAGATTAGTAATTACACACAAAAGGATCAATTTCATCAAAAGACAAATCTACCTACCAACGGAGTTATTAAATTTGGTTCATATAAGAAATTAACTTGGAAGACTTTCGTACCTGACATCATTTACATGAAGTGTCACAGCTTCCTCTCTGAGTCAACGGAAGAATCGCTCTGGCTTAATAACAGGTTTCGATTCATATGTGGTCAGCTAACCTTCATTAAAGGGCATGTGCGGTTTAAACTTCAGTCATCCCTGCAAGACTTACTGTACATGCCAAAAATTATACATACCTGGCTTGTAACATTCACCAAAGTACTTTCTTTTTAAACAGTGAAGAAAAAAAGAATTTACTCACCGGTAATTCTATTTCTCATAGTCCGTAGTGGATGCTGGGACTCCGTAAGGACCATGGGGAATAGCGGCTCCGCAGGAGACTGGGCACAACTAAAAGAAAGCTTTAGTCTAACTGGTGTGCACTGGCTCCTCCCACTATGACCCTCCTCCAGACTTCAGTTAGGATACTGTGCCCGGAAGAGCTGACACAATAAGGAAGGATTTTGAATCCCGGGTAAGACTCATACCAGCCACACCAATCACACCGTATAACTCGTGATACAATACCCAGTTAACAGTATGATAACAACTGAGCCTCTCAACAGATCAACAATAACCCCTTAGTTAAACAATAACTATATACAAGTATTGCAGACAATCCGCACTTGGGATGGGCGCCCAGCATCCACTACGGACTACGAGAAATAGAATTACCGGTGAGTAAATTCTTATTTTCTCTGACGTCCTAAGTGGATGCTGGGACTCCGTAAGGACCATGGGGATTATACCAAAGCTCCCAAACGGGCGGGAGAGTGCGGATGACTCTGCAGCACCGAATGGGCAAACTCTAGGTCCTCCTCAGCCAGGGTGTCAAACTTGTAGAATTTAGCAAACGTGTTTGACCCCGACCAAGTAGCTGCTCGGCAAAGTTGAAGAACCGAGACCTCTCGGGCAGCCGCCCAAGAAGAGCCCACCTTCCTCGTGGAATGGGCTTTTACCGATTTAGGATGCGGCAGTCCAGCCGCAGAATGTGCAAGCTGAATCGTACTACAGATCCAGCGAGCAATAGTCTGCTTTGAAGCAGGTGCACCCAACTTGTGGGGCGCATACAGGATAAATAGCGAGTCAGTCTTTCTGACTCCAGCTGTCCTGGAAACATACCTTTTCAGGGCCCTGACTACGTCCAACAACTTGGAAGCCTCCAAGTCTTTAGTAGCCGCAGGCACCACGATAGGTTGGTTCAGATGAAAGGCTGATACCACCTTAGGGAGAAATTGGGGACGAGTCCTCAATTCTGCCCTATCCATATGGAAAATCAGATAAGGGCTTTTACATGACAAAGCCGCCAATTCTGATACACGCCTGGCCGAAGCCAAGGCCAACAACATGACCACTTTCCACGTGAGATACTTCAATTCCACGGTTTTAAGTGGCTCAAACCAATGTGACTTTAGGAAATCCAACACCACGTTGAGATCCCAAGGTGCCACTGGAGGCACAAAAGGGGGCTGAATATGCAGCACTCCCTTAACAAAAGTCTGAACTTCAGGTAGTGAAGCCAGTTCTCTCTGGAAGAAAATTGATAGAGCCGAAATCTGGACCTTAATGGAACCCAATTTTAGGCCCATAGTCACCCCTGACTGTAGGAAGTGCAGGAAACGGCCCAGCTGAAATTCCTCCGTTGGGGCCTTCCTGGCCTCACACCACGCAACATATTTTCGCCATATGCGGTGATAATGGTTTGCGGTTACTTCTTTCCTAGCTTTAATCAGCGTAGGAATGACTTCCTCCGGAATGCCCTATTCCTTCAGGATCCGGTGTTCAACCGCCATGCCGTCAAACGCAGCCGCGGTAAGTCTTGGAACAGACAGGGCCCCTGCTGCAGCAGGTCCTGTCTGAGCGGCAGAGGCCATGGGTCCTCTGAGATCATTTCTTGAAGTTCCGGGTACCAAGCTCTTCTTGGCCAATCCGGAACAATGAGTATAGTTCTTACTCCTCTTCTCCTTATTATCCTCAGTACCTTTGGTATGAGAGGAAGAGGAGGGAACACATAAACCGACCGGTACACCCGCGGTGTCACTAGAGCGTCCACAGCTATCGCCTGCGGGTCTCTTGACCTGGCGCAATATCTTTCTAGCTTTTTGTTTAGGCGGGACGCCATCATGTCCACCTGTGGCCTTTCCCAACGGTTTACAATCAGTTGGAAGACTTCTGGATGAAGTCCCTACTCTCCCGGGTGGAGGTCGTGCCTGCTGAGGAAGTCTGCTTCCCAGTTGTCCACTCCCGGAATGAACACTGCTGACAGTGCTAACACGTGATTTTCCGCCCATCGGAGAATCCTTGTGGCTTCTGCCATCGCCGTCCTGCTTCTCGTGCCGCCCTGTCGGTTTACATGGGCGACTGCCGTGATGTTGTCTGACTGGATCAGTACCGGCTAGTTTTGAAGCATGGGTTTTGCCTGACTTAGGGCGTTGTAAATGGCCCTCAGTTCCAGAATATTTATGTGTAGGGAAGTCTCCTGACTTGACTATAGTCCTTGGAAGTTTCTTCCCTGTGTGACTGCCCCCCAGCCTCGAAGGCTGGCATCCGTGGTCACCAGGACCCAGTCCTGTATGCCGAATCTGCGGCCCTCTTGAAGATGAGCGCTTTGCAGCCACCACAGCAGAGACACCCTGGTCCTTGGAGACAGGGTTATCAGCCGATGCATCTGAAGATGCGATCCGGACCACTTGTCCAACAGGTCCCACTGAAAGGTTCTTGCATGGAACCTGCCGAATGGAATTGCTTCGTAGGAAGCTACCATCTTTCCCAGGATCCGCGTGCAGTGATGCACCGACACCTGTTTTGGTTTTAGGAGGCCTCTGACTAGAGATGACAGCTCCTTGGCCTTCTCCTCCGGGAGAAACACTTTTTTCTGTTCTGTGTCCAGAACCATCCCCAGGAACAGTAGACGTGTCGTAGGGACCAGCTGTGACTTTGGAATATTTAGAATCCAGCCGTGCTGTTGTAGCACCTCCCGAGATAGTGCTACCCCGACTAACAACTGCTCCCTGGACCTCGCCTTTATAAGGAGATCGTCCAAGTATGGGATAATTAAAACTCCCTTCTTTGGAAGGAGTATCATCATTTCGGCCATTACCTTGGTAAAGACCCTCGGAGCCGTGGATAGACCGAACGGCAACGTCTGGAATTGGTAATGACAATCCTGTACCACAAATCTGAGGTACTCCTGGTGAGGATGGTAAATGGGGACATGCAGGTAAGCATCCTTGATGTCCAGTGATACCATGTAATCCCCCTCGTCCAGGCTTGCAATAACCGCTCTTAGCGATTCCATCTTGAACTTGAATTTTTTTATATATGTGTTCAAGGATTTCAAATTTAAAATGGGTCTCACCGAACCGTCCGGTTTCGGTACCACAAACATTGTGGAATAGTAACCCCGTCCTTGTTGAAGTAGGGGCACCTTGACTATCACCTGCTGGGAATACAGCTTGTGAATTGCCTCTAGCACTGCCTCCCTGCCTGAGGGAGTTGTTGGCAAGGCAGATTTGAGGAAACGGCGGGGGGGGAGACGTCTCGAATTCCAGCTTGTACCCTTGAGATACTACTTGAAAGATCCAGGGATCCACCCGTGAGCGAGCCCACTGAGTGCTGAAATTTTTGAGATGGGCCCCCACCAAACCTGGCTCCGCCTGTGGAGCCCCAGCGTCATGCGGTGGACTTAGAGGAAGCGGGGGAGGACTTTTGCTCCTGGGAACTGGCTGTATGCTGCAGCTTTTTCCCTCTACCTCTGCCTCTGGGCAGAAAGGACGCGCCTTTAACCCGCTTGCCCTTATGGGGCCGAAAGGACTGTACCTGATAATACGGTGCTTTCTTTGGCTGTGAGGGAACATGGGGTAAAAATGCAGACTTCCCAGCAGTTGCTGTGGAAACTAGGTCCGAGAGACCATCCCCGAACAACTCCTCACCTTTATAAGGCAAAACTTCCATGTGCCTTTTTGAGTCTGCATCACCTGTCCACTGCCGAGTCCATAACCCTCTCCTGGCAGTAATGGACATTGCACTTATTTTAGATACCAGCCGGCAAATATCCCTCTGTGCATCTCTCATGTATAAGACTGCGTCTTTAATATGCTCTACGGTTAGCAATATAGTGTCCCTGTCTAGGGTATCAATATTTTCCGACAGGGAATCTGACCACGCAGCTGCAGCACTGCACATCCATGCTGAAGCAATAGCTGGTCTCAGTATAATACCTGTGTGTGTATATACAGACTTCAGGATAGCCTCCTGCTTTCTATCAGCAGGTTCCTTTAGGGCGGCCGTATCCGGAGACGGTAGTGCCACCTTCTTTGACAAGCGTGTAAGCGCTTTATCCACCCTAGGGGATGTTTCCCAACGTGACCTATCCTTTGGAGGGAAAGGGTACGTCATTAATAAGCTTTTAGAAATTACTAGTTTCTTATCGGGGGAAGCCCACGCTTCTTCACACACTTCATTTAACTCCTCAGATGGAGGAAAAACTACTGGTAGTTTTTTCTCTCCAAACATTATACCCTTTTTTGTGGTACCGGGGGTAACATCAGCAATGTGCAACACATTTTTCATTGCCTCAATCATGTAACGTGTGGCCCTATTGGAAGTTACATTAGTCTCATCGTCGTCGACATCTGTGTCTGCCATCTGAGGTAGCGGGCGTTTTAGAGTCCCTGATGGCTTTTGAGACGCCTGGGCAGGCACAGGCTGAGAAGCCGGCTGTCCCATATTTGGTATGTCGTCAAACCTTTTATGTAAGGACAGAGGCGTCACCAGGTGTGGTGACACCCGGTGCGCACCCCTGATGTACTGCCGCGATCGCGGCAAAAAGGGGGCGTGGCCTTACAGCTAGGGGGCGTGGCTTCGCAGATACTGGTATCGTCACTCTGGGGGCGTGCCCAGCATCTCCGGAGATGCTGGGCTTCCCCCAGAGACGGTCTCAGTGTGCTGTCGGCTCCTCTGCTATGACAGGAGCCGGGTGCTGTAGCGGAATTTCACACTGCAGCACCTGGCTCCTGTCACTGCGGAGGAGCTGACATTTGGTGTCACCCCCTCCAGGTGTCACACCCGGGTGCGGGCCGCACCCCCCGCACCCGCCTTGTGACGCCACTGCGTAAGGAGTCGACACTGTCACGTAGTTCCTTCCACATAACCATCCACTCGGGTGTCGGCCCCGCAGGGGGTGACATCACATTTATAGGCATCTGCTCCGCCTCCACATAAGCCTCCTCATCAAACATGTCGACACAGCCGTACCGACACACCGCACACACACAGGGAATGCTCTGACAGAGGACAGGACCCCACAAAGCCCTTTGGGGAGACACAGAGAGAGAGAGTATGCCAGCACACACCAGAGCGCTATAATAATACAGGGATTAACTGAATTATTTCCCCTTATAGCTGCTATATAAGTTATACTGCGCCTAAATTTAGTGCCCCCCCCTCTCTTTTTTTACCCTTTTGTCAAAGTCAGAAAAATATCCCTATACACGCTGCCATATTTGCACCTCACGCTGGTACGCGCTGCGCATGCGTGCGCTTTCCCGTGATAGCGCATACCCGCTGTTGCGTGCACCCGCTGGTGCTCGGTATGCGTATTTACGGTAAAGTTTGTGTAGTCGTAGCGTGCGACTCATTCGTTACATATTTTCACAATTAACGTAGTTTATAGATTATGGTCCCTTTGATAGATTCTGAAAGTTTGGTTAATATAGAATGTCCCTGAACGGAGGGATCCCTCTTTGTATTGTGGGAAGGGTCTAACAGGAGTCATACAGTAGTGTTTGGTACCCATCGGAAGATTATTTAAATAGCAATATTCCGGTGTTGGTTTGGAGCGTATTAATCGCTCGTGCGAATAGTTATGGACATAAGAAGTTTATGTCCATTACTATTATTTACTCTTACTCAGGTATGCGGCGGGAAACCCAGTGTCCCACCCACCTGAGCTGTTTGAAATCGTCACAGCCCACCTGTATGAATCAACCTATGACCTTTTGTTATAATGCGAAGCCGAATTCCTGTGTCCAATGGACGATCAGATTGTAGGGACCATTAGATTGCATTGTGTGTGGGGCATAAATAGGCAGGCCGACCACATCCAGCTCTCACTCTTCAACGGTTCTCATTGCTGAAAATCGGGTGCTGGATGTCCAGGCGCATGCGATCGTTTCCCCTTGTGCGTAAGTTTTTCTCCGTGATCATATTGTCTTACTGTGAGCCATTTCTCTCATCTCTCTCTCTCCCTCTCTTCTCTTTCTCTCGTATTTTCCCTTGATTAGATTGTATTGTATTTCCTGCATAGTTATCTGGTTAGTTGGTTTATGTTATACTGTAGTGTATTATTTGTACTGTGATTCCTTTTTGCAAGAATAATTAGTTATAATACATATAATAGGCTTTGGACCCTAAACAGATATCTGTGTATTTTCTCATAGTGTTAAGTGTTCATAGAGCATCGGTGACGCTCAAGCAGCTTTGTAGTTAATCAGGTTACACCAGGTTACACTTACACTTTGTCTCTACACTAAGGTATACTGTGTATCTCATTGTTAAAGGTATAGATATAAAGGTATAGCGTTGTGAGCGTCTGCGCCGCTGGTGATCTCCTCGTGGTCTCGAGCGTCCGCTACGCCATAGCGAATCATTACGTCAGTCAACAGCCAATAGCGTGTCAGCCTGTGATCTCTGGGCCGTGAGCGAACGCGACGCTTGAGCGTCTCGCCTACGGCTGAGCGATCGATACGCAACTAGCGTACCCTTACGGTACTTCTTACGTAGATAGCGTACAGTGTTCTTAGACCTCATAAAGGGTTATAAGTACGATAAATAATTTAGCTTTATCAATTGGCGGCTCGTCCTATCCTTCACATATCTGCACTAGGTAGATCAGCAGACATTATCCCTCAGCAAAGGGCGGGAGGTTGTCTCGTAGTGCTGACGGGATAAGCGTCTGCTTCGCTTAGATAACGAGTGCTGAAGGAATCCGGGAACCGGAGGTAAGAACAAAACGCTAGTGTCTTTTAAAACTGTTTATTTTTCTTCTGTTTTGCGTATACACGCACGCATACATATATCTGCATTTCTTTTTTTTCATTTTCGTATATCACCATCCTGTCTGCCAGTTTTATAGTTGATAGAAAGTGCTAAAAGAGATTTGCTGTTATTTCATAGTTTAAGAATAAAGGTTACATAGTTAAAAGTATAGACAAACACACAGGTTTGCCTGGACGATAAGGCAAAATCAGTGTGGTGTGCGGTAGATGATCAGGGATCATCTACATTGATAAAAGTATAAATTGTGTTACGGTGGATCTTTTGCTTTGCGTACACGTGTCCCTAACAAAAGACTTGTATACGCAATCCAAAGGCAGACGCACGCAGCGTACATTACGCAACGGAGCATCCGGTTACGCCCACGTAGCTCAAGTCACGATAAGTTGAAGTAACGCAAACGCGATAAGTAACGCAAAGCGGTAAATAGCGCAACAGGCGATAAATAACGCAAGTCTATTTTTGGTGTCCGAAATTTAAATTAACAGATCCTGCTCCAAATTGGTAACACAGCTGGGCTAAAGAAAAAAAAATTTCTGCGCAGAAATAGAAATAGAAGCAAAAGAGTGCATGTGGTGAGTGAGTGTTTTTCATACATTTATACAATTTTAGAGGTTGAACCAAAAGAAATCACCGAGTACTCGTGAGGAACATACGTGTAAGTGACATGCACGGTGGCTAGGGAGGCATCCTTGGTTAAACACAATATATGAGCATTAGAGTATAGCGGACCAGGAGGTAATACAGTAACGAGACCAGGAGGTCATACTGTAACGAGACCAGGAGGTCAGACCAGGAGGTCATAGCAAACCAGCAGGTTCAGGTAAAATAGACAAAGAAGTCCGCTATACAGTCCACAGGCACAACACCGAAAAGGGTTGGTGCAACACCCATATAGGCCATACAAGCTCTTGCTGAAGGAATTCGCAGCCGCAATTATCGATTCCATTTGGTCTTTCCGTACATAAGCTTAGGTGCTTGTGTGCTGAACGATTGGACCGCACGTAATTGTGTACAGTAGTTAGTAATCTGACCTAGTACCATTAGAGTAAAGGGGTCACAAACGCTATTTGTACATTCTAACGTGATTTGTGTAATTTTTTATTTTTACAAAAAGGGAAGTTCGCTGGTCACTCAGGAACTATCTGACAACCCCACCTTTACTGGAAAGAGTAGTGTTCTTCGGATAACCCTCGCATGTTCCAGTAAAACAAAGGTTTTTATAGGTGCCCTGGGTCGAGTGCGCCAGCACCATATCGGTGTGATCAGGTCGCATTGGTCGGCGTGGGCGAGCGAGTGAGGTGCTCGGTAAACTTCACCGCCTACCTATCGTGAATAATTTGGTTTTCTGTAAGGGTTCGCTGAAGACCCTGATATAGAGATCAGAGGTAGAGCAAGCGGACGCCTGCAGATTATGGGGGCCAGTTGTTCAGGGTAGGGGGCGATCAACCTCGGTTCGGGTTGACTCTGTAAACCGACCTATTGGATCGGCCAGGTACATAATGTGTGAGAAATATGGAAGTCACACAGAAGCTTTATGTGATGAATGGGAGAGAATGACTGTACAAGACAGGGAAAAATTCCCAAGAATAGGTAGCTTCAGTCCAGAAGTGTTACAAAATTTAAGGAGGAGGATATGTCTCATAAAACCAGCAAAGAGACGAAGCAAACATTATGATTATTTTCAGTTATGGCAGCAGGAAGGTGAATTACAAAGAGATTTAATTGACTTATCTGACTCTTATCTTGAGAAGAGAGACATGGCGATGGAGGGGATTGTGGTTGCGGAGAAAAGCACAGGGGTGAACAATAAAAACGCTCTTAGCAACTGTAGTATAGATAATAAGAATAAGTGTAATAAATGTAACAATGATTATTGTAATACTGTTGAATGTACAACTATTAACCTATGCAAGTTGCACCCCATGTTAAACTTTCCTCAGGAATACCAACAAGAAAGGGAGTCCAGAACGATGTCGGCACCTCTTCCAACAACCATCACCCAAGACATCCAGGTGGACGCGACCAAATTGGTAAAGGCAATAATCAAACCCCCTAACGGAGGGTCAGGTGAGGTCGTGTCCACAGGTACGTACAATGTTTCATATCACGCACCTACAGATGTACCACATATTGTAAGACCAACACAAGATGATGTAGCTGAGTTTGATCCGGTCAGGGTGATTGCAGTCCCCACTGGGAAGACTGACGATCAGAGAATCATTCCCGTCAAGGACAGTACAATGCGCTGTCTCTGGTCCCGGACCGAATTGAGATCAATTATGTCTGAATTTCCTGATCCTAGGAAAAATCTAGCAGCATGTCAGAGATTTGTTAAAGAACTAGGAAACTCCACAGAACCCACCAACAAAGATTGGCGGACAGTGCTGAGGGTATGTTTGCCCTCCAGTGTTGACCCTGCGAAATTTATTGCTGATTGTAAATTAGACACGGAGGCACCTTGTACGGAGGAAAACAATCAGGAATGTATTAAGCAGATCAACCGACAGTTAGAAGTATATTTTCCAACCATTGGCGAGGGGAACATAATCTTCTCCATAAGACAAAGGGAAGGGGAAAGTATTTCTCATTATTTCAATCGAACACTGCAAATAATGGCTAGAAACACTGGGATCACAGACATCAAGACAGATGCACAACATAAAGGAATAGTGGGTAAAGCATTAATAAATGGTTTAAATGATGAATTAAGAACAAGGGTACAGACCACCAACCCAGACTGGAAAGATATCTCGGTGGCCGCATTAAGAGAGGCCATCATTAATCATGAGCAGAACATCAGCAAGCACGGGGAAGCAAAGGAGCCTCAGGTCCCTGTGGGTAAGTCAAAGGTGACTAGGTGTTATAACTGCCAGGAGGAAGGTCATTATGCAAGAGATTGCAGGCCTAGAAGCACACACAAGGTATATGCACCCCCTAGACAACAACATAACCATAATACCCAAAGAAGCAGGGAGATACAGGGAAAGCGGTTGAGGGTGATGAGCATCCAAGCGTTTGAAGAGGCATCAAATCAGCCAAGACCCCAGTTCACTGACACTTGGAGAAAGCCAAGGGTTTGTTACCATTGTAGAAGAGAAGGGCATTACGCCAGCAACTGTAATAACTCACATAAAGTTAGACCCCCTAGACCAAGAAATGAGCAAAATTACAACACACACCATTATAATCAAGGATCATATAGTGAGGATTTTGGGCCACACCCATGATAGGCAGTCAAGAAAGGTGATCATACGACGGATGGTAAGCCTGAGGTAACGGTTAATAAATTGGGAGGTCATTCACTGGAAGACACAGGAATGACCAGGTGAAACGTTGTAAATGTATTTGTGAAGAAAAATGTTTTTCTCTCTCTCTCTATCCCCATCTCTGACGATTATTGGTAAGAATTCACACATTGCATATCCACTTGGTCCTTGCAGAAGTCTACCAAACCCCAGCATGACCTCCGCCACAATGTATTTCTGGCCAGATACAGACAGTGGAGTAATGCAGGTGCTGGTGGGGAGGGACTGCTCAAGGAGACCATTAGACACGTAGATATGACAGCCTGATAATAAGTCTGACAATGTTTTTCTAATGCTAACAATGTTTTCTTAATGTTGACAATGTTTAAAAATGCTTTGTTTCTCTTCTCTTATTGATGGTTATTGTCGAGTTATGTAAATGTATATATGCAAATGAATTGTTCTCTATCTCTTTTGTTTTTTATTTTCTCTCTCTTCTCACTCATGTTTTCATGGTTTAAAGATGGTATGTCACCCCTCAGTTGGACCAATGGTAATGCCAGATTTTTGCTCCTTACAGAAAGATCGCTGCTTAGGAAGGAATATTGCATCACCAGAATGTTCATTTTGAAGACTGAGAGACAGCACCTTCGAGAGGACAGCAGAACAAGAAGAACAACAAGACGAGAGAACTTATTATCGTAACAAGTTCTCTCCCCCTCAAACTGATTTTCTTATACCCCCCTTTACAAATTTCTTCTTTTCTCCTCCTGTAAGATGGACTTGCCCCAAGAGATTGTGATATGGATTTTCCTGTCGACCCTGATGTTGACCAGAGCAGTCTGTTTCGGTGAGAGTACCAGTGAGGTCGAGAAAGGATCCAGAAAGGTTCTAATGACTGAGACGGAGGTGTAAATTTCCAATAGCAACCCAATCACCAAGCAAAGGCGAGTACCGGGCACGATCTAACAACCATGTTATCTGTAAACATTTTCTTTGAAGGATTGTTAGCTGAAGAAAACTGTATCTGTAGGCTCTGTAACAATAATGCCAATCCAGTTTTAATAACTATATGGACCGGCATCCATTGAGTGACTATCACTCCTTAGTGGGTAGCGTATTAAATAAGACAGATTGTTGGGTATGCTCTCAAGTACCTCAAGGTCATAGCAAAATCAGGGCTAGTACCATTTCCTTTAACGATAGGGGAGGTACTTGAGCTAAAGGGTGGGAGACCGGTGGACCGGAGGTTTAATATCTCCAGCCCTCCTAGCTTGAAGCTCCACCAATACCATGTGGATAGGTCCCTCTTATGTTTCAACATCTCCAATCCCAGAAGGCCGGGAAATTGGGAAGTGTCATGGAGCAACCTTACCATGACCTTTTCACACAGAGCAGATAGAATGCCTACAGATACAGAGCTTGTACGCCACATAGCCAGTAGAGGAAAATCTTTCAGGTATAGGTACACCTTAGGAAATAGGATTACTAGAGTTGGAGAAGTATCACCAGGATACTGTGCACATATCGTACAGCCTGATACGTGCATTAAGCAGATGGAAGAATTAGGATCAGGAGATTTCACCTGGAAGGTGTGTAATATGGTAATGTCCTTCTCCGTCCCTTATGTTCTCCCCGATGATGCATATTTCATATGCGGGAGAAAGGCGTACAAGTGGCTTGCCCCAAACTCTGAAGGATTGTGTTATATTGGAAAAGTATTGCCTGAAGTGATGACTGTAACACATGACAAAATGAAAGACATACACCGTGGTGCCCAAGCTCCTTATACTCACACTCATTATGAGCACCGAGTTAAAAGACAACTGTCAGAAAGGTTAGAGCATCCGGCCTCTGATCTGATCCATGAATCCACCGGGATTCAGGTTCTGGTGGCGTTAGATTTCACTCGCACCGCTCGAGGAGTGATGAATTATAGATACATTTCCGCACTCGCCAATTTGTTAGATAATATCACTGAAATGTATGATGATACGTTTAGATACACTGGAAGAGAACTTCAAGCCTATAAAACAGAACTGGTACAGCATAGAATGGTTCTTAATTACCTCACAGCAGTGACAGGCGGATATTGTGTTACATTGGCAACACAGTACGGCGTGAAGTGTTGCACGTATATCACGAATAGCACCGAGGATCCGGTAGAGGTCATAGACCAAAAGATGGACGATATTCTCCAATTAAAGTGGGAATTTCGCCGAAAACACAATCTCACCCTTGCTGCTGTAGGTAATGAGCTGACTAGTTGGGTGTCATGGTTGAACCCGCGAAATTGGTTCTCCGGTTTGGGAGACTGGGCTCAAGGAGTCATAATGGATGTTGGAAAGTTTCTCCTATGTATTTTAGGTGTTGTTATATCTATTGGATTGATATTTAGATGCGGGCAGGCTTTAATGAGGTGCAAACAAAGTACAAGAGTGATGAGTTTGAGGAGTGAGGAAACTGTAATTAACCTGGATTTGATTTATGACCCAATGATAGAAACCATGATGTAAGGAAAATGCGATTATACGGTCCGTTTCTTTCACCTGTTTTTCTGGTTTTTCTCCAAGATAACAAGACCCCCTTGGACGAGGAAGTTGATGAGACGCTATACAGACAACGGATAGACCAAAGAAGAAGTTTTGACCACTTGAGATATGGACACTTGATGAACTTTGCCATGGATCCCCAGTTTCCCTAGAATTCTTAAAATTACGCTAGCCCAACATTTTTTGTAAATCTAATGGCATTGACAAAGCTTATTGCTCACGCTTAATGAGCAAAACAGCGCAAAGAAGACGACTTTCAACTGATACCGAACAAAACTTCAACCGACAGATGTACATTAACCTGACATAGAATACCACCGCATTTACCGTAATTATGTCTTTTCTTCATTTCTACAACCCTCAGGTAATGACACACATAGTATAGGGAATACAGGCACAGATATCAGCAATCACATATTCCCCCATTCATGTATCATCAACTAAAATGTGCTCCCCATTTTGTTCAAAATCCGAAAAGAGCTCGGTAAAGTTTGACAGCCCATCCACAGACCTGTACCACGGGATAAGAAGGAATTCAAATGTATACTTCGCAATACCTCGAAGCTTGATTTACAACACGTACGGCACGATGATACATGACCCCCCAAACATGGACTCATACACACATGCTTCTGCTATCTCACTAGGTCATACCCTCTTCACACCTACTCCTCTCTCCTCCCCTACCCAACCATGGAAATGAATTAACCCCTGACATATATTTTTCTCTTTTTGAAATGTTTTAGAAGGTGGCAGTTATTATTGACTGCCAAAGGGTGGACTGTCAAAGTCAGAAAAATATCCCTATACACGCTGCCATATTTGCACCTCACGCTGGTCCGCGCTGCGCATGCGTGCGCTTTCCCGTGATAGCGCATACCCGCTGTTGCGTGCACCTGCTGGTGCTCGGTATGCGTATTTACGGTAAAGTTTGTGTAGTCGTAGCGTGCGACTCATTCGTTACATATTTTCACAATTAACGTAGTTTATAGATTATGGTCCCTTTGATAGATTCTGAAAGTTTGGTTAATATAGAATGTCCCTGAACGGAGGGATCCCTCTTTGTATTGTGGGAAGGGTCTAACAGGAGTCATACAGTAGTGTTTGGTACCCATCGGAAGATTATTTAAATAGCAATATTCCGGTGTTGGTTTGGAGCGTATTAATCGCTCGTGCGAATAGTTATGGACATAAGAAGTTTATGTCCATTACTATTATTTACTCTTACTCAGGTATGCGGCGGGAAACCCAGTGTCCCACCCACCTGAGCTGTTTGAAATCGTCACAGCCCACCTGTATGAATCAACCTATGACCTTTTGTTATAATGCGAAGCCGAATTCCTGTGTCCAATGGACGATCAGATTGTAGGGACCATTAGATTGCATTGTGTGTGGGGCATAAATAGGCAGGCCGACCACATCCAGCTCTCACTCTTCAACGGTTCTCATTGCTGAAAATCGGGTGCTGGATGTCCAGGCGCATGCGATCGTTTCCCCTTGTGCGTAAGTTTTTCTCCGTGATCATATTGTCTTACTGTGAGCCATTTCTCTCATCTCTCTCTCTCCCTCTCTTCTCTTTCTCTCGTATTTTCCCTTGATTAGATTGTATTGTATTTCCTGCATAGTTATCTGGTTAGTTGGTTTATGTTATACTGTAGTGTATTATTTGTACTGTGATTCCTTTTTGCAAGAATAATTAGTTATAATACATATAATAGGCTTTGGACCCTAAACAGATATCTGTGTATTTTCTCATAGTGTTAAGTGTTCATAGAGCGTCGGTGACGCTCAAGCAGCTTTGTAGTTAATCAGGTTACACCAGGTTACACTTACACTTTGTCTCTACACTAAGGTATACTGTGTATCTCATTGTTAAAGGTATAGATATAAAGGTATAGCGTTGTGAGCGTCTGCGCCGCTGGTGATCTCCTCGTGGTCTCGAGTGTCCGCTACGCCATAGCGAATCATTACGTCAGTCAACAGCCAATAGCGTGTCAGCCTGTGATCTCTGGGCCGTGAGCGAACGCGACGCTTGAGCGTCTCGCCTACGGCTGAGCGATCGATACGCAACTAGCGTACCCTTACGGTACTTCTTACGTAGATAGCGTACAGTGTTCTTAGACCTCATAAAGGGTTATAAGTACGATAAATAATTTAGCTTTATCACTTTGTAGCTTGATACTGCAGGGGAGAGCCTGGGAGCGATCCTTCCAGCGGAGCTGTGAGGGAGAAATGGCGCCAGTGTGCTGAGGGAGTTAGCCCCGCCCCTTTTCCGGCGGACTGCTCCCGCTTTTTTCAGGAATTCTGGCAGGGGTAATTTATCACATATATAGCCTCTGGGACTATATATTGTGATGATTTGCCAGCCAAGGTGTTTATATTGCTGCTCAGGGCGCCCCCCCCCCCCAGCGCCCTGCACCCATCAGTGACCGGAGTGTGAGGTGTGCATGAGGAGCAATGGAGCACAGCTGCAGTGCTGTGCGCTACCTTGTTGAAGACCGAGGTCTTCTGCCGCCGATTTTCCGGACCACTTCTTGCTTCTGGCTCTGTAAGGGGGACGGCGGCGCGGCTCCGGGACCGAACGATCGAGGTCGGGTCCTGTGTTCGATCCCTCTGGAGCTAATGGTGTCCAGTAACCTAAGAAGCCCAAACTATCTCCAGTCAGGTAGGTTCGCTTCTTCTCCCCTTAGTCCCTCGTAGCAGTGAGTCTGTTGCCAGCAGATCTCACTGAAAACAAAAAACCTATATATACTTTCTCTTCTAGGAGCTCAGGAGAGCCCCTAGTGTACATCCAGCTCAGCCGGGCACAAGATTCGAACTGAAGTCTGGAGGAGGGTCATAGTGGGAGGAGCCAGTGCACACCAGTTAGACTAAAGCTTTCTTTTAGTTGTGCCCAGTCTCCTGCGGAGCCGCTATTCCCCATGGTCCTTACGGAGTCCCAGCATCCACTTAGGACGTCAGAGAAAAGTGATGAGATTTATTGCTATTTCAGGGTACTCTAATGTAGATACACATATAGCACATCTGAACTATCCAGCCACTTGGGCTTATGATTGCATACACAAGCTGACTCAGGGATAGACAATATTCGCACCGCTGCTGTGTGTTTGAACGCAGCGGCTGTGCAAAATGGTGCAAAAGCCGCATAAGGCGTCTTTAGTAAAAATACGCCAACTGCCAGCATAATTGGACGCAGCAGCAGATCACTCTGCGTGAACATCGGACATCTGAGTAACCCCGAGCCACTAGCATGGCAAGCCCAGAAAACAAGTCTGACAAGCCCACATTTTCTGGAATGCTGTCCATCGCCGCCCCCTGAAGCCAGCATCATCTCAATCGTGCTGCAGCTTATAGAGTACTGCAAGCAACATCGCAGACCCAGATCTTCTGCGCATGTGCAGACCTTAAAGTGTTAATGTTTACAGTGACCATCAAAATAGCGTCCACCTCTGGATCCACCCCATAGTCAGATGTGGCCACTGTCTAACCACATCTACATGTGTCCTGACTGGACACCCAATTGCGCCTCATTTTCTCCCTTGAGATGTCAAGCTCTCCTGAGCAGGGCCCTCTATAAACTGGCATATCTGTAACGGGTGCAAGGTGTGCAGTGCCCATACACTGCACCCATATAATTATACTTACTGCTCCATCAGCTCCGCACTGGCTGCAGAAATCACTGGGAAAATGGTTGCAGTGGCCATTTTCCAGGTGATTCACACATGGACAGTAGAGATTTCCACGAGAACAAAGTGCTGCCTATTCCAGGGGTTCCCAAACTGTGTGGCTAGGCACCCTGGGGTGCCATGAGGCTCTTGCAGGAGTGCCATGGGTTGTTGGTCCAGGACCAAATTTATGATCAAAGTGATAGGCAAAACCAGTGCTAGTGGCTGCCAATCATAAAACGTGAGCAAACAGAAGCACAACTGTACACCACCACATAACTGAACCTGAGGATGACAGGTAGGCACAAGTTACTCATTTTTATATTTTTTTCCCAAAATGTATCAATAGAAAGCTTTTATCCTAGGGGTGCTATGAAACAAATGCTGATACTCTAGGGTGCTGTGACTGAAGAAAGTTTGGGAACCACTGGCCTATTCTATTTTCCCGGAGACCACCACATTCAATTCCAGAGTCTACTGCACCGCCGGAGAGGAGGGGGCATGATCAGAGCCAGCACATAGGCCCCTTCCTCTCAAACCAACTTTGCCTCTGTACAAAGTATGTTAATATTGCATGAGCAGGATAACCTTTTACCATACTTGCCTACCCTCCCGAAATTGCCGGGAGGCCCCCGAAAATCAGGTGGGCAAGTCTCTTGCCCTCCCTGCCAGCCCCCACAACCCCCCTCTACCGCCCAAAACAGAGAACAAGTGGGTGGTCCAAGGGGATCCAATTATGCATTTCGCACTAAAATGCGTTATCATAGCTCCGCCCCCCCGCACTACAGTGCCCATTTTCTCTGCACTGTCGAGTTGAGCCACAATGACGTGATCATGATGCCATTCCTGGACCGCCCCTGTACAACCTATTTTGCTGCCAGACACGCCCCCAGACAGCCCACCTTGCCGCCGGCCACGCCCCCAGCCACCTACCACCTCCCGGAGGAGGCAGCAGAGTGGGCAAGCAAGCCTTTTACTATGGTTACAGTGTTACATAAAATATTGGTACTTTGTACCAGTATGTGTTCCTATAAATATCCAGGCACACAAACATTAGTTATTCTTCCAAGGTAAATTATCATCTAGAGATACCACTTAGTGCCCAGATTATTGGGAAAAGTAGCATAAAAGTTCCATAGCATTAACAAAACAAAATTTTTTTTTTAAATGTACCAATCACCTACAGACAATGAAAGCTGCCATTTTGTGACCTGGGCCAGCATTCATTAGAATGCAGCCTAGCAATTCACTAGGACCTAGTTACATCACTGAGCATGACCACAGAATTAGTGAATTGTTTGTCATACCTAGTGCTGAGATGTAATAGCAAACAACTGGCACCTAAAGCTACCTAATTGCCTGTAATTTCAAAAGGGTCTAATGTTGATTAATGCAGTTCTCAAAGGGCCTCCATTGGCCTGTTAGTGGTTATCTTTCAAAAATGGCATCACTATTAATTGGGGCATTTATAATGTGTTGCCTAACTGGATTTTTATTCTCTACCTGTTCAGTGTGTGACTTAGAGGTCTATTTACTAAGCCCTGAATGGAGATAAAGCGGACGGAGATAAAGTCCCAACCAACCAGCTCGTGTCCTTTTTCAAACACAGCCTTCATCATGGTAGTTAAGAGTTGATTGGCTGGTACTTTATATCCATCCACTTTATCTCCATCCAATGCTTAGTAAATACACCCCTCAGTGACTAATTCCTGGGGACTGGAAAAGCTGCACCCTCAAATACTGAGGGCGCAGCTTAGAGTAGACCTGCTTCCCATAGAGAAGGCAGGTCTACTCAATCACACATTCATAAAACATGGGAGCACTCCTATTTACTTAGCATGGACTGATCTACAATGTCTGGGCCTAGTTATCAGTCTTGGTATAATGTATAATATAATAATTAGCTACACATAATTCACAGCATGCCTAAAATCCCAAAATTATTTTTGCCTTGGAGAGGCGGAAACACAGTGGTTTACTTTTATCGTCCAAACTGTGCAGTATTTATATAGTTTTTTTTTTTATTTTGTTTTACAGCAGGGCTACTCACTGAGAAACCTCAACGTTCTAAAAATATCATTTTGCTTTGTCATGTCATCTTAGGCAAACATTGGTAGATATAGTAAGCAATATTATGACTTCTTTCCTGCACACGAGGATATATTTATATTTTATTATTTAAAATGTTTTTATTCCCAGATGTGTAAACAAGGCAATAGAAAACCCACTAAATGGATAATACAACACACATAAACATGTAATAAGGACGATTGATGGAATTAAAATAGTCTAGATCAGTGGTTTTCAACTGAAGTCCTCAAGTACCCATACCAGGTCATGTTTTCTGGATTTCATTAATCATGCAGAGGGTCTGATTCAGAGATAGATGCAGATCGCTGCATACTAAGTCGCATCAACATCTGATCTACCTATATGTGAACACACCTGTCTAATTTTGGACTTTACATACTCTTCCAATCCTTGGCAGACCAGCTGCTACTCACATTGATGAACCAGGAGAAGCTGTTAGGCGCGGCGGTCTTCGGCCGTGCCCTGACTGAGCAGCGGTCACGGCCGCCGCGCCTCTCTCCTTCCCTGTCCCCCGCACGGCGCCTAGCAACGCCAGGATGCCGTGCGCACGATAGCTGCCGGGTCCCTGGCAACGCAGGACGCCGTGCATGCAGGGCCGCCGGGTGCATAGCAACGGGGACGCCACAGGTGGACCGCGTTCCCCGTTGCTAAGAATAGTTTATTAGGTTGCTCGTGCAGCAGGGCAGCTGCACGGCAACTAGTAATTAGGGTCTGGAGGCTGGTCCTGCTGGCCCTCCTGTTATTGGCCAGCAGGGCCTTTTTATGTGAGCCAGCACACTGCAGCCCCGCCGGTGATAGCTTCTTGTATGCTGTTCCTGCCTTGCAGAACTCTGTTTCTGTCAGCCGTGTTTGGTGGATCTTGCTCCCTGCCCTTTGGTACTTTGGAGGTCCGAAGCCGGTCCTGGGAATCCTTCTAAGTCCTTGCGAACCTGTTTGTCATCTGGGGTTCTCGCCCGGTTTCGTGAGTAGTGGCTTCTGCCGCGTGTTGCGGCCTATGCCGCTTAGTGTTTACTTTACTGTGAATTGGTGCATTTGCGGAGGTTTCCGCTTTCACTGTCCTCCCCGGAACTCGGCGGTGCCGTGTAGGGGAGTGGACAGTGGTTTCTTTGTAGTTCTTTTCCTTTGGCAGCGTGCCGCACATACGAGTTTTTAGGTAGTTTATAGCCCCTAGCGTGGTTGTTTCAGTTAGAGGTCCCCTTGTTATTACACTGTCTCAGTTCACGCCTTGTCTCTCTTTAAGACCTGAGGGGGCATCGGAGTTGGGCAGACCTAATCCGCCCTTCAAACGCGGCTGCCATGGGCCCAAGAAACCATAGTCGTTCAGGCGTGAATTGATAACACGGGTAAGACAACGGAGGTAGGGTGCTAGGGGCTATTTCCTTCCCATCTCCCAATCCCAGCATTCCGTCTTGGTGCTCAGGACTCACTACATAAGATCTCCCCTGTCCTGAGCATCAGGATCGTAACAGAAGCATTGGACATATCAGCTGTAGAAGTGTTAACACTTCTATATTGTTTGGGTGATTGGTTTAGAACTCTATAGACACAACCAGGATTGGATGAAACCAGAGGTCGCATAAGCTTACACTCTGCCAATGTCAGATCAACTAGTAGTTCAGATGGGATGAGAATTGGACAAGTGTGTACTCCGCTTTACAAAACTGGGGGGGGGCAAATTTTACAATGAGTATATTCTTGTTATCACTTGTTACAAATGATAAACGGTGCCCCAGCCAGTCAGCTGCTGTCGTATTTCAAACGCATAACAGGAGCCGATTGGCTGGAGCATCATTTATTTGTAACAAGTGATAACGAGAATATCACTTCTTGATAAATCTGCCCCTAGATTGGTCTTGCCCAACATTGGCACTATGACATACCAATACTGTTGACTAGATTTATTACCTGGCTTATATCATGTATTATGCACCATTGTATGCTAACAAAGCAGCCATTAACAGTCCATTTTGCAGTATTTGGGAGCAAATGGTTGATTGTCATTTGCTCTCATCCATTACCAGATTTTCATTCCAACCAGCCAGATCTGGCAGATGATCTGGCAGATAATTGTATAGTGTATGCTCAGCTTAAGTGATTAGTCCACGCAATGCCCTGCAGATGTAGTACCCTTGTCTCACTCCTACGGAAAGCTATAAAACATGTAAAGCTACTAAATAGACTCATCATGCCAGAAGTCACTCCTGGCGATGTGGGACAGTAAGAAGTCATTGCAATAATGCAATTTCCCCAATTGCTGTGCCTTCCATCTAGCAAATCTGCCCACAAAGCTTCATTACAGGTTTCAGCGACTTGTGATTCATCCTCGGATGGCAATGTGATAAGGGTGGTGCGCTCCTGTTGCTAAGCAGTTGACTTGTGGGCAGAAGTATGCAGATGGCTGCCAATGGTAGACTCATTTCTGGGTATTGAGCAATTTGTAGGCAGCAGAAGAGGAAGCAGACGGCACATTCTGCAACTGGTTTCCTGTGGTGAGCGCTCAGCAGCAACAAGCAAACTTAAAGCGAAATCATTTATATTTGACTTCAATTTCGCATTGTGGATAAACTATGGTAGCTCAATGCAAGTGCAGTCATGTCCCAACCTACCCCAGTATGGCTGTTTACTGAACTATCTAGACAACAATCCCCTTTGGCAGCTATGAAGTGTATAATTTGCTCCACAGTATTGTAGTTACCAAATGTCTTTTAACATTTTCATCAGGCTGACAAGATGCAAATGACCTATGCCAGGCCGTGCCAACTTGTTGCTCTCCAGCTGTTGTGAAGCTACAAACATTTCCCTCCCACCAGTCAGCTGGTATAACATGTTGGGACTTGTAATTTCACAACAGCTGGAGAGCCATAGGTTGGCCAGGTCTAGTCTAGGTGCTTTCATCCAATCACACAGGGGTAGATGTATTGATAGTCATTATGGGGGGAAATTGCATCAAACATGCGCCAATACCACTCCCCCCCCCCCCCATGTATTAATGCAGCGGTGTGTGCTCCGTTGCAGAGACGCTATGCGCCCTTGTCATTATTGGCGCTGCTTTTAGCTAGCACGCCGATATGCAGGGCAGTGTATAAATGGTCAGTTGCACTGACTGTTCAGACCCCTGCAGCCATCTGTTGCCAATTCACCGCAGCAGGCACAGTGCTGTCCCTAGCTGCATGTGAGACTTTGCGATAGCAGCAAGATCACGCACATGCGCACTGGAGCCGGCCGGGCAGGGAGACAGCGCATCAGCACTAAACTGATGCGCTGTGGTCTCAGGCGAGGATCGCCGCAGGGGGAAGTTTTTGCTCCCCCCGCTTCGGCAGGCACGATGTTCTTACATCTTGTCAAAGTTCCTTCCTGCTTCGTCTCAGTAATGAGACAAAACAGGAAGTGTTATAGAGGCACGATCCGTGCCGCTATAATACATCTGCCCCATTGTGACTTATGTCAGTGGTAAATAGGCAAGCTGTGTTTCAATGAATATTGCTTTCTTTCAGCGGTGTGTAGCCAACGTGAGCACTGCAGTGTTTTGGCTTTATAGGTTATGATGCTGTTTGTGGAACCAGACATCTAACCTCTAATCTCATATATACCAGAATAGCAATGACTATGAGCACTCACGTGCCCTTTACCAACTAGAGTTTCTGGACAATTTTAAGTTCATAAGTAAAGACAGAAAACAGTGAGTATTTTAGCAAGAAACCGCTTTATTTAAAGCAGAGAATGGCATACATTAGAATCACCCTGACACCAGGTCTAATTCCCCCTGAGAACAATTGTTAATCTTTATTACATTTCAAAATAAGTCCTATAACCATTAACCCCAGATACTAGGGCAATTAAATTAATAATGCAAGCGCGTTAACAGATAAAATATTTCAGTACATTTTCTGATCCACAGAAAATCTAAAATTCATTAGGCATATAAAAAGTCGATTTAGGAGATTCACAGTAAAAATACTGCATCTTTATATTATACACACGTAACGCCCAATATGGGTAATAACATTACACCGCTCTGTTCAAAACCTTGAAGCTGCCATAAAACTCAACCACTAAAGGGTTCCAAACAGACTGGAAGATGACATATATACATACATATATAGTTATCCCCTCAAGTCTTGGAAACTAGTAAGTGACAGCAAATCTAGAACGTACAGCTGTGCAGTTAGACCATATAACCCTAAACTCAGCAGCATAGGTTGGACTTAGAGGCTGTACTCTATGAATTGCTGAATGTTTCCAGTAGAGAAAGACTAGATTGTGATTAAAGCGACCGACTATATTTTGCATAGGTTTTTCCCCCTAGATTAAATTTGTATCCAAATTTTAGAGGCACACCCCAAATGGCGGATCACTGAAGGTGAACCTATGGACAAGTCTTTGCAATCTGATTATCAAACCCCTTTTCTGGTCGAGTTTTTTTTTGCACTGAAAAAACAGACGGCTAGGTTGTTAACTTAACCTAGATGTTTTTTCATCATGTAAATTCCTGAAGCTAGTTGCTGCTTATACTTTTTGTAGCCATGAACATACTGCTATTCCTAGAGTCTTTCATATCCTACAGAGAAAGGCTATCCAGATTTGGATCTCTGGCTGCTGTCTTCCTACAGCGCTCCTCTTTCCTATGACTTTCAATGGTGGTCTAGCAACAAGTTCGGGGCCAAATGGACAGTCCTACTACTGATACTCATGGTACCACTGCAGGACACAAGCTAGTCCATAAATGCTGCATCCTATTTCAGCGCGGCAGTTTAAGGTGCTTTTAAAAAGAGTCCAGCTCTTCTATTTGTACACAGAACATCAAAAGTGCCTTACAAAACGCGATATACCGATTATCTGCCCCTGCAGCAGCAAATACACTGCAAACAGAGGCAGGAAGAAGGTAAAGCACTAGTCCCACATTTCTAGTTTAGCGCCTCTTACAAAAAACACCTACAGTGATTATCAACACCATAAAAGGACCATTGCTTAAGTCAGGCATGTCCAAACTGCGGCCCTCCAGCTGTTGAGAAACTACACATTCCAGCATGCCCTGGCACCGCTTTAGCATTCTCTGACACAAAACGGTGTCAGGGCATGCTGGGATATGTAGTTCACAACAGCTGGAGGGCTGCAGTTTGGACATGCCTGGCTTAAGAACAATAAAAAAAAATACCTATCTATTTGGGGATAGAGGGATAAGGGAAGGAGGGAGGGGGGGGTCTTCATTTGGACGTAAATCCGGAGCCTGAAATATAAGGGGTGAAACAGAAGTGAAACTTTCCCAAAACTGTACATGGGAACTTTGACAGGCCTACTTCACAGCACCAATCACAAAATGACATTTCTTGTCACAATTATTACAAACTGGTATAAGGAAGGAAAAAAAGTACCGAAAAGTGAAATATTCCAGTAACTAGGGAATCCATAAAACCATATCGCATGGTTCTGCTTTAACCCGTCCATAGAACCCATTTACTTAGGAATTGCTATGAACGGGCACTTAGACTTGGTCTGTTTAAAGGAAATCCCAGGTAAAAAAAAACAAAACAAAACTATAGGTAGCTCAAAATAAGCAAGAGATAGCAAGCAGGTCTGCAGCGTACATTCTATAAGAATTGCAGACACTGCAAAGCAATTTATATAAGAGTCTATAGGTATTGACAGAGCCACATGACAAGCAAGGACAAAGCAGGCCAGTGTCCAGGCTCTGTTCCGTAAAGTCTTCACACCCCTCAGCCACACGAGGGGGTGCCTAAGCTCTGCAGAGATAAGCTGTCACTGTCTGCTCAGGCAGAGACAGTAGCTGGCCGCACAGCAGCCTATGGAACGTAACACTGTGCTTTCCATGCACAGCACCAGAAATAGGAGACGTTCACAGCAAGGAAACGTACAGGTCCCACAAAGCCCTTTGGATACCAGGGAAACTTGGGACGAGGTTGCAGAAGATTTGTAGTCTTCTAATAAACAATATGCCTCGGGCACCAGGGAGTGTCTGGATACAGCAGACAATGGATGGAGCGAAACCTGGAGAGAAAAAGAGAAGGTCAGTTTGTCAGACTTTGTGTAGGCGCGCATGATAAAAGGTCAAAGAAACTTGGGGATAGAGAAGAATGAAAGCTCAGAGTAGTAACTCCTTACCTTGAAGGATCTTCCTCAACAGAGAAAGCGCCTTTCATCAGGATAGCGTTCCTCTTGTTCTCGAACATTCCGTAACTTAACGTCACCTGGAAGAAAACACTGGTAAGAAGCCATCCTATTCTTACATTCTCACATCACCACCACCACCACCACATACATAGGCTGCAGTGTTCTAAGGAAGACGTACGGTGTCATCATAAGAATCCCCCTGCGACCTCTCCACTGTGCCTGCCAGTTATAACAAACGCCATGGTTTGAAACTCTACACCTCAGACCCAGATCATAATACCTCTAGTCGGGCTGCACTTACCTGATTGTGTATTTCGCTTTGAGGAACTTGGTGCAGGTTCTCCAGGTGTGAATGGAAAAGGTTGCTTCTTAATAATTTCACGCCTAGGACAGACTCAATAATGTAACCGATGGTGCAGTCATCAGGAAGTCTGATCTTCTCTGCAGTGTTCATGAAGTGTCCACCACTATTACAAAAAAAAAAAAAAAGTAACATTAAAAAAACTGAGGCAAAGCTCAGATCATTCAGCAAGCAGCTTTATAGACGATTTTGTCTATGAAGACATTAAGCAAAGTCCGCTTCAGGGAAACGAATAGTTACAGTCACTAACTCTGGTAAGCGTTCAGAGTGGTGCACCCTTAGAAGCAGTTGTAATATTAAATTAGGCCCAAGAAATACGATCTATAAACTCACCTTGCCCACGGACTCATTTTCAGTGCCAGCCCACGGCTAATGCAGAAACCAGCTCCTCCAGTGGCAAACCAGAAGTTGACAGGGCGCTGTGGACAAGAGGTTAGGTTGTTAGCCTATTGCAGAGCATAAAACGGTAGCACAGCTCTCCGATAACTCACAAGCAGATTCATCCAACTTACCATCTTGTTTTCACTGATTCTCTCTGTTGCCTGGATTGGCCGGTCTAAACTGGGCTTGCCAATGTAGACGTCGTTAGTGTGGGAGTAACGCGACAGCAGTTTTATCAGAGTCTTGATATTGACGTAGTTATCGTCGTCCACATGGCAGAACCACCTGTCAATTATCAAAGAACGTCTGACATTAGCAAAAGCTAGCACCGTGCAATTTCATGCAAACACAAACTGTATTTCTGACCTAGGGCGGGATGTACTAAAGCCAAAAATGTGGCAAAAACTCTAAAAATGTATGTTTGGAGTTTTTACCGCTTTCCCGTATGTACCAAGCTCCGGAATGCGATACAATCCAGAGCTGGAACCTGGTGGGTAACGCCATCTGTGGCTGGCATTACCCAATAGAAGTCTATGGGCTTCGCTTCACAATTACCCAGCGGCACATGTTCCACTGCCCATTTTCAGAAGGGCTCCAGGGTCTTAAACCCAGAAGTCCAGTGATTTAAAAAAACAGCTCATTAGGGGGTAGATGTACTAAGCCTGAAAAGTGATAAATATCACTGTGATAAAGCACCAGCCAATCGGCTCCTAACTGCCATGTTACAGGCTGTGTTTGAAAAATGACAGTTAGGAGCCGATTGGCTAATACTTTATCACTGTGATATTTATCACTTTTCAGGCTTAGTACATCTGGCCCCAGGAGAGCTGTCCTTTGCGATACTAATCGCATTTCTAAGTACATACCTGAAAATGTATGTACCGGATAAGTGGCAGGATATACCACATCACGGATGCGGAGCTTAGTACATCCAGCCCCTAATGAGCCAAATTGAACAGTATAAGATGCATGGTCGGCGACACTTACTTCTTGTTGGAATCTATGAAGGTATCATACTCCACGGCCATTTTGCAGGACAGGGCTTGTCGGCTATGAGCGGCAGAGCAGTTTGTACTGATGACATTCTCTGTAAAGGTTAGAATGAAAATATGGTTAATACAGCAGTGCACTGGGAATGCATTGTCATTGCTATCAATCACTGCTAGCGTGGGTTAATACAGCTGTTGGGGGTGAGGGTGTAAGGTTACAGGGGACAATAATAAAGTATACTGGGGGAATGGAGGTAGCAAACAGAATACTGTCAATGTGCAAGGGATGGGTGGGTAGACAACAGCTTGGGTTAGGAAGCCTCCAAAAGGGTTAATTTCAAGTCGCCCCTCCTCATTTGTTTTTTTCTCTCATTTTCTTTCCAAGGAACGCTGCCCCCATTGAATATGGCCTTTTCCCAGATCAGGCCCACCTGTTACTGGCTGTGCTCTCAATAGAAGCTGTATCAGGAGTCTGAATGGGAATCATTTACATAAGAACAAAGGCCATGACCTAGACTCAATGGGGGGAAAAAATTACACACGCTGAACTACTAAAAAACCCCACCCCACCGCTGGTATTCCAGGCGCCGGCTCTTTCTATACTGGTTTATTCTCCTCTCCACATTACTGCCCCCAGTAGTTTAAACATATTACCCAAAAATAAAAAAGAGGGTGTAAAAAGTCCACAGCACATTAAACAGGAAGAATCATTTGTAAGGATTATTCCCGAACAAAGCAGGACGGCCCTTAACCAACCAGCCTTAACTCTATGGGGGACTACAATGGTCATGTTACAGACAGGGATCTAGAAAATACAAAGGTTAACCAAAGAACAACCTCTAGGAACTTATTTTATAGCGTATTTAATACTGAATAAGTAAAGTATGTTTTACTTTATTTGGCCAGCCCTTTGTTTCCTTGAACTCATAATGGGCGGGATGTACTAATGTACATCGCCGCCCATCGCCGCCCTGCGCCACGATGCTGATCGCAGCGGCAGCCTGACTTCCGGGATTCGGCCCCAGGAGTCAGTCTGCGCATGCGCGGGGTGACGGGGGCGGCCACAGGGCATGCTGGGAGGGATCCGATCGGATCCCTCACACAGCGCCGCAGAGAGAAGCCCATAGGCTTTCTATGGACGTACGCCAGCTAAAGCTGGCGTACCCCGCCGCGGCGTTGTCCTGCCGGCCGGGGGTTAGTACATCAGGAAAATGCGGTAAACAGGGAGTTTACCGCATTTTCCGCTTAGTACATCCCGCCCATTAAGAGAAGTGTCTGTCTCAAGCATTTGTAGGTTTAATTGTGCATTTACACCGGCAGAAATCTCATAGTGAATACCGCCATTAATGTATTTATATTCGGCACTATGTTTTTACTTATTTAGAATATTACATACTGTAGTATGTGCATTTAATGTAAGCATTAAAATCTCACCTGTCTTTTTCTGCAGCTCGTCATCTTCTCCGTCAGTGAAAATATAAGTCTGAAAGATACAGATAGAAGGAATATTAGATTACTGCGGCTAGGGAAAGCACATGGGACTCTTATTCAAATAGGAAAGAGAAAAGCAGATGGCTAGGGGACAAGGCACGTAATTCACAGCTACCTCGTGCAGATCCCCAACCAGTTCCTTTTGTGTGGGCAGCCTTTGAGGACGACAGCTGTGTAAGTTACAAAATAAAGCTATACAACCCTATTCTAGAGACTGGTAAAGAACGTGGATGTTAGACATGAATGGTGAACGGAGAATGATTTAACTGAACCGACTTCTTATACAGCCCATGAACCAGTTTATAGAGAAGACTATACACCAAAAGGATAAAGCCTTCTGGTGATCATGTCTGCAGAACTCTGTGCGGTTTAAAATACTATGTTAAGAAAAAAAAAAAGCAGTATACTTAACCAAATCCCCTAATATACAGTAGGACCTTTTTTGAAGATGGCATGTACTAAAATCTTCAAGCTATAATTTCATCACAGCCTACTCTTCACTTTATACTGTTGATGCCGCACAATCGTTGAGGAACTGCAGCTGTTCCTGCGACACAAGACTTTGTTTCATTCATCCAAAGCTCTAAGCAGCCTTTGCACCTGCCTGCCACTTTGGTTATGCTTCCAAATTCTATAGTCTTCTTTGCATACACCCATTACCTTAGCACACCTCCTCCTACCTTCTCCACCTGCCTGGCTGCACTCCCTTATTTACACAGCTTACACTAAGCAGATGGCGGCAGTCCCTGTGGTTAGGTTTCATTGTTCTTTTCTCTTGTTGTGGGGAAGAAGATATGCACAACACAGGGGGAAAAAAAAAAACACAGAACTTAATTTCTATCAAATCAGTTTTGCAGAAGACAAAGAACGGGATGTCCCGCCAGCTGCTGCCTGTTCTAGGTAGAGTTAGAAAAAAATTGAATAAAAGATCTACAGAAACAGAAAAAAAAAAAAAAGAAACAAACAAAGAACAAGAGAGGAGGAGGGAAGTGTCCCTAGAAATCCCTAGAGGAGGGAAGTGTCCCTAGAAATCCAAACTGCAGTAAGTGGTAGCTTCGTTGTCAACAATAATTTATGCTGGCAGAAGAAATTCCTTGTGAAAGACAAGAATGATGGGGAGGGGAGGGGTGGGGTGGGGGGGCAGGAGTCTGTTTTCCCAACAATAGGCTAAATGTCGCTGCCTGAATTTGCCCATTGAGGGAAAGTTTAAGCAGAGACACGTCTGTCCTTATTAGCATACAGCTGGCCTGGTTAAGCTTGGAGAACTGAAGGGGGAAGAAAAGGAAAAGATTGATGTGGAGACCTTTTCTCTCTAACCTGGTAAAGAGGGAGGGGGGCCGATAACATTAGGGAGGGTGCCGGATTATTTGGAGAGATAAATTTAACAAAAGAAAGCCAGAATTGGTTATAATGCCAGTTCAGCACAATGGCTGGATACAAGGAGATTTGAAGACACACACATTCTTCTCTGCAGATTGTAAACTCCACAGGCCAGTTTTGTTGACCAGTTAACACAACAGAGTCTATCCCCAGCAAGTGTCTTGGATAGTGACTATACACGAAGTGCAGGCGGACATTAGTTGTGCAGATAGGAATACGTGCTATTTATTACATCTGGTCACGGTTGCTCTGAAGTGGCCAGTCACATCTCCCCAGGAGAGTCTTTGACACTATATACAGTCATACAGATATATCTATTTATTATCAGGTCTCCCCGATAACAGTCTGATCAAGAGTCTAATCCTCAATCCCCCATTCCCTCCCTACTCAAAGCACTGCAAGACAATGGGATGATTCCGGTCTTTAAAGAGCAGTCTCCTCTTTATGGATGTCCAGGAAAGACACAGCGTGCACCCGCTTTATTGGACAGAAACTCCGGAAGCTTGTAGCCTGCCTGCCTGCTCCTTGCTCCCTGAGAGGAAGGGACAGCCTGTTTAAAGCCCCAAGTGTTACCTCCTGGGAGCTATCTGTGATCTGTAAGATCACTGCCTCACACCCTTTCCTGCCAGGCCCATGTCTTCAGGAGCCCAGCCAGGAAACTCTATCAAACCCAAACAATTAACCTTTATCTGCTCTCCTAATACATTTAACAGGAACTTCTAGAAAAGAGGTCAGTGCATTGTATCACCTATTCTTTCAGCACAATGATCATTTCCCTAAAGCATGAACAACTGATTAATACATGCAAAACACTGGTTCTTCCATGACCCCCCCCCCCCCCCCCCCTGCCAAAAAAAAAAAAAAAAAGAGACCTTAAAAGCACCCCACAAAATTACTACAGGACATTGCTCTGGAAAAGAGGTGGTTAAATTCCCAGGTCAAAGAGCAGAGTCCTCAAGTGTTGAGTGTGGTTTATAGATCCCTCTGAAGTTTTACAACCATGCTAACAAGTAGGTGACAGTGGGTGCCACTACCTCCCCAAACTGGCATGGGAGCAAAGCGACAAGCAAGGAATCTGCAGAAACATGCTCATTACGGCTTACAGAGAAAGTAGAAAGTCTGATATTTAACGCTGATTTCAATGAGACGTTAGAAGTAAAAACACCCTAAACCAGATTACTGGAACTTTCTGCAACTTGTTCCGTTCTATTACAAGACTGTCACATTTTAGTGACTCACCGCCAGGCAATAGGTTAGCAATATTTCAGTACGTCTGCCTGTTTAAAAAAAAAAAAAAAAAAAAAAACTTCTGCTTTTTCTACTTTCAATACGAGTTTTTTTTTGTTGTTGTTCTGTAAACGTCTCTAGATTTCAGTTTAGACCACAAAAAGCTCAGTCCCTTAAGAAAAGGGGGTTATGACAGAGGAAGCCTCATTGTTCTAAAAATCAGAGGTTTAAATAAAGACAGGAAGCCAACTTCTCCTGTAACAATAGAGACCCCCAGTCTAGTAGGTGTGGAGAATGAAAGACTCCCTCCCAGAGGTCTGCTCCTTTTACTATCACTAACAATATATGGCTGCAAAGGAACAAAAGTGTATTATAACCATACTTGGCACATAGAGCAAGGCACTGCAATAAAGCATACCCATAAAGCAAGTCTACTCTACTGTACTACAAAATACCTAGACGTGACAAGGTTACAGCTGGTGCGCCCATACTTGGGAGACTGCAGACAGATTATACAAGTTCTGGTGCAATCAGGTGTTATTTGAAATTTAAATTTCCCGCTGCAGTGTCAGCAGACAGGTTTAGCATGATGCTACCTGCTCCTTCATAAGAGCTTGTAAAGGTTCTTCGTGATATGGGAGGAGGAAGGAGAATTTGTACCCGCAATAAGTCATATGACATGTCACTTGTCAAACAGACATGAAGGCTTTGTTGTTCCTAAAACATTGCTTCACCAGCCTTTAAAACAGGACAAACCGCTCACCCCTAGTAAAAAGATAAACTCCCAAACCTGATTACGGTTGACTGTTCCGACAGATTTTGGCAACAGATTTAAAAAAAAAAAGAAAAAGTGCTAGGAGTTATACGTTGGTGAGCTGAGAGAACGCGTTTCTAATAACCTTGAAAAAATACAAATCATACAGCTATCTGTTTTTTTATGACCCGTGCTCTGCAGGACTGGTGTACAGTTTTGGAAGTGTAGTAGTTCTGGTTGTTTGCCATTCAAGGAGCCAGCCAACACCTGCACAAATGTTAATACTGGCTTTTAAATAGGTCATTTTGGTGTCCCGAGGAATAAAAACCGTTTGATTTGGTTGACAGTGATCAGACTGTCGTTCTACAGTATGGGGGTCATTCTGACCCGTTTGCACGCTGCAGTTTTTTCACAGGCGTGCGAACGGGTCACAACTGCGCATGCGCGCGGCAATGCGCAGGCGCGTTGTTGCCCGGCGACAACAGTCGCCAGGCAGCGACAAGAACAGCGAAGGAAGCGATTGCAGCGGCAATCGCAAGAAGATTGACAGCAGGGAGGCGGATCTGGGTGTCAACTGACCGTTTTATGGGAGTGGTGAGGAAAACGCAGGCTTGTCGAGGCATTTGCAGGGCGGGTGTCTGACGTCAATTCTGGGCCCGGACAGGCTGAAGTGATCGCAGCGGCTGAGTAAGTACAGAGCTACTCAGAAACTACACAAAACTTTTTTGCCCCGCTCCCCTGCACATGCGATCGCACACTTGCTTAGCTAAAATACACTACCCCATAGGCGGCGTCTATCTGATCGCACGGGCTGCAAAAAGTTGCAGCGTGTGATCAACTCGGAATGACCCCCTATTTCCGGCCAGCTCACACCAAAATAAAGTGACATTTATGGCAAAACTTTGTCTAGTGCAGTGGTTCCAAAACTCAGTCCTCAAAGCACCCAACAGTCCAGGTTTTAAGGATAGCCATGCTTAAGCACAGGTGACTATCAGTACCAAAGTCAGTTATATGTTACCATATCTGCACAAGTATGAATATCCTTAAAAGCTGTACTGTTAGTGTGCCTTGAAGAAAGAGGGCAAGGGCGTAGCTACCATAGGTCATACTTGCCTACTTTTGAAAAAGCATTTCAGGGAGATTGTGAAAGTAACACCTATCAGCGCGGGGGCGTACTGCTACATCGGAGAGGAGCGTCATAAAAATGACACACCCAAATGTAAATGAGCCCCAAAGTTAACAGAGGGAAAAGGTAGCAGGTGCACTATCTCACACTAGCTCAACCTGTAGTAACCAGAGGCACTTAGCATATTCCTGGCCAGGGCTATGAGCTTACCCACCGCATCAAGGTAGCCTCTCATGAGAGGCTACCTTGATGCGGTGGGTAAGCTCATAGCCCTGGCCAGGAATATGCTAAGTGCCTCTGGTTACTACAGGTTGAGCTAGTGTGAGATAGTGCACCTGCTACCTTTTCCCTCTGTACACTTTACTAAGTCTCAAGCAGAGTAGCACCTCTACCTAATTAAGGTGTGCAAATTAGGGCCCTTTTCCCTTGAGCCCCAAAGTTAGTAAGATCTACTTGTTGAAAAAAATACACTGATACTTCGCAGGATTTGTTTGTGTATTGTGTTTTACAAGAGG
This sequence comes from Pseudophryne corroboree, assembly GCF_028390025.1. Classification (NCBI taxonomy): domain Eukaryota; kingdom Metazoa; phylum Chordata; class Amphibia; order Anura; family Myobatrachidae; genus Pseudophryne; species Pseudophryne corroboree. The sequence goes on from NC_086450.1 coordinate 393,585,002, forward strand.
TTCCATATACTGTAAGTGGCCATAGGGATCATTGTGCCTTATAACCAATGCAGGGAAATGGCACTAATCATCCCATTTGAATGTATGTATCTCTGATTTATTTTTCCCCCAAGAATGTAATAGCTGCATAATGGGGATAAGGTGCAATCAGGGAGATTGCTGGTCTATTCAGGGAGTGAGGGAGATTGCTGCTATTTCAGGGAGTCTCCTGCAGAATGAGGGAGGGTAGGCAACTATGCTATAGGTGCAGGGAGTGCAGCTGCTATGGGGCCCAGAGCTGACAGTGCCCACCTTTCCTATCACAGTTACATGTGTTATATACATTTTTTCCAACGTGGTGGTCCACAGGGGCCCTTATAAACTCTTGCCTTGTTGCCTACAATATAGATAGTTATGCCCCTGGCCCTGCTCATTGCAATGAGATATAAAATGAACTGAATGGCATTATAGTGTTCCATAATATGAACAGGGGCTACTGTAATGTGGCATAATATGAACTGTGAATTGGGGCACTGTGTTGCATAATGTGTACTGGCGGCCATAAAATGTGACATAACATGAACATAAACTAGGGCACTACTATGGTTCAGAAAATTTACTTGGGCACTATTATGGAGCATAACATTAACTACTGCTGAGGAGAGGTGTCTCTATAGAAGCATCTGGACAGGGGCCCCTTCAATATGTCGCTACGGGGCCCACAAAATTCTGGCTACGCCCCTGGCAGAGGGTATTTGAACTGGGCCAAGGACACCTTGTGCAGTAGCAGATTCACTAGACCCCTTCTCCAAGGACTTGCTCAGGAAGGTCACAACCAGTTCTTCCCAGTAAGATCTGATTATACTGGACCATAATCACACTTCTGTTTATACCATAAACAGCCGAACGGTTTTAGCCTCAGCTCTGTTGATATATACACACAGCAGCACGTCAGGAGCATGTCAGTAGAAGGCACGCCTATTCTAGAGCCATTACACCTGAGGGCAATCTGTGTCATGTCACTGCCACGGGTCCCATCAAGGCTCCCCTGCTGCGCCTTACGTGCGCTGTAAAGTATTTTTTTTTAATGGTGTAAGGCAGCCACACGGCTCATGAGTGCCATGGGCACCGTCCGGGGGATCCTAGATGTCTGATCTATGCATTCCATGCAGGTCAAAAGCATTTACTGTCAATCTTACACGCCAAGCTTTGTACAGCAATAAATTCCAGGGCAAGCATGCAAACTACATGTTAGGTAAGCCAGCTATTAACCCTTACACTACATCTCACCTATCTCAGAGGGGGTTCCGGTATGAATGGTCGACCATGTTATGGTCGACAGTCATTAGGTCGACCACTATTGGTCGACATTGACATGGTCGACATGGACACATGGTCGACACATGAAAGGTCGACATATGAAAAGGTCGACATGAGCTTTTTAACTTTTTCTTGTGTCGTTTTTTGCGTAAAGTGACTGGGAACCCCAATTAGTGCACCGCGTCCCCTCGCATGGCTCGCTTCGCTCGCCATGCTTCGGGCATGGTGCCTTCGCTCCGCTACCGCTTCGCTCGGCACACTTTACCGTTCCAATCGTAGTCCATGTGGATCGTAAAGTATGGAAAAGTTCCCCAAAAGAAAAAAAAAAGTTAAAAAAACTAATGTCGACCTTTTCATGTGGCGACCTTTCATGTGTCGACCATTTTCATGTGTCGACCATGTGTCCATGTCGACCATGTCAATGTCGACCAATAGTGGTCGACCTAATGACTGTCGACCATAACATGGTCGACCATGTGAACGGATACCCTCAGAGGGCAGCCCTGGCACCATATGATTCAAGTCTAAACACCAACCAGTTTCTCACTGACTGGCTAACTTATGCCATCCATTTTTATTATTCTGATGCCAATTGAGCAGGAGTAACTTTCCTTGACACAGGTTCTAAAAGTTAAAATATCCCTAGGGCCAGTCATTGTTCTTTAATGGGGAAGGGATAGATAAAACACTAAATATAGAACACTATTTAGTACATGGATTCCAATAGAGAGTTTTCGCAGATTTAGTAGCCTTTCAGCGCCAACATCTCAGCATGACAAATGAGCCTCAGGCATCGACACTTAAGGACTGTAACCCCCCCTGCAAGGTTAAGATGGCGTATTTTACCTAGTGATACAATTATTGCTATACCTCACTGAAAATGCCACATAAAAAGTGACATGCATACTTGTGTCCCAATTTTGCAGCGGTGCAAAAATATGATGTTCTAGCACCGGGAAGCAAAAGATAAATCTGTCACCACATTGGGAGGGGGGGCAGTCTGCAATAATTATATCCCTCTGTTCCACAGTGTTTGTATTGTTTTACCAAAATAGCCATTTAAGCCCCCAGATGACAAAGGAGCAGGCTAACAACATGATGCCACAGGCAATCACACAGGAAACCTGGGCTATTGTGCTAGAGAGAGACCCTACACTATTGTGCTAGAGAGAGACCCTACAGCACTAAACACAATTCCTTACTACTTCCCTATAGGGGAAGCACCAACCAGTAACACATTTCATTGTTACATACATTACTATACATTAACACTTTGGCTGCCAAAACAGCATTGAAAGGGTTAAAGGTATATTTGCAGAATGAATGAAGACCACTTATAGCATAATGGGTGAAAACCAAGATGACATTTTAAAATCCTGCAGACAGTATGAAATATAGGTAACACAAGGCCACCAAAAGGTACCACTACTGGCAGAAACTCTTGCTCTGAAAACCCTAAGGTTTGTGGTGGGATGTGCGCGCGTGTGTGAGTGGGCGAATAATTCTGTTTTGGGTTAAACATTGGATGTTTACTACCCAGGGGCATGTTGGAAGTAAGCAGACTGGAATTTCCACTTGTGCCCTAAAGACTTTGGCAAAAAAGCAGCTATTTACTAAGAGCTGTTGACAAAACATAAGATCATTGAGGGCATACAATTAAAGATATTTGCATAGGACTTTTTATGACAAAGTTTCATTTTGTTCTTAAAGGAGAAGTGTGTGTGTGGGAGGGGGGGGGGGTTAACATGCAGATCTTCCTAGGAATCTTTGAAGACCCCACATGCAGTGAATAACTTAGTCTACGTTTTAACCTTAATCTAAAGTTGCATTGAAGGTGCTGAGCCAGGATTACCCGGACCATCTTTAGCGGAAGCAAGCAATGAGTAGCTGTCAAGCCAGCTCTCAATGACCCCCACATCAGTTCCACTAGGGCAGTAAAGCCCCAGATTCCAAGACTGTTCTTAAATGGCACTTTTGGTCACATTTCCCTCCATCGGCCATCCTTTAAGCCCCCTCCAAGAACTGTCAGCCTGTCAAAGGCCCCCAGAAAGCTATCCACCTCTCTTGTTCTGCTAGCTGCCTCCCCCCTCCTCTCTCATTTTGTGGCTTCGCTGGCCCACATCTCTAGGCAACCCGATTTGGACACCACAGCGATAGCTCGGACTTTTCCCATGATAAAAGCCTCATATGTAAGAGGCGGCAAAAGCCTTTCTCTGGGCTCGGAGAAAAGAGGCATTGTTAGCAAACGCAGAGGGACAGCGTGAGAGCACAGGCTTGGTCCCTGGGAACTCAAATTGCTTGAAAAACCAAACAAGACAAAGGGAAACTAAAGAAGAAAGTGGTGGGACCCATTCTCAGGACTGTCATTCTATAGGACTCCTGAAATTTATCCTCTGTCCCCTGCTCTTCAATGCAGACATGGGTAAGCAATCTATACGAAGGGTTTTTTTTTTAGACCCCCCCCCCCCCCCATCCCCCACAATGAAAGCAAGTGGAATAGGATAAAAGAACTCCAGGTATGAAGAAATAAATAGACCCTATTCCTTAGGGTGACACCACTTGTAGTGTATAGCACATTAGCTAGACAGGGAGATGTGCAGATAATAAATGATGCTACAGTTCCGCTGTCAGGAAGCGTTATATGGCTATATAGAGCGCTACCTCTATGTTAAAAGTCTCATGTGGTCTTAAATACCCTGTATGGCCATCAGCAGCACAGGACAATGCATACAAAGTTTCAACTTCAATCAAGAATTAAAGGACACTTGACAGTCCCAATGATGTTTGGCTAGAGCAGGAATGTAGATGAAGTCAGGGGACAGGAGGTTTGGGGGTGAAGCACCTGCGCCTGCCTTGTGCCCTCATGTGCTCTCAGTACACTGACAGGTTAATAGTCAGACGGTAGATGCTAGATCCAAGTGGATAACATACTGTAGTCAGACAGCACAAAAATTGAATTTCATGCTCCTCCCAGATTCTCCTCTCTAGAGGCAAATAAGTATGACAAGGATGAAATATGGATTCAGCAAAAGATGATAGATAGGGTACCCCGTGCCTTGCCTGTGGGCAGACAGGCAAATAGAGAATATGTATGCAGGAAAAAAATAAAAATAAATATATATATATATATATATATATATATATATATATATGCACATATACATACACACATACTTACACACACACACTAATGTCTATATATATATATATATATATATATATATATATAGAGAGAGAGAGAGAGAGAGAGAGAGAGAGAGAGAGAGAGAGAGAGAGAGAGAGAGAGAGAGAGAGAGAGAGAGATTTGTATATCGTTCTGCAGCTGTGTGTCCTATCCTGCATTTAGAAGAAAAAAAAACTAGTAGGAACATAGACTCTATATGACATGGTGGGCTGAGATTTGTAGTTCCCCAGCGGCCAGTGACCGGTAGCCCTCCCGACCCCAGTGGGAGTGTAACATGGAAGTGAGATCTCACCTGCTCTTTATTCCTGGAGATCCAGGTGTCCATGAGCAGATCCATCCTGGAGCTGTGAAACTTCTTGGTGGTCTTCACAGCTATGAAGATATCTTTGGCCGTGATGTCCTCCACGGGAGGGCGGCTATCCCCGGTCCCCCCAGCTGAGGCGGTGGCCCCGGGCTCGGCGTCTATCCTCACTCTGGTCAGTTTGCTGAAATAAGCCGAGAAGGACTGAGAGTCCCCGGCCGCTTTGTCTGGCCCCCCAGCCTTGGCCGGAGGTGGGTCAGCTATCCGGGAGCTGTCCGGGCTCGGGACCTTATCTTCTGGCATCTCCACCACCGATCTGGTCTGCTGGTCCACCATCAGCACCAGGAGGCAGGTGAGGGTGGCCCCCACCAGGGATAGCAGCAGCTTTCTCCCGCAGTTCCTCAGCATGGCACAGCGTGTGTAGTCAGTCCGAGTTCGTGGTCAGTGGATGCAGAGAGAGAACGCAGCTTCTCCTACTGTGTGATCCCGCTGCTCTGCGATCCCTCAGCTCTAGCACTACTGTAACTGTACTGGCCATGCCACCGGCGGGGATTTAAAATCTACTACTTTACAGGCACGCCCACAGAGGTTCTAATAGCCACGCCCATTGCAGGCTACAACAGTGAAGTGGGGCTGTACGGGGGCGTGGCTAGCTGGGGACACACCCACAATGAATGAGTTATTCTGCATAGAGGCTCTTTCAATCACATCTGTAGGCAGGAGCTGTCCGGGATCGCTGACATAGACGTGTGGGGACACCAGTGCAGGGTTTATTATACACTCAGCTGCTAGAGATGTTTGTTCATTAGTTTAGAATTTGTTTAAAAAAAAATAGATATATCGCTATTGATATCTCTCTCTCTTTCAGACTATATTATATCTATATATCCATTACATATATATCTATTTTTATAGATATATTCCTTTATTTATCTATCTATCTATCTATCTATCTATCTATCTATCTATCTATCTATAAGAAAGGGGACTCATGTAAAGACTCCATTCTGTGGGACCTCTCCTCTCTGCAGGGCCGTTGAGAGCCATGTCGGCCCCGGTAAAGGATTGGGAGCATGGCCTATTGAGTTGGTGTGGTTATGTCCACTTAATAAGCCACGTTTAAAAATGTGATAATAATAAAATAATTGCAGGGCCGCTTATAAGGGGGGCACCGTTTTAACATAGGGGGGTAGGGGGAGGGCACCTGCTTCCTACCTTACTTGATCTGAGAGTGGGTCCCTCCTCCCCAGCCGCCGCCATCTTCCCAGTGATATTTGGCGCCGGCCACTAGAGAGCAAAGATGACGCCGGCCACTAGAGAGCAAAGATGTGATAGAGTCTTTGCTTTCTATGTGCAGCACCATCTTCCCGAAGATATCACTGGGAAAATGAGGCTGCAGTACAGGTATCCAGGGGGAGGGGGATGGTAGCGACCTGGGGCCCCTCCAGCAGCGCGGGCCAGGTAATTTGTACCCTCTCCCCCTGCCTCTCGGCACCACCGCCTCTCTGTGGCGCCCTATAGACTCTGTTCATGCGCAGGTCTCTGAAAACATGGCGCCTGCTGTGTTTCGGGAGATTAATTTCTAGTGTGCAGTGCATATGCGGTTTTCCAAAAACATGGTGCCCGCCATGTTCCTGGAGACAAATCTTTAGTGTGCATGCGCAAATCACTGTGAAAATAGCCACTGCGCCATTTTCCGAGTGATTTCTCTGGCATCAGCAGCGCCTACGCTGGATTCCGGAGAGGTAAGTAATTAAATATAGGTGCAGGGTCCCATGTGCACCGCATACACTGCACCCATTACAGAAACCCTATGTACTGTCCATGTACAATGAAAATATATGAGTTGGAATATACGAGTTGGGGTGCAAGGAAAATTGTCAGTGTTGATGGCAGCATTGTGCTATTCTGGAACGCACATTGCACAGACTTGAATCGTTTGCCAAAAGCGGGTACTTAAATGGCAATATAAATCAGACATAATGAGTGCAGCACAGTTGGTGTAGTGGTTAGCATTGTAACTCACAGCATTAAGGTCATGAGCTCATTTCCCGCACCTGGCCAATTGTTGTGGAGTTTATACGTTCTCTACATGTTTGCATGGATTTCCTTTGGGTTTTCCAGTTTTCTCCCACACTCCAAAAACATACTTGTCTGCTGACAAATGTATTAACCCTGGTGTGTCTGTGTGCCTATATTATAGGGACTATAGAGTGTAAGCTCCACTGGGGCAGGGTTTAATGTGAATGAATGACGTATTCTCTGTAAAGCGCTGCAGTATATGTGTGTGCTATTTAAATAGCTGTTAATAAATAATTTCCAGCATTGATAATACATTTTGTGTGTTTAAGATATCATCAGCATGGTGCCTCAGTTATAAACTTATTTTGCATTTCTGTTTCCTTATAGCGTTTCTGGTGCATTGGGAGCTGCGGACGGTCCGTCTCTGGCACGCACAGGGTTCTTATCCAGAAATATTGCTGACAAAAGATTGGTTCTAACTATTAACATTCTTGTCCGATTTGTTTGTTCACCAAATCCCCAAGATACATTGCTGCATTACAGACTGCTGCAGACATATAAATAGATCCTGTTGCTAACTCGGGACCCACTTGGAGCTCTGACAGTTTGTCCTTTCCAAGTGCTGTTGCCAACAACTCACAGATATGTGTTGAAGCTGAGTGTTTAGTGAAAAGACAGAAGTGTGTCATATGTGAAAGTGTGTTCCCCTGCTCCTTACTGCAATAACAAGGGCTAATAACAGGATAAGTGCTAATGTTGATTTATTACCTGAAGTCTGTAAGGCTGACGAATATAACGCATGCTTGTGAGATCTTTAATGACTTTCAGCCATCCTGTCCTGTGTATTGCAAATGAGCATTATCCGGCATGTAGGTGGGGACCTGTTCACTATACAGTGAGAAGGATTTGCAATCAATAGCGTCTTTGAAATCCTATAGTTAAATGCCAGCCCATGAATAAACCCTTTACCTGGCCTCTACATTCATGAGTATGCTTGTGGAGTTCATTGCCAGTACAGTTCATCCTAAATTTACTGAAACACACCATAAATTGCCTTATGTAAAGAGCCAGTTATTATATGTAGTGCTAGTAAGCAAGCTCATCCCCTCTAGTGGATATTTCAGACACAAAACAGCTGGGTTGGGTGAGAGCCATGCGCTCATCCACTCCACTTGCTATCCCTATTCCTTTAAATGTTGCTCATCCATTGCTTCTAACAAGCAGTTTTTCCTTTTTTTTGTATCATGTTCTTAGTTTTCCTCCCTGTGCTGGCTAACGAAGCTCCATGATGGGCAGAAAGTTGGGACAACAGAAATAAGTGGCCGGGAGCATGGACCAGGAACTCCTTGAGGAAGCACTGGGCTCCTCTCCAAACAGGTGCCCTTCCTTGTATACGAGAAGCCTAAGGGGTATATTCAATTGACGTCGAAAGCTGCCGTCTGTCAAAAAGACGGCTGTTTTTGACATTTTTTTAGGTCGGAAGAGGTTCCAACCTATTCAATATATTCGACAAGTCGAGGAATTCGACTTGTTGAAAAGCATGTGGATCGACGGAATAGCTGCGGATCCACGTGCTTCTGTTGAAAATGGGGCCAAAAATGTTGGTCTGAGATGTTGGACCCAGAGGAGGAGGAAGAGGGGGAGCTGCGGGCAGACAGGGGAGAGCAGCGCTACAGCACAGCGCTGCAGCAGGATGTCTCACAGCCGCGCCGCTCACGGCAGCTTCCACGCGGCTCCAGCAAGTGAGGTCACGCTTGCTGGAGCCGGGTGGACACTGCCGTGAGGTCGGACGGCTGTGTGACATCCTCCTGCAGCGCTACTGTAGCGCTGATCTCCTCCGTCTGCCGGTGGCTGTCCCCGCTGGTCTCCCCGCGACCCCCCCCCCCCTCCTCCTCTGGGTCCCTCATCTCAGTTTGGCTTTTTAAAAGTCGAAAAAGAGATGAGATTTGAATAGGGGTTGTCGGATCCATTCCGACAAATGCATGTCGGTATGGATCCGACCCTGACTGAATATACCCCTAAGACAGGAGCCACCGGGTGGCAACAGGGCAGCACCCCCTACGCCTTGCGCCAGCAGCAGCGGTTGTGCACCCTAGTTATGCCCCTGTGTTTGTTTATTTATGTGGTGCCAGAAAGTGTAGTAAGCTATAAGAAAACATTAGGGGGCCAAGCTTTTAGCTTTGTAGCTCCGACTCTCTGGGACGTGCTCCCTTGTAGAGTTAGAGAGGCATCCGCTCTGGAAACCTTCAGAAACAGACTCTAGATGTACCTGTTTACTCACACATTTCACTAATACCACTTTAACTTCTAATAAAGAAAATATAACCTAAATGCTTTGCTCTCTTTTCTGTAGTCTATTACATTATTACTTAAGTTAAATGTATTTTGTATGATTTTTTTTTAATATTCAAAGGCACACCACCTTCATCCTTATTGTGAGGAGAGTGCTTTAGAAGTAACTAGTTTTATTAATATAAAACTATGGTCGAAGGTGTCTCAATAATAATACAACTTTCACATGAACTTCCTATTAGTGGGAACTTTGAAATGAAGTAAAAAGGTTAAACTGTGAAACTGAGATGTGTAATGAAGAAGGCATATGGTGGTGGGGGTTACAACCTGCTTGTAGTACCTACTCTCACCTGAGGTGGAGCCATTCTGCCATAAGAAACTGAGTTACAGCCTCTTTACAAAATCGAGAAGATTCTTAGGTTTAAATTAGCCAAAAACTGAGCGTCACTTAGTGAACAGGGAGGTAGCTTCTCTCAGCCCCTAAATGAACACCTTGGGGTAAATTTACTAAGATGGGAGTTCTATTTTAAAATGGGATGTTGCCCATAGCAACCAATCAGACTCTACTTCTCAGTTATCTAGCACCTTCTAGAATATAACGCCTGGAATCTGATTGGTTGCTATGGGCAACATCCCATCCTAAATAGAACTCCCATCTTAGTAAATTGACCGCCTTGTTATATTATGTATTTGCAGTAATTGTTGCACACAATGAGGGAGATGTATCAAACAATGGAGAGAGATAAATTACCAATCAATCAGCTTCTGTCATTTTACAGGCTGTGCTAAAAAACATGACAGAAGTTAATTGGCTGGTACTTTATCTAACTCTAAGGCTTGATACATCTCACCCAATGTTTGTCAGGTTTTATTTTCATACTTCTCAAAATAAGCATACGTTTACAGTAGAAATGTGATAGCATCAACTTATCTTTGTGTGAGAACACGCTGACATGACTATTTATATCATCTCTGTGTAGAAAGCTGTCAAAAAGGGGATGCAGTCATAATGCTGACATTTACAATGTTCACAAGAATAATGCTGACACCCCAATGTAGACGGTTATTATGTCGATATTACTGAAATGTTGACATTTACCATGTCCACGTCTGCAGTGTCAGCATGTGAAATGTCAACATTCTGCATAGACCAGAGGGTTAGGGTTAGACTGCGGAACTGGAAGGTTAGGGAAGGTTGGTGTCTACGACACCCCTGGAGGGAGAATAAACAGCGTGGTGCGCTTAGCGCACCACCGTTCCCGCAAGGGGCTCTTTTGCGCTCACACCGCTGCCGGCATTCCGGCTGATGGGATCCCGGCGCCGGTATGCTGGGCGCCGGGATCCCGACAGCCGGCAATTCGTAGTATACCAGTACCGATGTATGCTGAGGGATCTAGCACAGACCGCTCAGCACACATCTCTCTCCCCGCTCAGCACACATTGCGCTGGACATGGAGTAGGCTCACTTCACCCAGCGGTGAAGTGAGCGATCTAACTAGATTCAGAGCCGGCCTTAGGCATAGGCAAACTAGGCAAATGCCTAGGGCATTTGGTATGCTTAGGGGCACCAGCAGCTTCTGCTGATTAAAATGATATGCAGCATGCCTATATTCGGTGTGTGACTGCGGCTGTATCTGCATACGAAATGCTACATTACAGTGATTTCCAGGAATACACTGCAATGTAGCATTTTGTATGCAGATACAGCCGCAGTCACACATAGAATATAAGCATGCTGCATATTATTTTAATCAGCAGAAGCTGCTTGTGCATCCTAGCCACATAGTAATGCAAATAAGATGCATTTTCATAAACAAAAGGCGCCAGACGTAAGCAGAGCTGCCAGATGACTCATGCCAGGCATCTCCTGCAGAACTAGTGGCGGTACTAGGGGGCACCAGCCAAAATTTTGCCTAGGGCATCATATTGGTTAGGGCCGGCTCTGACTAGATTGTGCCTGCATGCAGGCCAATCTAGAACCGGCGATAGTGCCGCACGGCGCCGCGCATCGCTATGGGGCATACACGCGGAGAGATGTGTGCTTCTTTTCTAAGCAATCTAGTCAGATTGCTTAGAATTCAAGGACACATCGCTACGTGTGTACCACCCTGTAGGGAAGCGGCTGTGCAACTGCGTACAGATAAAATGCAAATGCAGCAGAAGGGGTCTGCAGGAGATAGACGCCTCCCTCATTTGTAACAATATATTTAAAAGAAGCGCTGTCCATCCCAGATATAATTTTCATGACACATTTATTACACTCACATACATAAAACATATATTTACTGTATATACAGTACACTCGGCCAGTGTATATGATAAAATAAAACATTAACCATAAAATACATGGAGTTAATCCCCTAATTAACCACCATGGAGGTTAGTGCATAACTTTTCTATCTCGATCAGTTAATCCGCAGATTTGCAATAGATACAGAACTGTATCTCCTTTCCTTTGTTACAATGTATTCATTCAGCAGGATCCATATAGCTCACACTTTCTCAGGATTCAAATCCTGGCATTTTTAGTGCTAAATCCTAGAATACAGCCAATCCCAATCCCAGGATTGTCCTCCCTAATGGTGATCCTGTCTATATATACCACATTAATGCACTGTACATGCAATAATGAACCCTGGTACTGACTGGACAGCGTCCGTAATGAGAACTGCATTAGGTACAGTAAAGGTGAAATACAGGCCATTGTAAACTAATGAAACTATCTGAGAACCCTTATTACTGTGATGCCGTCATTGTACTGAATACAGCGCTACTGTAGAATGCCATTGCAGTCGCTGGCCGGATTTTGCACATCTACACAGAATGACTTGCCATATTCATCTGTTTATCTCATTAAGCAGTGCAGAATATAAATTAATATAAATTAACAATGTGCAGAATATAAATTAACAATGTGCAGAATATAAATGAGTCTGTTGTCAATGAAAATGGTATACACCAAGTTCTAAGGCATGATGAATGTTTTGGGGAAAAAAACAATACTTACTGCAGAATAAAAGTGGATGCATAGTCTGGGCCAGCCCCATAGGTACTCTATGTACACACATGTGTTGAGAAGCGCTTCTCAAACTGTGTCATGACTCCTTAGTGTGTCATGAGATGGTCCCTGGTGGTTGGGCACATAAGGAGCAAATGGAGGTGTCTGATGGCATAATTGGGGCATGTAAAGGAGTCTTACTGCTTATATAAGGCAGGTGGATGGGACTGGTAACATATAAAAGGCAGGTGGAAGGGTCCAGTTGCATATAAAGGGCATGTATATAGGTCTGATTGCATGTAAGGAGCAGGTAGAGGGATCTGATGGCATAAAAAGGGCATGTTGAGTAGCTGGAATATAAGGGGCATCTGGAGAAGTCTGATGGCATATAAGAGCAACCCAGAAGAGTCTGATGGCATATAATGGGCATGTGGGGGAGTCTCATATCATATAAGGGGCATGTGGACGGGTCTAATGGCATACAAGGAGCATGCAGATTAATCTGATGGCTTATAAGGGGCATGTGGAGGAGTCTGATGGAATACAAGGAGCATGTGGATGAGTCTAATTACATAGAAGAGGAATCCAGAGGAGTATGAGTGCATGTAAGGAGCAGGTGGAGGAATCTGATTGCATAAAAAGGGTGTGTTGCAGCTGACAGCATATAAGGGGCATCTGGAGGGGTCTGATGGCATATAAGAGGCATGCAGACGGTCTCATGGTATATAAGAGGAATCCAGAGGAATCTGATGGCATATAATGGGCATGTGGAAGGGTTTGATGGCAAACAAGGAGCATGTGGAGGAGTCTGATGGCATAAGTATAATGGGGCATGAGGAAGAGTCCATTGGCATATAAGGGCCATGTGAAGGATGTGATGGCATATAAAGGGCACATGAAAGAGTCGTATGGCATTAATGTTAATGTCATAACATAATATAAATTTAAAACTATAACATCTTATTCCACCAAAGTCTGTATATGTGTACCAAAATAATTGGGGCATGATGGCAAAAAAAAAGGGGCCAGTGGGTGATATCTGATGTCATATAAAAGGGAATGTGGAGGTGAGGACCAATGGCATATGAAAGGGCATGTGGGCTCTGATGGCATATAAGGAGTATGAAAGGGCTCTGAGTGGGCTTTTTGAGCAAACCCACTATCCTAAAATCTGTAAATAAAAAACCTATGAAAAGAGTGCATATCTGCTACAAATCTACCAGATAAAAAGGTTGTTTTAAACCTAATTGGCAAGAAACTGAAGTGCTAATGGCCCTAAAATTAATGCCCATCCCTCTACATCTGACCAATTTCTTGTAGATGTTAAATGGTCATTGTATCATGATTATCTTGATCTTGCACCTTGTAGGATCCAACCATTAAGCCTGAGCCCTGAACAGCCAGATATTTCTGATTTGGTAACAAATGTGTGACCATGTTTGCACTAGGAACAAGTGACACATTTAAATGAGGTGACGGAAGCCATTTTCTGGCCTACATTAATCTTGACTTCAGAAACCACAAAATGACTGCTTTGGCCTTCATTTTTCATAGTTGTAGGGCTGTCAACATATTGTGAAAAACTGTAGAATGTATGTTTTTTTCAATTTACCAATAATTATTAATACAGTGTATACCCTCATTTTAATCTCCAATAAAATCCACAGAAACATATTTTTTTCTAATGTCAGCTTTTGAAAAATAAATGTCACAATGGTAAAAGTCTATGGGATAGATGCATCAACGCTTGGAGAGTGATAAAATGGAGAGAGAAAAAGCACCAGCCAATCAGCTCCTGTCATGTCACAGGCCCTGTTTGAAAAATGACAGGAGCTGGTTGGCTGGTAGTTTATCATTTTCCATTTTATCACTCTCCAAGCGATGATGCATCTAGCCCTATAAATGGTTATTTAAAAGCAGATGGAGCAGTTGGTCTATTTTTCATTGTACATAGATTTAATTGGAGGTTATGCAATGCCTTGCAGACATGTCCGCCGTTGACAGGGTCGCTGCTGTCACTGTGCTGTTTTTCTTGACATCCCACAGTGACTGCTGTCTCCTGTGCATCGGAAAGAGAGACAGATGTACAGGTCAGTGGCACAGCAAGTTCAAGCCCAGTATTAGCAGCAGTGACAAAAAGCCTCAGAATGCCAGCAACAATAGGCCGCTTGTATGCTGAAACATGTGGAGCCCCTGCGCATTCAGAATACCAGGAGCTATGGCAATCTCCAGCCATGTCTATAAAGTCATTTATGCTTCCCCCTTTACCCTTGAGGATATGAAGCAGTGATATGAGAGGTACAGCTGTATGCTAAGAAGCCATCCCATAGTATTCCTAAATGTTTGAAAAGAAGCAACTATACGGCATCCAAGGTTTACGTCATTTTTTTCTCCTCTATTCTATAGATAAACGAGGTATGCGTGTCCATTGGAGATAAGACACAGAAGAGGCAGATGGATCATTACTCTCTATCTTCATATCTTAGATCAGTATAATGTACTTGTGATAAGGTCGCCTAGCATATCTGATAAACTAGAAAACGACAGCACAATTTAGACATCGGGCCAACGGCCGTTTCACATGTACACATGCACCCTTTGTCAAGGCTCATAGAACAAAGCCTGGCACCGTTGGAGTAAATGTCAAACATGGATTATGGGCAGTTGATGGGTTCGTATGATGTTGCTGGCAGTCACAGGCCAAAAGACGGCTCAGTGCAAAATATGCTGCAGAAATATTAGCCCTTTTTTACATAACATTATTAGTGCAAAATACTGCAATGTGGACCTGATTCAGCTTCAGTCGCTGAAGTGCGGAAATCGCTATTCAGTGATATCCGCAACTGTGCGCATGTGTGCACGCCACTGTGTGCGTGCATGAGGACTTAAATTGCAATCGCAGTCTGAGATGGACATTTACTAAGCAGTGATAAGAGCGGAGATGTGAACCAGTGGAGAAGTTGCCCCATCAACCAATCAGCAGCTCTGTATAATTTTATAGTATGCAAATTATAGATGTTACTTCAGTGCTGATTGGTTGCCATGGGCACTTCTCCACTGGCTCACTTCTCCGCTCTTATCACTGCTTAGTAAATGTCCCCCTAAGTCCTGGTGGGGGGCAGTAACGGTGCGGCAATGCGGCATCTTGTGGTCGTCAACACGGCATTGGGAGGGGGGGAGGAGGCGCAACAGAGGCATGTCCGGATCGTTTGTGGGGTGGGCCGTGGCCGCTGCGTGATGTTACACGCAGCCTGCAACTCAAAACATGACGGCCCAGCGACTGTGTGAAGGAAGGGGGCTACCCTATAGATGCGAGCATTTTGCTGTTTAGTGAAGCGCTCGCATATTAGTTAGAGGAAAGACCCGGCATGCCCGGGGGCCTTTCCCTGAGCTGGGTGGCCCCCCGCATGCTAGTGGACGGAGTTATAATTTTGTAAATTTTCGCAAACCTACAACTGCTGAATTAGGCCCATTGTCCTATTGATAGGACAGTTGTGTTTTTGATAGTGTTTTGAGGTGTGCACAAGATACACATGGAAAAATGCAACATAAACTCACCACGTTCCAATGTGAGTGGGTATACTGCCATTAGAAACACTGGCTTCTATTTTGCAGACACAATAGGCCTGATTCTGATTCAAATAGGCAGAGGCGTTTGCATTACTCCTCGCCCACGCACGTGCAGTGTGGCCCCTTCGTGTGCGCACTGGGCCAATATTTGGGAGTATGCGATCGCACCTCAGATGCGACACATACTGAATAAGGCCCATTGTCCCTTCCTTCAACCTAACCCTTCCCAACAAACTCTTGTGCTGTTGCTCTGCTCCACAGTACACTAGCACCTGTCCCTTTCCTACAATTATACGTCCCCACACATACATGTGGAGTGGGGATGCATTCACAATGTCGACTGTTGGGATCCTGGTAGTCGGAGGTTTGGTTTATATGCCACCCGGGGAAGGGTTAGGTTTAGGCTGCGTGGAGTGGGGCTTATGCTGGCCATACATCAGGACGATATCTTTCCAACCAGCCAACTAGTTGGCTGGTTGTAAAGATAATCAGGCAGTGTGTGGGAGCAAACGATTATCAGCCGTTTGCTCCCACACGCTAAAAAACGGCCAGAAACGGTCTGTCCAACTAGTTGGGAAAATCAAACCTGTTTGATTTTCCCAACTCATCGTTCAGGTGTAGGGGGAACTGAACGATAAGTAGGCGGACACCTACTTCTTCATCGGAATCCCTGTCAGACGCAGCGGCTGAGCGGGAGGAGAGAATTCAGTGCCCCTGCTGCACTGGCGCACCTCAACAGTGTTCACCACCTGCAGCAGCTGTGTCCCCCTGCCTGCACCCTTGTCAGAGGTCACCCGGCACCTACCCTACAAACCCCCGCATTACCACACCCAGCAGCGGTGTTCCCCTACCCAGACCCCATCAGCAGCGGACACCCGGCGCCTGTCACGCCGGCCGCAGGAGTGATCCCCTGTCCGCGCCCCATCAGCAGCGGACACCCGGCGCCTGTCACCCCGCCCGCGATCACCAGCCGCAGGAGTGATCCCCTGTCCGCGCCCCATCAGCAGCGGACACCCGGCGCCTGTCACCCCGCCCGCGATCACCAGCCGCAGGAGTGATCCCCTGTCCGCGCCCCATCAGCAGCGGACACCCGGCGGCTGTCACCCCGCCCGCGATCACCATCCGCAGCAGTGATCCCCTGTCCGCGCCCCATCAGCAGCGGACACCCGGCGGCTGTCACCCCGCCCGCGATCACCAGCCGCAGGAGTGATCCCCTGTCCGCACCCCATCAGCAGCGGACACCCGGCGCTGCTGCATGTCAGCCTTCCCACCAGGCTGCAGCATATACCCCATTAGAGGTCACAAGCAAACAAACAAGCTGCCCCTGTCAACCCGGCAGCGGCAGCTGTATATACACATGGTATTAGACACACACTGGCATGCACGCACAGACACACTGTGACACGCACACACACTGTGACACGCACGCACACTCACTGTGACACGCACACACTGACACGCACGTGCACACACTGACACGCACGTGCACACACACACTGTGACACGCACGCACACACACTGTGACACGCACGCACACACACTGTGACACACACGCACACACACTGTGACACGCACGCACACCGTGACACGCACACACTGACACGCACGCACACACACTGACATGCACGCACACTGTGACACGCACACACTGACACGCACGTGCACACACATACTGTGACACGCACGCACACATACTGTGACACGCACGCACACACACTGTGACACGCACACACAGGGTCACGGGGGTGTCTCTGCATTCGTGGAAAGGGGTCCCATGTGTAAACATGGGACCCCTTTCAGTCCGTTTGGTCCGGGTGTTCGGTTTGTTGTTTTGCCAAGTACGTGGATTATACTCTGGACCCTGGATCAGGTGAGTATAATTATCTTTTATTTTCAGGTACCCGTGGATTCTACTTGGAGAAGAGGACCGACTGCTTCGTGTCAACATAGGTAAGTATGTGTGTGTCGACATGTGTGAAATAAAGTTTTACTGTCACGGTGTGTGTTTCCTGTTTTTATTTGGGTATTTTTTTGCCATTAGAACTACAGGTACCAGCGGGCCCGTTTTTCTCCCACATACTGGTACTTGTGGTTCTCCAAGTACCAGCTTGCGGGGGAGGCTTGCTGGGACTTGTAGTACTACTGGAAAAAACAATATTCTTTCAATTTTCTCAAGGCTATCAGCCCCCCATCCGCAGCCTTTGGATGGGGGGACAGCCTCGGGCTTCACCCCTGGCCCTTGGGTGGCTGGGGGGGACCCCTTGATTGAAGGGGTCCCCACTCCCCCAGGGTACCCCGTCCAGGGGTGACTAGAACGGGTCCTGCAGTCTCTGCCTGATTGGAGGGGCGGGGTGTCTGGCGTTTGGGAAAATGGGGGCATGTTGCCCGTTTTCCGGTAGTGGCAGGACCAAGGACTGCATCGCAAAATGCAGTTTCCTTGGCATCAGAAGCCTGCCATTGCAGATGAACATCACGACAAATGCAGGGAGGAGGTGGTATGCAGGGAGGAGGTGGTATGTAGGGAGGAGGTGGTATGCAGGGAGGAAGTGGTATGCAGGGAGGAGGTGGTATGCTGGAGGAGGTGGTATGCAGGGAGGAGGTAGTATGCCGGGAGGAGGTGGTATGCCGGGAGGAGGTGGTATGCAGGGAGGATGGTATGTAGGGAGGAGGTGGTATGCAGGGAGGAGGTGGTATGCAGGGGGGAGGTGGTATGCCGGGAGGAGGTGGTATGCAGGGAGGAGGTGGTATGCAGGGGGGAGGTGGTATGTAGGGAGGAGGTGGTATGTAGGGAGGAGGTGGTATGCAGGGGGGAGGTGGTATGCCGGGAGGAGGTGGTATGCAGGGAGGAGGTGGTATGCAGGGAGAAGGTGGTATGCAGGGGGGAGGTGGTATGCATGGAGGAGGTGGTATGCAGGGAGGAGGTGGTATGCCGGAGGAGGTGGTATGCAGGGAGGAGGTGGTATGCCGGGGGGAGGTGGTATGCCGGGAGGAGGTGGTATGCCGGGAGGAGGTGGTATGCAGGGAGGAGGTGGTATGCAGGGGGGAGGTGGTATGCAGGGAGGAGGTGGTATGTAGGGAGGAGGTGGTATGTAGGGAGGAGGTGGTATGCAGGGGGGAGGTGGTATGCAGGGAGGAGGTGGTATGCAGGGGGGAGGTGGTATGCAGAGAGGAGGTGGTATGCAGGGGGGAGGTGGTATGCAGGGAGGAGGTGGTATGCAGGGAGGAGGTGGTATGCAGGGGGGAGGTGGTATGTAGGGAGGAGGTGGTATGCCGGGAGGAGGTGGTATGCCGGGAGGAGGTGGTATGTAGGGAGGAGGTGGTATGTAGGGAGGAGGTGGTATGCAGGGGGGAGGTGGTATGCCGGGAGGAGGTGGTATGCAGGGAGGAGGTGGTATGCAGGGAGAAGGTGGTATGCAGGGGGGAGGTGGTATGCATGGAGGAGGTGGTATGCAGGGAGGAGGTGGTATGCCGGAGGAGGTGGTATGCAGGGAGGAGGTGGTATGCCGGGGGGAGGTGGTATGCCGGGAGGAGGTGGTATGCAGGGAGGAGGTGGTATGCAGGGGGGAGGTGGTATGCAGGGAGGAGGTGGTATGTAGGGAGGAGGTGGTATGTAGGGAGGAGGTGGTATGCAGGGGGGAGGTGGTATGCAGGGAGGAGGTGGTATGCAGGGGGGAGGTGGTATGCAGAGAGGAGGTGGTATGCAGGGAGGATGGTATGTAGGGAGGAGGTGGTATGCAGGGAGGAGGTGGTATGCAGGGAGGAGGTGGTATGCAGGGGGGAGGTATGCAGGGAGGAGGTGGTATGCAGGGGGGAGGTGGTATGCAGAGAGGAGGTGGTATGCAGGGAGGAGGTGGTATGCAGGAGGGAGGTGGTATGCCGGGAGGAGGTGGTATGCAGGGAGGAGGTGGTATGTAGTATGTAGGGAGGAGGTGGTATGCAGGGGGAGGTGGTATGCAGGGAGGAGGTGGTATGTAGGGAGGAGGTGGTATGTAGGGAGAAGGTGGTATGCAGGGGGGAGGTGGTATGTAGGGAGGAGGTGGTATGCAGGGGGGAGGTGGTATGCAGAGAGGAGGTGGTATGTAGGGAGGAGGTGGTATGCAGGGGGGAGGTGATATGCAGGGAGGAGGTGGTATGCAGGGAGGAGGTGGTATGCAGGGGGGAGATGGTATGCAGAGGGGAGGTGGTATGCAGGGAGGAGGTGGTATGTAGGGAGGAGGTGGTATTTAGGGAGGAGGTGGTATTTAGGGAGGAGGTGGTATGCAGGGGGGAGGTGGTATGCAGAGAGGAGGTGGTATGCAGGGAGGAGGTGGTATGCCGGGAGGAGGTGGTATGCAGTATGTAGGGAGGAGGTGGTATGCAGGGGGGAGGTGGTATGCAGGGAGGAGGTGGTATGTAGGGAGGAGGTGGTATGTAGGGAGAAGGTGGTATGCAGGGGGGAGGTGGTATGCAGGGAGGAGGTGGTATGCAGAGAGGAGGTGGTATGTAGGGAGGAGGTGGTATGCAGGGGGGAGGTGATATGCAGAGAGGAGGTGGTATGCAGGGAGGAGGTGGTATGCAGGGAGGAGGTGGTATGTAGGGAGGAGGTGGTATGCAGGAGGAGGTGGTATGCAGGGGGGAGGTGGTATGCAGGGAGGAGGTGGTATGCAGAGAGGAGGTGGTATGCAGAGAGGAGGTGGTATGCAGGGAGGAGGTGGTATGCCGGGAGGAGGTGGTATGCAGGGAGGAGGTGGTATGCAGGGGGGAGGTGGTATGTAGGGAGGAGGTGGTATGTAGGGAGGAGGTGGTATGCAGGGGGGGGTGGTATGCAGGGAGGAGGTGGTATGCAGGGGGGGAGGTGGTATGCAGAGAGGAGGTGGTATGCAGGGAGGAGGTGGTATGCAGGGGGAAGGTGGTATGCCGGGAGGAGGTGGTATGCAGGGAGGAGGTGGTATGCAGAGAGGAGGTGGTATGCAGGGAGGTGGTATGCCGGGAGGAGGTGGTATGCAGAGAAGAGGTGGTATGCAGGGAGGAGGTGGTATGCAGGGGGGAGGTGGTATGCAGGGGGGAGGTGGTATGCAGGGAGGAGGTGGTATGCAGGGGGGAGGTGGTATGCAGAGAGGAGGTGGTATGCAGGGAGGAGGTGGTATGGAGGGGGGAGGTGGTATGCCGGGAGGAGGTGGTATGCAGGGAGGAGGTGGTATGCAGTATGTAGGGAGGAGGTGGTATGCAGGGGGGAGGTGGTATGCAGGGAGGAGGTGGTATGTAGGGAGGAGGTGGTATGTAGGGAGAAGGTGGTATGCAGGGGGGAGGTGGTATGCAGGGAGGAGGTGGTATGCAGGGGGGAGGTGGTATGCAGAGAGGAGGTGGTATGTAGGGAGGAGGTGGTATGCAGGGGGGAGGTGATATGCAGAGAGGAGGTGGTATGCAGGGAGGAGGTGGTATGCAGGGAGGAGGTGGTATGTAGAGAGGAGGTGGTATGCAGGGGGGAGGTGGTATGCAGAGAGGAGGTGGTATGCAGGGAGGAGGTGGTATGCAGGGAGGAGGTGGTATGTAGGGAGGAGGTGGTATGCAGGGGGGAGGTGGTATGCAGGGGGGAGGTGGTATGCAGAGAGGAGGTGGTATGTAGGGAGGAGGTGGTATGTAGGGGGAGGTGGTATGCAGGGGGGAGGTGGTATGCAGAGAGGAGGTGGTATGTAGGGAGGTGTGCAGAGAAGAGGTGGTATGTAGGGAGGTGTGCAGGGGGGAGGTGGTATGCAGAGAGGAGGTGGTATGCAGGGAGGAGGTGGTATGCAGGGAGGAGGTGGTATGCAGGGAGGAGGTGGTATGTAGGGAGGAGGTGGTATGCAGGGGGGAGGTGGTATGCACCTTCTCCTGCATTTGCATTGCTAAGGACTGCTGCAGGCAGCTTTGCATTTGCAATCCTTAGTAAATTAGGCCCTAAATACAGATTGATTTATGTCTTGCATTTTGTCTCCCCCATTCTGTTTAGACTGTAAGGTCTATGAGCAGGGCACTCCTTTCTCCTTTTATCATTACCTACTTCTCTTACCAGCTACACTCTATACCTCCTCCTTAGGTTCCCTGTCCCCAGACTCCACTTCTGTATTGTTTTTGTTTCTTCAGACGACTTACACCCATTATCTGCGCCCACACTAATAGGTACAGGTATCAGATTATGCTGATTATTTCCAGTGCACCCCTTACATTAGTGGCTGTATTGAGAATTGATAGTGCTATTGGCCTATGGGCCAATCACAGCCATGGGGGCGGGGCTTAGCATGTGTCAGGGCGGCGCTATGCTCCATGTCCTAGCACCTAGTAATAAAATAAATAAATATTCATTTAGGCCTAGCTATCGATGGAGGGAAACCATCTTGTTCTCCCCCATCGATGGTAACAGTATGCTACGATGACCTGTCCTAACTTTGTTACAGAGAGCCGGCGCCTTCTGTCCCCAGCGGCGCCTGGAGCTCAAGCTCCACTTGTTCCACTCTCGTGACGCCCCTGGCTGCAGTACATCAGATTTGAGAACCGACTTCTGTGGGTCCTAGTGCCAGGCATGTATACAAAGTGTGGAGCTTTGTCACATTAGAGACAATGAACTTTTACACTCATCTGGGAGGTTTTACACTTCTTACTGTGGTCCTTATTCAGCTTCAGTTGCAATTTAGCAAATCGTAAATCGTCCGATTACCAGACAACTGTGCATGTGCTGCGACCACAATGTGATTGGAGGCCCATCAATCTGCGATTGCATGGAGATTGCCAGGAGGTGTCCGTTTGTAGTTGGTTACATGACATTTGCTGGAAATGGTTAAAAAAACGCAGGCGTGTCATAACGGTTTTCGGAGGCAGGCATCTGACGTCAACTGCGATTGCTGCAATTAAAAACATGACGCTACTGCAACTGCAACCACGTATATCCTGCGTATACATGGGTCAACCAGAATTGTTTACGGTACTCGATTTCTGCATATGCATCACAATCAGAGGCGGAACTATCATTGGTGCAGCAGGTGCATTGTATCTGGGCCCCTAAGGACTAAGAGACCCACTGCTGCCCAGACCAGCAATGAGTTATCCCCTGGGCCCCCTGCAGACCATTATTAGCAATGTCGGATGAATGGCCCAGTGCAGAAAGCAGGGTAGGCCCAGTGCCAGATTAAGGTCCACATGGACCTGGAGCAGAAATGTAAAAAGGGCCTATTTTGTGCTTTGGTAGGATGTGTGACAAGTGCTGTGACGGTATGACTAGTGATGTGGGGGTGTGACCAGTGTGGTGTGGGTGTGGTCTACATAAGGGGTGTGGCTATCGCCATGATGGACATAGCTAGTGTCTACCTTTAACTACTTAATAGTGCAGCTATAGCGAGTGTGGATCATTGGGTTGACACTAACTAGGTCGACAGTCATTAGGTCAACCACTATTGGTCGACAGTGACTAGGTCGACACCTGAAATAGGTTGACACAGTCATTAGGTCGACATGGATAAAGGTCGACATTGAGCTTTTATTTATTTATTTTTGTGTTGTTTACTTCGTAAAGTGACCGGTGACCCCAATTAGTGCACCATGTATCCTCGCATGGCTCGTGCTTCGGGCAAGGTGCCTCGCTCCACTACTGCTGTGCTCGGCACAGGTTACCGTTCCCAATCGTAGTCCACGTAAAGTATGAAAAAGTAAAGAATTTAAAAAAAAAAAAACCTCATGTCGACCTTTTCATGAGTCAACTTTTGCCACGTCGATCTAATTACCATGTTTACAACCTGAGTGGTGACCTAAGTGCTGTCGACCTAAACACCGGATACCGCTATAACACGAGTTCAACCCTGCTCACTACCAGGGTTGAAATACCGGGTATTTTTCACCTGGCACTTTTCACACCGCACATGAATGGGTTATGTGCGCTCATGGGCCAATAACCCGTGTTCATACCTGGTGGTCTGAAAGGGATATTATACACCCTGACACTGACCCACTTACTGACCCATCTTACTGATATACTTACTAACAAACAAACACACCACTCACAGACAAGTACCCCTTACTGACACAGATACCACTTATTGACACATACAGCACATACATACTTACTAACAAACACCACTTACTGACAGACACCCCTTATCAACACGGACACTCCTTACTCACAAAAACATTGACACACACCCGTACCCCTTTCAGACCACACAAATAACCCGTTATTGACCTGGTATATTGCCGGGTCGACGCAGGTCTCTGTGCAGTGTGAAAGGGGTCACTGATGAATTCCCCGGTCGCCCGACCCGGTAATTCAAACTTTGAATAAGGAAGGGTTATTACCTGGTTATTACCGGGTCTGGTGCAGTGTGAACGGGTTGCTGGGTTGATGCGACCCGGATCCATTCACAGCATAGGGAGAGGCGGAGCGGAGATGATCTCATTTACCAGCGCCACCTCTGCACCCTACCTCGATGGCAACCCGACCCGACATATTGCTGGGTTGTGAAGCCAGTCTGAAAGGGTCAAATGCCAGGTCGCACCTCAGATGGACCCATTTCCTATTTCCGGGTGCGACTCGGCATTGTGATGTGAAAGCGACATTATTGACACAGACACACTTACTGATAGACAGACCTTACTGACACACACACACACACACACACACACACACACACACACACACACACACACACACACACACACACACCCCTTACCATACCTCCCAACATCCAGAGGTTCGGGGGACTAATGGAAGGGGGCGTGGCTTTGTGTTAATGATGCGATCATGAGCCACGCCTCCCATTTCCGTCACAGTGGGGGCATGGCCAGCGCTCTGTGAGCTGCTGGCCATGCCCCCAGTCCCTCTGCCTCACTGGAATAGACGCTGTGCGCATGCGCACAGTGGCTATTCACAGCTGCTCTGCTCTGAACTGAGTAGAGCGGGGACTGATCAGGAGCCTCCCAACTGCCCCCCCACCGCGGGACACTGCGGCCCGTGGGAGCGACAGCAGGACAGACCCAAAAAAACTGAACTGTCACGCGAGAATCGGGACAGTTGGGAGTTATGCCTTACTGACACAAACACACACCACTTAGTAGCGGATCTTGCCACGGGCAAGCAGGACTTTTGCCCGGGGCGCCGCACCATGGCAAGATCCGCTACTGCTGTGCCCCCCGCTGCCCGCTGTGTCCCCCGCTGGCCAACCGCTGTGAAGGGAACTAGACGCTACGCGTCTAGTTTCCCTTCGTGGAGTGGACCTTTGCAGTGCGGTGCGCGATGACGTCATCGCGCATCGCGGGACTGACACAGACGCTAGGGGTCATAATTGCTTGACCTCTAGTGTCTGTCTATGCCAGATCCGAGGAGAGGAGCGGCGCCGGCGGAGGTCTGCAGCGGTCGGGAATCAGGAGCGGGGATAGTAAGTATTCTTTTTTTTTCCCCTTCTCTTTCAGCGGTGCTACTCTACTGTACAGGGGGCGTAACTGACCACGCCCCCTCTATGAAGCCACGCCCTATTTCCCGTCCGGGGCGCCAAAAGGGCTAGAACCGGCCCTGCACTTACTGACAGACACCAATTACTGACACATAGACAGACAGACAAACTTAGGGACACAAACCACTTCTTACTGACAGACATTACTTACTTACTGACACACACAACAAAACTTACTGAGACAGACCACTTACTGAAATAGGGGGAGCAGGAGACCTGGCCGAGTGTGTTCTGCGCTTCATTGCACGTCCACTCTGCTGTGAAATCCACGTCCCAGCTCTCCTCACAGATAGCAGCCTAATCCCCCAGGGAAGCAGTGAAATAATAAGCAGCAACTTCAGACAGGACAGAGAGCACCCAGCGGAGCATCTATCGGTATGAGCTTGAGGAGGAAGCTTTGGACTGGCATGGGGCGGAGCTTAGGTGGTCTAGGGGCGGGGCTTAGACGCATCCAGGGGTGGAGTTTCAGTCGGTAAGATAATGAATGTTCTGACTGGTCTGGGGCGGAGCTACAGCGGTTCCAGGGGCGGAGCTTCAGTTGGTAAGAGAATGAAGGCTCTGGATGGTCTAGGGGTGGAGCTTCAGCGTGTCTGGGGGTGGAGTTCAGGTGGGTCTGACTGTGCAGGAGAAGAGACTCAGAGACACGAGAGTCGGGACAGGTCATGCTGTGATCGGCATGTCTGCCAGGCGGGAGAGGAGTGAGCTGGCCTCTCTGTGTTGGTGACAGGAACAAAAATGTTCCTGCCACCACTGGCTGCACTGCCTGAGATGCTGTGGGCCTATTTTCAATGGGGGGCCTGGAGCTGCAGCTCCATCCGCCCCATTGTTAATCCGACCCTGGGTAGGCCCCACTGTCTGAGGGACCTGCTTCTTACATTAGGGAGGCAGTGCTGACTTTGTGTGTGCCGGACTGATAGAAGAGTCCTGATGATCACAGCCACTTACTGCCTCTAATTAACAGACAGCTGTACTTTTTTTATTCACTTCTGTGTATGAAATAAAGGAAACTCACAGCCGATGTAACTGGCACTGTCTGTCTCAGTCTGTCTGACTGAGTGCCAAACTGAGGAAAACACAGAGGGCCGGGGTCCCTGTCACAGACAGAGCAGAGGCCGCTGTGTTCCTGCCCCACCAAGGTACATGCCCCCTGTTCTCCAAACTGCGCAGGACATTGCGTTTGCACCCGTCACCCACTGTCTCTCCCTGTCAACCTCTCCCTGTCACCCACTGCCTCCCCATGTCACCCTCTGACTTCCCTTGCCTTTTACTGTCACCCTCTGACTCTCTCTGTCAGGGGTGGGGAACCTTTTTTCTACCGAGGGCCATTTGGATATTTATAAAATCCTTCGGGGGCCATACAAGTCTGCCCCCGCGCGCCAAAAAATGGGTGTGGCCAGTTAAAATGGGATGTGATACACATATGCCCCCAATAGTGCAGTGCCAGATCCACAATTGTCCCTACAGTGCCAGGTATACAAATGCCCCCACAGTGCCAGGTATACAGATGCCCTCACAGTGCCAGGTATACAAATGCCCCCACAGTGCCAGGTATACAAATGCCCCTCACAGTGCCAGGTATACAGATGCCCCCACAGTGCCAGGTATACAAATGCCCCCACAGTGCCAGGTATACAAATGCCCCTCACAGTGCCAGGTATACAAATGCCCCTCACAGTGCCAGGTATACAAATGCCCCTCACAGTGCCAGGTATACAGATGTCCCCACAGTGCCAGGTATACAAATGCCCCACACAGTGCCAGGTATACAGATGCCCCCACAGTGCCAGGTATACAAATGCCCCCACAGTGCCAGGTATACAAATGCCCCTCACAGTGCCAGGTATACAAATGCCCCTCACAGTGCCAGGTATACAGATGTCCCCACAGTGCCAGGTATACAAATGCCCCTCACAGTGCCAGGTATACAGATGCCCCCACAGTGCCAGGTATACAGATGTCCCCACAGTGCCAGGTATACAAATGCCCCTCACAATGCCAGGTATACAGATGCCCCCACAGTGCCAGGTATACAAATGCCCCTCACAGTGCCAGGTATACAGATGTCCCCACAGTGCCAGGTATACAGATGCCCCCACAGTGCCAGGTATACAGATGCCCCCACAGTGCCAGGTATACAGATGTCCCTACAGTGCCATGTATACAGATGCCCCCACAGTGCCAGGTATACAGATGTCCCCACAGTGCCAGGTATACAGATGCCCCCACAGTGCCAGGTGTACAAATGCCCCTCACAGTGCCAGGTATACAGATGACCCCCACAGTGCCAGGTATACAGATGACCCCCACAGTGCCAGGTATACAGATGCCCCCCCCGTCCCGCTTACCGCTCGTTTCGGCGGGGACACGGAGGAGAGCGCGGCTATGTTGGGCGGCGGCGTGTAAGACTTGAAACCAGCCGCCGGTTCGAGAGCCAATCAGAGCTCGCGGACCGGCAGCCGCGGCTCCTGATTGGCTGCCGGTCCGCGAGCTCTGATTGGCTCATGAACCGGCGGCTGGTTTCAAGTCCTACACGCCGCCGCCCGACAATAGCCGCGTTCTCCTCCGTGTGGTGACAGCTGAGACACGCTGCCGCCGGACTGTGCGGCGGCGTCTCACTGAGAGGAGCGGGTGGGCCGGACCAAACGGCTTTGCGGGCCTTATACGGCCCGCGGGCCGGAGGTTCCCCACCCCTGCTCTATGTCAAACTCTGCCTCCCCCTGCCTTACGCTATCACCCTCTACCTCTCCCTGTCACCCACTGCCAAGTGGCATATTTTGAACTTGGGTTGGGATAGAGTAGGGGGGCCCAAATTATATTTTTGCACCTGGGCCGACAAGTCTCAAGTTCCGCCACTGATTGCAATTAGGCGTATGCATACGCAAATTAGCGAATGCATCGGTGGGCGTCTTTTACTTTTCTGAGTGTCTCTTCACCTGCGTTTTTAAGCAAAAGCAGTTCTAAGATAATCGCTATTTCTGTCTCAATAGCGAGCCATTGCTGAATGAGGCCCTGTATCTGGTTAGCTACATGGCCAATTAAAGATACAGGTTTTTTCTCAGTAAGGACAATACGAGTTTGGAATTCCCTGCCTGAGAGAGTAGTAATGGCAGACTCGGTCAATACTTTTAAGTATGGGCTATATAAATTTCTAATCCATAAGGATATACAGGGTGGATTGATCACGTACTATAGTTATAATAAAATGAGGAAATACAACACAACGGCCGACTTTATCAACAGATAAAATTAGTCCTGAAATAATACAGAGTAGGAGAACACAAATAGGTTGAACTCGACGGACAAATTGTCTTTTTCCAACCTCATAAACTATGTAACTATGGGGGTAATTCAGAGGTGATCGCAGCAGCAAATTTGTTAGCAGATGGGCAAAACCATGTGAACTGCAGGGGGGGCAGATATAACATTTTCAGAGAGAGTTAGATGTGGGCAGGGGCGAATCCAGAAGAAAATGATAGGGGGGGAACCATGGAAGGGGCAAGTACATTTGCGTGCGGCTTCGGTGCATGTGAGGTGGCGCTTCTTATACAATGCCCACAGTTGTAGCGCTCATTGGCCCTCATTCCGAGTTGTTCGCTCGCTAGCTGCTTTTAGCAGCATTGCACACGCTAAGCCGCCGCCCTCTGGGAATGTATTTTAGCATAGCAGAATTGTGAACGAAAGGTTAGCAGAATTGCGAATAGAAATTTCTTAGCAGTTTCTGAGTAGCTCCAGACTTACTCCAACACTGCGATCAGTTCAGTCAGTTTCGTTCCTGGTTTGACATCACAAACACACCCAGCGTTCGCCCAGACACTCCCCCGTTTCTCCAGCCACTCCCGCGTTTTTCCCAGAAACGTCAGCGTTTTTCCGCACACTCCCATAAAATGGCCAGTTTCCGCCCAGAAACACCCACTTCCTGTCAATCACACTACGATCACCAGAACAATGAAAAATCTTCGTTAAGCCGTGAGTAAAATACCAAACTTTTGTGCTAATTTACTTGGCGCAGGCGCACTGCGAACATTGCGCATGCGCAGTTTGCGACTAATCGCTCGGTAGCGAAAAAAACTAACGAGCGAACAACTCAGAATGACCCCCATTATGCAATGTCGACTGTACTGGTAGTGTCCCTTATATAGACCCCATAGTAGTGGTGCCCCTTATGCAATGCTCGTATTGCCCCCAGTAGTAATGTTGCCTGTAGTAAAACCCCCAGTCATTTAGCGCCCTAGTAGTTATGCCCCCAGTGGTAATGCCTCTGCAATTATGACCCCAGTAGTTTACCCCTGCCCCCTTTAGTTTAGCCTCCCAGTGGTAATGCCCCCAGTAGTTTGCCTGCTTGTAGTTTAGCCACCAGTAGTAATGCCCCCCTGTAGTTTGCCCCATTGTAGTTTAGCCCCTGTAGTTATGCCCCCCTTGTAGTTTAGCCCCCAGTAGTAATGCCCCCAGTAGTTTGGCCCCTGTAGTTATCCCCCAGTAGTTATGCCCCCAGTAGTTTGGCCCCCCTGTAGTTTAGCCCCCAAGTAGTAATGCCCCCGTAGTTAAGCCGCCAGTAGTAATGCCCCTGTAGTTACGTCGCCAGTAGTAATGCCCTCCTGTAGTATGGCCCCAGTAGTTACCCCTTTGTAGTTGACCCCCAATAATTATGTCCCCCAGTAGATGCCCCCCAGTAGTTTGTCCCTCAGTAATAATGTCCTCCAGTAGTTTGCCCCCAGTAGTAATGTCCCCTAGGAGTTTGCCCCCAATAGATGACCCCCCAGTAGTAATGCCCCCAGTAGATACCCCCAGTAATAATGCCCCCAGTAGATGGCCCCCAGTAGCTGCCCCCAGTAGTAATGACCCCAATAGATGACCCCCCAGTAGTAATGCCCCCAGGAGATGCCCCCCAGTAATAATGCCCCCAGTAGTAATGGCCCCCCAGTAGTAATGCCCCTTGTTGATGCCCCCCCCAGTAGTAATGTCCCCCTGTAGTTTGCCCCCAGTAGATGCCCCCGCTGCATTAAGGAAGAAAAAAACATCATACTTACCGAGCCCCGTTCCCGCTTCCAGACCGCTGCAGTCCTCCTCTTGGCGTCCGCTCCTCAGCACTATGCGAGAGATGTCATGATTGACGTCTCTCCCATAGCGCACGCCGCACAGTGACAGCGCCGGAAGCCGGAGCTCAGTACTGAGCTCCTGCCTCCGGCTGCCGCTGCGCAGGGAGACGGGCGCCCGCTGGTAACACAATCTCAGCGGGCACCCATTATCTCCCTGTGCGGCGCCGGGAGGGGACGGGGGACGGAGGCCACAAATGACAGGGGGGGGCACGGGCCCGAGTGTCTCCCCCTCCCCTGGATCCGCCACTGGATGTGGGTGGATTATTTTGTTTCTGTGCAGGGTAAATACTGGCTGCTTTATTTTTACACTGCAATTTCGATTTCAGTTTGAAGGAACACACCCCACCCAAATCTCTCTCTGCACATGTTATATCTCCCCCCCCCCCCCCCTGCAGTGCACATGGTTATGCCTAACTGCTAACAAATTTGTTGCTGCGATCAACTCTGAATTAGGCTTAATATAACTATGTGACTACTATCTTGTCTGTATTATATTTCTTGATTATGTTTACAATTTGCATTTACTCATTTTAAAGCTGCTACTGTATTTTTCTTTAGCTTCTTATAGAATGTATGTGTTATTAGATTCAACTAGCACCAGCTGTAATATATTCTGCATAGCATTTATGCAACTTACTTGTATTGTTGTTGCTGTATGTTGTTTCCAAGTTTTTATTTTCATAACACATCTTGTTTTTGCCTATTTCGTTTTACTTTTTTATTTACCCATTTACCCACCTGCTTCACAAATTTACACACCTAATAAACCAAATTACCAACCTTCTATTACATTTGTTCCTTTACATGATACCCAAAAGTATTTCTTTATGCCCTGATATCCATATATGTTAGAAGGCAGCCAGTGAGAGCTGTATTTACCACTAAACCCCCTCCTTCCCAAGAATGAAGGCAGACAGTGAGAGCTTTTTTATTATTTTTTATTTATTTTTTTGATGCTGAAGAGACTGGAAAGATTACGCAAAAGCGTATGCCGAAAAGGAAGACTTCATTGTCCGGTTGTGTTTCATGTACATTCAGGTTTTTGGTATTTTGTTGCAGAAGAGTCAGTGAGCAGAGCGAAGGCGCAGGACGGCGTTCATCATTCAACATGGTGGCGGCGTCTGCGTCTGTAGCCTGCTATAATGTAAAATGAGCGTTTATTAGAGATGACTTGTTTTATGCTAGCTCACATATGAAGAAATTAATGGTTCCTAAAGTCTTTAGCGCTTCTTTTGCAGCCTAGAAAAGGGATTTATCAAGTAGCCATGTCGCCACATCGCTAGTTCTCTACATTTTGGTGGATTTGTTAAAGGCAAATCCACCGGAAAATAGCTACAAAAGCCTTGTTTCCTATTCCTGACATGCTCCAAGGGGTATATTTACTAAGCAGTTATGGGCACTCGGATTAAAACAGCAATAATATTAAATACAAATTGCGTCTGGTTTTGAATTTATTATTATTTTTCCATTTTAATTCTACTTACTCATAATATATTTCCAAATTGCCATCCCAATTTTTTACATGTTAAAAATATTGGTTATTATGAGTTCTCATTTAACAAACTGCAGAAAAAAAACAACAGAAAAAATCAATGGTTGTGACAGGTGACATTGCTTGAACCATAGACAGAATTACCTATATTGCCCGTCATCATTATAAGTATCCCCCCCAGGACTATAAAGATATTTCTATCCCCTCCATATTTAACCTACAATAGCAGTACAGTAACCTGGATAATATGAGGACTTACCTCTATGGTGGCTTTTTGGTTTCGGTGCCCTTCTGCGTCTTTGTCTTCTGTGTACGTGGCTAGGTCTGTGGACATGTCGTCTTCTCTTGGCATGTCTTCTGCCGGCATGAACTCTTCTTAGCTGAGCCATGGTTGTTGTTAGCTCTGGTCAGGGTCAGACTGATGAATGGGCTCTGGGCTCCCTGCTTTATACCCTGCTGCTGTTAGAACACCGCTGTGGAATTATGGTGATGTCACATGCAATGTATCAGGGCGTGTCAGGACTTGTCCTGGGGTGTTATGTTGTTGTTATTATTATTATTATTATTATTATTATTATTGTTATTAGCATCCTTATAATTCTTTATTTATATGGTGCCACAAAGGACCCAGAAGCGTTACAATTAACATAAACACAAACAGTATTGAACAAAACAAGAAATGGAGAATTACAGTACAAAACATTACAGAACAAAGACTACAGGGTTTATAAATATAATATGACTGTGCCATTAGTCATAATACCCAATAAACAGAGACGCTGAACCCAAAGGTTTGGTGCTTTTGTTGGCACTGAGGAATTGATGGTGTAAGTGAGGGAAAGAAAAGCATGTAAGGGAAGAGGGCCCTGCCTGTGAGGGTTTTCAATCTAAAGCGCAGTGGAGAGACAGTGAGTAAGAGGTCTATGTACTGAGCCCTAAAGAGAAATAAAGTACCATCCAAGCAGCTTCTAACTGCCATGTTACAAGCTGTGTTTGGAGAATGACAGTTAGGAGCTGGTTGGTTGATACTTTATTGCCATCCATTTTATCTCCCTCCAAGGCTTAGCAAATAGCTCCCTTAGTATACAGACCCCTCAGAGTGTTATGAACGTATATGGTCATAGGTTGCTGATGCATTGTCCAATCATGTGGGCCTGGCCTCTTTTTCTTGTGAAATTGGTACACCCCATTTATTGGGCGGTATTCAAATGATATATCACGCCCAATCTCCTATCTAAACTGATCCCGTTATCGCGCATATTGCGCCCATAGTAATCATGCTTAGCTGCGTAAAGAATTGGGCACCCTCGCTACCCCGGGGATAGCGAGATGAAATAATTATGCCACGCCCGTCAGCAGGAACATAATGGGTGTGGAAATGGGTGAACAGAATTGAATACCACCTATTGAGTCATGAAGTATGGTCTCTTCACCTGAGGGAAGATTGGAGAGAGAGATAAGCTGGGTACACACTGAGATGATATCGAGCCGATATGTAATTTCCGGTCGGATCAGAATAACATCGTTAAGATCGTCTAGTGTGTACTGGAGATTTGCATACTCCCGCGGTCGCATGTAATATCGTCTGGTTGGCCATAATGTATAACCGACTGGACAATATCCAATACAGCACCGTGCAGTGTAATGAAGGACAAACGTTGCGTATTGTTGGGCAAAATCTTATAGTGTGTATCTAGCTTAAGTGATAACTGTGTGAGACATCTGAACCATTTTTCAATTAATGAATTTATGAGCAGGGAAATTAATAATTAATAAAACATAATATTTTAATTATGCAGTTAAAATAATGCTTATGATATATTAAAGGATCAATATTATTTATAAATTAAATAACAGGGTCAATATTTCATTTTATGTTATTTGGGGCCACCTTCTTTCATTATTGAGGCACCAATTATATTGCACACATGTAGCACTACAAGTGCCAGCATGTATGTGCCTTCATCATTAATTTATTAGGATGGCTCCAATTAACATTATACATAATATTTGCCATATTAGTTAAGTTATAAATAATATTTAAATATGTTAAATATGATACTGGCTATTTAATTGAAATATTATTTTTGATTTAGAATTAATTTGCCTCAATCATAAATCCATAAAATAATTTTGCCTCATAAAATAGTTATTCATTGCTTTGAGTAAGTATTAGTTATGTCACTTTAAAACACATAGGGGCCGGATTCAAATCTTAACGCGCCCCCTATCTCCCGTCTAAAGTGATGGGAGATAGAGGGACGATATTCAAATGTCCCGTTATCAGACGATATTCAAATGTCCCCTGTTATCTCCCCTATCGCGCCCAGTACAATCAGGTTTAGGCACGCAAAGCACCTAAACCCGAATAAACTAATGGACGCGATTATGAAAAGACCCAGGTTGGTTTTGCCTTGTAAATATTTTCTGCTTTAACGAATTGTGCGAGTTCAGCCGAAAACTCAGAACTCCAGCCGTCTCACATTCCATTACAGCCGCCCATAGCCTGCAACTTGCACTTTTTCCATGTGCATCTACGTCTTCTTGCACTTCCCTTATTTTTAAAGATGTAAACATGATTGAGGACTGTGTATGCCAGGTGGCCGGGATGAGTGCTGGAATGGGCATGCAGAGGTGGGCAGTGGGCACGCAGATACGGCTGAAATACAGTAAAGGTGTGGTGTGGGCAGGGGTGGCTGCGAATTGCTACCAAACATATGCAATCTCATTTGCCTGTAGGGGCCTTACTTTTATGTGCTAACACTTTGGTGTAAGTTGCACATTGATAATGATGATGATGATGATGATGATGATGGTGGTGGTGGTGGTGATGATGATGATGAGTATGATGATTACAGCCTGTGTCTGATTAGACTTAAACATCTCAAACACACTAATTTATGCAAATACATTAAACTGCTGCAACACTTAGCAAAATGAAAATACAAAACACTCAACACCGATTTTACACAAATATAGTATGCTGCATACTCTGTTGGGGAAGGGGACTTTCACCAAAATATGGCAGCGTGCAGTTAGCAACATATGAATAATTTTATTATAAATAGTATACTAGTGCTCTATCACTAAATGTAAGTATTAAGCAAATGCAATCCATCATCCTGTACAAGTCCATACACAGCAGGATTGTAAACTGTGTTGTTTCCCAAAGCAACCAGTCAGAACTTTTCTTTCATTTTCTTACTTGTCTGTGTACTGCTTATGAAGAGAGAGATTACTTCATTGCTCTATGGAACTGTGCACACTATAATTTATACCACTTTGCCTGGACTAAATTGCACATACATGCCAGTCTTAGGGTCCAGGGCCAGATTAACAGTGGAAGCAGATGGAGCTGAAGCTTCAGTCTCCCCAACAATGACAGTATCCCCACAGGATCAGATGGAGACTGACAGTGTTGACAGATAAAAAAAAATCCTTCTAATAGACTGCCAGCAGCCACCAAGACTCCGCCCATTCAAATCCTGCTAGGCCGCTACCACACCAACCCCCTCGCACTTGAATTTCTCCATGGCAAAATCATAATACAAAGTCCCTTACCCACCGACGTCACACCCCCAACAGCCCCACTCCCCGGCGCTAGTCTCAAACTTGTATCAGAACACAATAGGCTCTTCATTAATTTCACTTTCTGGTTCGTATGGACCTTAAACTGGTATCATACACCATGTGCTGCCTACTAGATGAATGGCGTCATGAAGGGGCATGATTAAACCATTCTTGTAGTCCTTGCCCAGTCCATTTGATGACACCAATGGAGTCATTGAACCACACTCAGCTCTACTTTTTATACCTGGCCTCTGCAAAAGTATCAACAATAAAATTCAGCAATGTAATTTAACTTTATAAACTATAATGGGTCCTACACACTGCACGATTGGCCCTCAAGGTGCCCGATGGCCGATACGGATGACCTGGTGGCGGGGGGGAGGGTGACGGGGGGAGTGAAGTTTCTTCACTACCACCCCCCACCCCTCCCCACCCTCCCGTCAACCGGTACCATACCACTGCATGCCAATATGGACTATATTGTCCACAGAGGCAGAACTCTGGGAGGCAACGGAGTCATCTGCCGCCGGGCTCCTGCTCTGAAGGGGGGCTCTTCTCCTCCCATTCTGTGACACCATTGAAGTAAGTTAATTGATGGCTGCCGCTATACTTTCACTATATGAAGTTACTTCTCTGACAATTACACATAACTTCATATAGTTACAATTCTTATGCTTCCTGTACTGGAGCAAATAGCTCCATCAGTAAAGTGTCTGCTGTCAGTGGGTTCTAATCCTGGGTATGACTGCTAAGAAATGTGTGATTTAAAATAAAAGACAATGAAATGTATATATACAGTATATAAAAAAAAATCAGAACACACACACACGCACACATACATATATGCACACACACATACATACATACATATATTTATCTAAATATAAGGGGGGGTGGGGCAACTGGTATGAACTTGCCTCCGGGCAACTGTGATGAACTTACGCCACTGATTGTCCACATTGGCTTGCAGGCATAAACAAGCCGGCACCAACGATTAACGAGCGCGGGGCCGTGCATCGTTCATATTGATGCATACACACTGAAAGATATGAACGGTATCTCGTTCATTAATGAACGAAAATCGTTCATATCTTTAAGTGTAATTGGCCTATGTGTAGGGCCCACCATAAGTTGAAACAGATAACAAGTTACATTAAAAAAAATAAAATAAAAATGAAATATCTTTTCAGTTAGTTATAATATATCTCTGGGCAGTTGGGTTAATAAGTCGCCTGAGTAGCGCAGTGCTCAATATGATGCCGGGGAGAGAGAAAAGACAGACACAGAAAAGAATGTGTGATGCTTAAAGAAACAAGCATCCCTTTCATTTTCATTCTTTCCAGTTCAATGGCGTTCCAGGTCTAAGCACTAAGGCGAATGACGGGTGACTAAAGACGCCTTGGCAGCGATCTCTGGCTTTAGGCATTTGCGGACTCTTCAGAGTTGGATTATGGTGGATCATTGTTGTGCGGAGCGTAGCCTTACAGGACACATGAATCCACAGCAAGCATTGATCTGAGCATAATGGAAGGGCCAAAGGGA
Source organism: Pseudophryne corroboree (assembly GCF_028390025.1). Lineage (NCBI taxonomy): Eukaryota > Metazoa > Chordata > Amphibia > Anura > Myobatrachidae > Pseudophryne > Pseudophryne corroboree. Next base: position 393,621,823 of record NC_086450.1, read on the forward strand.
CAAGCCCTATCTTCCTGGTTCCTAATGTTAGTTTTCGGCTTGGCTTTGTGAGAAAAGAGTAGGGGAGAGGAAACAGAGCAGGTTCTTAGAACCCCAAAGATTTATAGACCCTTTACCAGTAAAACCACTTCTATCCTGATTCTTCCCACACATAGGACATTAAAGGAAAATAAAAGGGTGACTGTTTAATAGTTGTGTTACCGTGAATGAGGATTGACACAAAAGAGACAATGGCAAAATATTTCTATTCATAAATCTGCGTTATACTTTGAGACTCTATGTGACTTTTTGGGACCTATGCAGACACACTGGGCCACATTCTATGAACATTTCCAAATATATTATTATTATTATTATTATTATTATTGTTATTATGGTTTTGCTTTTTTTGATTTATGGAAACATACATTGAAATCACAGATTAAACTGGATGGCATAAATCAGTGATAATGTAACTAACTAGAAAAGACACACCATCACAGAAATGTTAGAGAATTATAAACCTGGAAATATTTAAACTGGTTCTGCCGAATGTCTATCTGGTACAGTGTCGGACTGGGGTATGAAGGGCCCACTGGGGGAATGAAGTGATAGGGGCCCATATATACTTACTTAGGGGTGTGACCAGCCTACAAAGGGGGAGTGGCCAGCCTTCACAGAGGCTTGAAATGCATAATAGTCTTGTGCAGTGTAATACAACATATCTACCATGTATAATACAAGTGCACAGTCTGGAACCTGATCCATAGAGGAAGGAGTGGGCCCTCAGGCAGTGGGGCCTACCGGTGGTTTCCCTGGTACCCCTGTGGGCCAGTCCGAACCTTATCTGGTATACAGTTTTTATTTAGTTATTTAGGGAACTTCTTCAGGGCAACATGGAATTTTTATACATTTATGAACAAGTATCGGCTTACAACAGCCTAAAAAAATAACTGCACCTTGGAATACTTAGATTCAGGGTTATTGAGATCTAATTCCAAATTCCATGTTATTATTGTCATTATTATTATTATTTTTTATAAGACACCACAAAGGGTCCACAGTACCTTACAAAGGGGGTAATTCAGACCTGATCGCTGCTGTGCATTTTCGCACAGGGGGGCGATCAGATCTGAACTGCGCATGCGTATGCACCACAGTGCGCAGGCACGACGGACCGCAGCACCGGGCATCGGTGCCTAGTGATGGGATGGTGCAAAAAAAAGCGATCGCACAGTGATTGACAGGAAGAGGCCGTTTGTAGGTGGTAACTGACCGTTTTACAGGAGTGTCTGGAAAAACGCAGATGGGATCAGCCGTTTTCAGGGAGGGTGTCTGACGTCAGCTCTGGCCCCAATCAGCAGCAAACACTCGCAGCGGCAGAGTAAGTCCTGGGCTGTGCAGACACTGCACAAAATCAGTTTGTGCAGCTCTGCAACACATGCGATCGCACACTTGCACAGCGAATTCTCCCTCCCACTGTAGGCGGCAACTATCTGATCGCAGGGCAGCTACAATCGCTGCCTAGAGATCAGGTCTGAATTACCCCCAAAGTACATGACAGCTTACATGCTAGGTTTAAAAACACTTTTTTAACTGAGAATTTCTGCAATAAGAAAGGCTATCATAAACCCATTGTGGCTTTATTGTGTGTTATGTCAGCAGTTGTGCTTTGTCCTATAGGATAGTTGGGGGTGTGGTTATGAAAAGGTTATATAAGTCTTCCCTCCATCCCTTCCTTATTCTGATTGTTGTTTAACAGTCGGGTAACTTTTTGTGGCAGGAACGAAAGGCAGATCAGCGGCCTCAGGTATAGTTGCGTTGTTTGGGTGCACTCACCTTCATTATCACCCGTATCACCCAAACGGGCACAACACATCCTCTTTCATGGTGTGTTTTTATTTTATGATGGAAGGTCTAGTTGGAAACCTAATTTTGTGTGGTTAGAAAGGCATCCAGGCCGGTCACCGTGCATGAGGATGAAAAATGGCTGGATATCGCGATTAATGACTGATGGTCATTATTGCGGTATCCAACTACAGGCCATTTTGATCGTCCGAAATTGAACCTGCAATTGCAGGAACACACATGGAAACGGGGATAAGTCCCTGATCCCATGTGTTGTCGCTGCTCCGGTAGGCCACCTATCGTGGAATATGCTTAGGGTGCCTTAGGCAACCGTAGCATAATCCCCAATAAATGCCAGCATCGAGTGGAAGAGCGTGCCGCATCTGGGCTAATAGGTTAACCCTTTTTATTTCAGGCTAAGTTATTATTATTATTGTTGTTGTTGTTATTGTCATTTAAATGATGCACACACAAGACACACATCTGCTGTTAGGAGGTTTATACCGTATTTTTAAAGGACATTGCGTGGGAGTGTCGTCTTGTTTCTGGAGTAAAATGATACATCAGTAATGAAAAGTGAAAAACAGGAAAGGGAGAAATTAATGTTATGAGGAACTCTTGTAATCCTGGATGGGATTTTCTGTATCCACCTCTCCTTTGTGACATGAGAATATGCGGCTGTTCCGTGGCCAGCAAAACTACATCACATCCTAAAGTGATTCACAATGAAACAGCTGCGAGCGCCTCTGCAATATAACCAAGTCCCTATGTAGCTCACGTCTGGCCTGCATTAACTGGCGATCACATCTGCAGCCAACTCTCCATCACTCTGTATTTTCCAGGGGATGCTCTGTAATAGAACTTCATCCTTATCATCCCCCCTGTGAGATATCCTATGAGAATGTCAGGGGTTGCGGCCAAAACACAAAGAAAGCACTGCCAAACTGTAATGAAACAGGCATTGCGTCAGAGGTAAAGTGCTCATCTTTTCATTTGATTTGTTCATTCTTAAATGTCTATCCATCAACCTTGGCCGTGTTTTGACAGCACGTGAATATTTTGGAATGTGATGTTTAATATTTGGAATACAGCCGACTGAATTATTACATATTTCTATTCAGTTCCAGTATTCCAATCATATTAGGATATTATTGGTAGAATGATAATGATAGTGTTGCAATGGGGTGGTATTCATGTGACCGGCGGTCAGCAGACCGACAGTCACATGACCTCCCCCAAAATCCCGCCCCCTCACTATCCCAACGGTCAGCATGCCGACCAAAAGGGACTATTTCCACTCGTGGGTGTCCACGACACAGAGTGGGAATAGAACCCGTGGCGACAGCAGGTCGCCACCGAACCTGCAGTGCACTCGCCCCTCCCAGCCAGGATCCCGGCGTCGGTATGCTGCCGGGATCCCGGCGTCGGTATGCTGACCGGCGGTCAGGAGACCATCGGTCAGCCATACCACACCCTAGAAATGTGGCCCTGGGATAGTGTAATGAAGAATAATGAATACAAGGCAAATAAACAAGCATGCACTAAGGATCATTTCTCAAGCAATAACGTGTGTGTCCATGGTTCTAAAGCATGTGAGTTAGCACTTCATGGCAGCGATGTCGGAAAGGTGAATATGGGAGGAGCTTGGCAGATTATGGTCTTCCTACCTGTATGTTGGATATGCAGAGGAATAAATGGGAGATGTACTAAAGCTGGGTACACACTGAGATGGTATCGGGCCGATATGTTGTTTTTTGATAAATTGAAACGACATATTGGGCATACCGTTCAGTGTGTATACCCGATATACAGGTGCCCGCGGTCGCTAGTGACTTTGCCTGGTCAGCCTTGTTGCATGGTCAACCAGGCGATAACGCTAGCGACATGGCGTATGGTAATGAAGGACGGAACAGTGGTCGTTCCGTTCTTCATCAGATCATTCTGATGTGTACCGTGGTAATGATATGTTGGCACGCCGGCCGCCGTATTGTCCCGGTTCACATCCTCTCAATGTGTGTCCAGCTTTAGCCCTGGAAAGAGAAAGAGATAAAGTACCAGCCAATCAGCCCAACTCTCATGTTATAGGCTGTGTTTGAAAAGTGACAGTTAGGAGCTAATTGGTTGGTAGTTTATCTCTCTCCACTCTATCACTCTCCAAGTTCCCTATTGGGATGTAGAATTGAATGCAGTTTGGGTGTAATTGCTCCAGCACTGCGCAAACAGAGTTGGATGGCTAATGTCTGAAAATCACAAACGGGCAATTTTCGGACATTTGCGCATGCAAGGACCCTCACAGTGAGATCGCATCCCTGATGTATACACGGCAGCAGCCATGGGGTGGGCGGTGACAGACCATAGAGGGGGAGTAGTCCGGTCAACGTAGGCGTGCCCGGACTGTTTTCGGGGAAGTTGTGTGAGATCACACACAGCCTCTCCGATTAAGTAAATGGCGGCAGTGCGGCCATGCTGCGTTTGCTGGAGATATCCTCAATTTCCAGGTCAATAATGTGATCGTGATTAGATTGCGATCGCAAAGCTGGGCAGGACTTGACATGCTGGGCAGTCTTGCCTTGTGCTGGGTGGCCCACAGCATGCTACCTTCAGCAGTAGCAGATTCTGCTACTGATACTGAATAGGCGGCACTAAACCCGCACTTATGCATGCATCGTGCTACACCTCTCCACCAACGGACCTCCACTATCCGTAACTTTGGTTTTTAACTATCATTCTCATCAAATGATACCGGAAGGTCATCTAATGATGATGAAGACCTACATACAAGACACAAGGATATTTGCAGTGTCAGACTGGGGCATGAAGGTCCCACCAGGGGAATGCAGTGGTAGGTGCTCATACATAGGGATGTGGTTAGCTTCCAGAGGGGGGGTGTCAGCCAACAAGGAGGCTTTGCTAACCATTAGAGAGCATATGGTCTGGGCCCCTTTATAAATAAATTCCATGCATGATAATTTGCCAGATTAATCCACTGTAAAAATCTACCATAGTCCTGTGCAGTATAATGTACTGTAACATATGTACAGCAGTGGCGTCACAAGGTGGGTGCGGGGGGTGCGGCCCGCACCCGGGTGTGACACCAAATATCAGCTCCCCCACAGTGACAGGAGCCACAGTGTGAAAGTTTCCTACAGCAACCGGCTCCTGTCATGCGACAGCGCACGGTGACTGTCTCCGGGGACAGCCCAGCATCTCCGGAGATGCTGGGCACGCCCCCCAGAGTGACGATTCTGGGATCCCGTGAGGCCACGCCCCCTGCATATAAGGCCACAACCCCTTTCCCCCCCGCAAGTGCGTTGAGAGATCAGGGGTCCGCATCGGGTGTCACCACACCCGGTGATGCCTCTGATGTACAGTATAATGTATAATTCAACTTAAAGGAGGAGGTGGAGCCCCAGTCAGTGTGGCCCACCTGGGGGACCCTGGATATTTGTCATCCTCACTAAAACTTCTAAAAAGGAAAATTTTCTAGCAGCTTCTAGCTATCATGTTCTAGAATGTACTAGATAAATGATAGCCAGAGAATAATTGGTTACTATGGGTAACATTTAGAAGCCCACTTATTATTTATGTGTTTTTCTGACCCAATAATTAAAGTTTATTACTACTGGTATACTCGGCAATATGAAACTCTGTACTGCCCGGATGTATCAGGAATCACATCCAGGGACAGGGGCACCGATTAGCCATCACTTTACTTTATGCTACAGGACCTACTGCGCATGAGCGGTCCTCAGAGGGGCTGTTATCAGGGAGGCATTCAGAGGATCCGTCTCCAGGTAAAAGATGTGATACAGTATGTAGCCTAAAGGACAGTACACACGGGGGAGAGATGTGTGCTGAGCGATCTGTCACAGACCGCACAGCACACATGTCTCCACCCGCTCAGCACAGCGTGATGTGTGCTGAGTGAGGGGGCGCTCATTTCACCCAGCGGGCCAATCTAGCACTGGCGACAGCGATGGCATTGCTATCGCTGTGGGGCATACACACGAGAGATCTAGTCAGATTGCTTAGATTTTAAGAGTTTAAGAACGGATCTCTCCGAGTGTACCCCCCTTATAGGCTACAGTGGCTAATGCCAACTTCAGTTTTCTAACGGGGCAAAGACAAAACTCAAAAGATAACAGTGGCCTCTAATGTGGTGTGTATCTTAGCTGTTAGAACCTTTACATATTGAAACATAATAAAACATAAAACATAAAAAGAACTATTAGTTAATATAAAAGTTATTACTTTACCATATACTACTATACTGTACCTTTATTTGTATTTAGCAAAATGACATATTGGTCTAAGATCTGGCCCCAACTGTTTTATTAATACCGTGTAACTAACAATGGGGGTCATTCCGAGTTGTTCGCTCGTTAGTTTTTTTTTGCTACGGAGCGATTAGTCGCAAACTGTGCATGCGCAATGTTCACAGTGCGCCTGTGCCAAGTAAATTAGCACAAAAGTTTGGTATTTTACTCACGGCCTAATGAAGATTTTTCATCGTTCTGGTGATCGGAGTGTGATTGCCAGGAAGTGGGTGTTTCTGGGCGGAAACTGGCCGTTTTATATGAGTGTGCAGAAAAACGTTGGCGTTTCTGGGAAAAACGCGGGAGTGTCTGAAGAAACGGGGGAGTGTCTGGGCGAACGCTGGGTGTGTTTGTGACGTCAAACCAGGAACGAAACTGACTGAACTGATCGCAGTGTAGGAGTAAGTCTGGAGCTACTCAGAAACTGCTAAGAAATTTCTATTCGCAATTCTGCTATTCTTTCGTTTGCAATTCTGCTAAGCTAAGATACACTCCCAGAGGGCGGCAGCTAAGCGTGTGCAATGCTGCTAAAAGCAGCTAGCGAGCGAACAACTCGGAATGAGGGCCAATGCGAGCAGGGGCGTCAGAACGTTTTTAGGTTGGGGGGGGCAAAATATAATCTAATTTCAGCGCCCCTAAATTGCTGAATCGCTAAAGGTCAGATAGGTAAGTTTAAACCAGACGGCCGGAGGCACACACAGCCACACAAAGAGCCACATATACACACACACGCACACACACAGCCCCATATACATACATACGCACACAGCCCCATCAGAGGCATAACTAGCATGGGGTGAGCAGGGTGCGTGCCCTGGGCGCCGTGGCAACCCCAGCAGAGGGGGGCGCCCCAGCACCTGCATGGCCCGCTCGCCCCATGCCGCCAGAGCTCTGCACTCCACCACCGTTGCGCTGCTGCTGGCCTCTTCCTGCTGGGAGCGTGACCGCGATGTGTCACGCTCCCCTGTGTGAACAGCCTGCTGTTACCTGCCGCCTCAGCCCGCCGGAAGGGGAGGGGGGTGAAAGTCCCGCTCCCCCTGCCGGCAGCAGCTCCCGCTTCGCACACACTGGCTGCAGCTCCCACTACCGTCCGCACCGCGGCTTCACGCCTCCCGCAAACACGAACACTGCAGCTTCACTTCTATCAGAGGTAGGCCTGTTCCTAATCAGAGACAGTATTTCTTTAGAGTCAGTTAAGGGGTCAGCTTGCTGGGGGTAGCTTGCTGGAATTTGTTAAGTGTGGAATTAATAAGTGTGTTATCCAAACAGTTAAAAAAAAACAGTTGAACAAACATTGACCAACATCACGAAAAGGTAACTTACTTTAACAAATTACTCTAACTCCACTTAACCCATAAAACACAAACAACCTCAGCATGTTCATCAAACTACTGTTTTTAATTTCAATTCATGGAATTCTGACCAAATTTAACACATTCTACACTCACCCTGAAACTCACCCCTCTGGATACATTACAGCTTCTATTCTCCACTCCCCTCAACTAAACACTCATGAGATTTATACTTTCCTCTCTGCAAGTACTTTGACAACCACAATTGGCCACCAGAACAAACACTCGCAAACATCCACCAATATTTATCTCACTCTTCTGCTTTTATTAGCTGGTGACATATCACCAAATCCAGGCCCCAACCACCTTTCCCTCTCACACTCTGCTGTCTCAAAACAACATAGAAATCCATCTAACCTCATAAATATCACGTGTCTCCCATCCCCCTCCAAAACACTAAAATGTGCCTTATTGAATGCACGCTCTGTTTGTAACAAATTAACATCCATCCATGACCTCTTCATATCTCACAACTTTAATCTGCTGGCTATAACAGAAACATTGCTCACACAATCAGACACGGCCTCCCCTGCAGCACTGTCACACGGTGGTTTCCATTTCTCACACACACCTAGGCCTAATAACAGTAAAGGTGGAGGGGTCGGAATCTTACTGTCACAGTTTTTCACATACACTGTTCTACCTCAGGTTCCATCACTCGCATTCACCTCATTTGAAGTTCACTCTATCAGGATTTTCACCCCCTTCTCTCTGCGTGTTGCAGCTATCTATCGCCCTCCTGGGCAACCTAAACAACAATTTCTAGAAGATTTTTCTGCCTGGCTCCCACACTTCTTATCCTCTGACATCTCCACCATCATTATGGGAGATTTCAATATAGCTCTTGACAGTCCACAATCTGTTCATGCATCCAAACTCCTCTCTCTAACCTCCTCTCTTGGCCTAACCCAATGGTCCGACTCCTCTCCTCACCAGGAGGGCCAATGCCTTGATCTTGTGTTTACCAGGCTCTGCTCAGTTTCCAAATTCACTAACACTCCTTTCCCTCTCTCTGATCACAACCTGATCACCTTCACAATCTCTTCTATTACTTTAAATTCTAGGACACTAAAACCAAGCAAGCCTCCTCTAACCCGCAGAAATACTAACAATATACATTTTCAACAACTTTCCACTTCTCTGCAACAACTGCTCTCACCAATCTCTACATTTACTACACCTGACACTGCTGTATTACACTGCACCAGACCCTAGAGCGTGCCCTTGATGAAGTGGCTCCATCTACCCATCACACTCCACGTAGGCTTAGATGCCAACCATGGCACTCTAAATCAACAAGACACCTACAAAAACTGTCACGTAAAGTAGAACGCCAGTGGCGGAAATCTCAGAATCCAAGTGACTTTCTCACATATAAAACTACCTACCACTCCTATCGTCAGGCCCTGGACACTGCCAAACAAATATATTTCCAATCTCTCATCTCTTATCATGCCAACAACCCCAAGCGACTTTTTAATACATTTAAATCACTTCTTTACCCTCCCTCACCTCCCCCACTAGCTACTATCCGTGCACAAGAACTTGCTTTCTACTTCAAGGATAAGATTGATAACATCCGAGATGAAATGGTATGCTCTAACTCAGCCAGTGACCTGCTCAATTCCCTACCTGAACCCTCTGGCACTTTCTCTTCATTTGATCCCACAAGTGAAGATGAAGTATCAACACTCTTTTCATCCTCCTACTCCACTACCTCTCCTCTTGATACTATACCCTCACAGGTCAGTAAAACTTTGTCTCCTGTGCTTATCCCAACCTTAACTAAAATCTGTAATCTCTCTCTCTCTACTGGTATCTTTCCCTCTCTGTTTAAACTTGCAGTCATTACTCCCATTCTAAAAAAACACAACTCTCACCCAAACACACTCTCTAACTACCGTCCCATTTCTCAGCTACCCAGTCCCTCCAAGCTACTTGAGAGGCTTGCCTACACTCGCCTCACACACTTTCTTAACTCGCACAACTTATTGGACCCACTTCAGTCAGGCTTTCGTGCCCAACACTCCACAGAGACGGCACTGACCAAAGTAGTGAATGATCTAGTCACTGCTAGATCAAAAGGCCATTACACACTACTTATTCTTCTAGATCTCTCTGCTGCTTTTGACACTGTTGACCACTCTCTTCTTGGCTCGTGTTACTGGATGCCTGTCTGCCATTTCATCTTGGATGTCATCTCGCCAACTAAAACTCAACATTTCCAAAACCGAATTAATTATTTTCCCACCAGCTAAGAGTAGTTACCAACCTGATATCTCTATAACTGTTGACAATGCAACTATCCACCCCACCCCACCCACCCCACAAGCTCGTTGCCTAGGTGTCACCCTTGACTCTGAACTGTCCTTTATTCCACACATTCAATCTGTCTCTAAATCATGTTACATGCACCTTAAAAACATATCCAAAATACGCCCTTATCTTACACAAGACACTGCAAAAACTCTAATCCATGCACTCATCATCTCCCGCATTGATTATTGTAATAGTCTCCTTACTGGACTTCCCAAACATAGGCTATCACCACTTCAATCCATTTTAAATGCAGCTGCGAGGCTAATCTTCCTCGCCAGACGTTCTTCATCTGCTGATCCGCTCTGTCAGTCCCTCCATTGGTTACCGGTTTTCTACCGTGTCAAATATAAAATACTTTTACTTACATACAAGGCTATTAACCAAACTGCACCATCATACATCTCCTCACTCATCTCAAAATATCTCCCTACCAGACCTCTCCGCTCTGCACAAGATCTGCGTCTCTCATCCACATGTATTACCTGTTCCCACTCAAAATTACAGGACTTTACCCGGGCTTCACCCACTCTGTGGAATGCACTCCCACGCACAATAAGACTCTCCTCTAGTCTCCAAACCTTTAAATGTTCTCTGAAAACTCATCTCTTCAGACAAGCCTACCAAATTTCAGACCCACACACATAACCTTAACAGCTTCCCTATCAAGTTACATCCCCTCTGTACAGTCCACATAAACTCACATTTTGTCTTCCAACATTGCTAGGTGATCATATCCTATACAACCCATTAAGAACCTAGCAACCTGGGGAACCATTATGTAACAGGTAGCATCTATCCTTGTGTATCAATGCCTATTTCCCTATAGATTGTAAGCTTGCGAGCAGGGCCTTCCTACCTCTGTCTGTCTGTCTTTGCCCAGTTTTGTTCTATAATTGTTGTTCTAATTGTAAAGCGCAACGGAATATGCTGCACTATATAAGAAACTGCTAATAAATAAATAAATATCTGGGAGCCAGGAGCAAGCTTGACCCGGCAGGTAAGGGGGGAAGGAATGCCTGTTTCTCGGCAATGGGGAAAGCTCCTGCTTATTAAAGTCTTCTGCAGTCAATAGAGGTGCATGTCTCTATATCTGCCATCTCCCCCTGCCAATGTCACCTGCTGCCCCCAGATCTTCCCTCATTCCCTGCCAGTGTCACCCGCTGCCCTCACCCCCTGCCAGTGTCACCCACTGCCCTCACCCCCAGCCAGTGTCACCCGTTGCCCTCACCCCCTGCCAGTGTCACCTGTTGCCCACACGCCCTGCCAGTGTCACCCACAGCCCCCAGATCTACCATCACCCCATGCCAGTGTCACCCACTGCCCTCACCCCCTGCCAGTGTCACCTGTTGCCCTCACGCCCTGCCAGTGTCACCCACAGCCCCCAGATCTACCCTCACCCCCTGCCAGTGTCACCCACTGCCCTCACCCCCTGCCAGTGTCACCCGCTGCCCTCACCCCCTGCCAGTGTCACCTGCTGCCCTCACCCCCTGCCAGTGTCACCTGTTGTCCTCACGCCCTGCCAGTGTCACCCACAGCCCCCAGATCTGCCCTCACCCCATGCCCCTAGATCTTCCCTCACCCTGTACCTAGATCTGCCATCACCCCCTATTCCCAGGTCTTCTCTCACCCCCTGCTCCTAAATCTGTCCTTTCCCCATGCCAGTGTCACCCCTGTACCTAGATCTGCCCTCACCCCCTGTACCCAGATGTCTACCCTCACCCCCTGATAGGGTCACCTCCTGTACACTGATCTGCCTTCACCCCTGCACCTATATCTGACCTCATATGCTGCCAGTATCGCCCCCCGCACCCAGAGATCTACCCTAACCCCCACCAGAATCACCCTCCTGTACCCAGGGATCTGCCATCTGAGGGACACGGGGATGCTTTGAGACACAAGACAGGAGGCAGGAGTAAGGGGGCAGGAGTGACGGGGCATGATGCAGGAGTGAGGAGGCAGGAGTGACGGGGCAGGATGCAGGAGTGACGGGGCATGATGCAGGAGTGAGGGGGCAGGAGGCAGGAGTGAGGGGGCAGGATGCAGGAGTGAGGGGGCAGGAGTGACGGGGCATGATGCAGGAGTGAGGGGGCAGGAGGCAGGAGTGACGGGGCATGATGCAGGAGTGACGGGTAAACGATACTAATGCTTACCGTGGCAGTAACAGCGGGGAGGACGGCGCACATCGGGATCCTGCAGCAGGAGAGATCCCCCTTCGGAGCGCAGCAGACCACACTGAAAAGGGTGCATCCCCGGTGCGGTGCTCTGCATCCCGGGTGGCGCCGAAGACGTGGAGTGTCGGAGGTGGCAGAAGCGCCGCAGCTTGGGGTGAGAAACTGCTGCAACCCTTCCGCTGCTAAACTCTGCAATTAGTCAATGGGCTCCCCTCACCACAGTGCCCCTCAGGATTAGTTAATTCAGGGGGTAGGATCTCCTCACTCTATAATGTGAATTTCGGCTCATACTGTGTGCTATAATGTGAATTTCGGCTCATACCATGTGGGGTAATGTGAGTTTCGGCTCATACTGTATGCTATAATGTGAATTTCGGCTCATACCATGTGGGGTAATGTGAGTTTCGGCTCATACTGTGTGCTATAATGTGAATTTCGGCTCATACCATGTGGGGTAATGTGAGTTTCGGCTCATACTGTGTGCTATAATGTGAATTTCGGCTCATACCATGTGGGGTAATGTGAGTTTCGGCTCATACTGTGTGCTATAATGTGAATTTCGGCTCATGCCATGTGAATTTCGGCTCATACTGTGTGCTATAATGTGAATTTCGGCTCATACCGTGTGCTATAATGTGAAAGGGGCACCAGTACTAGATAGTATAAGGGGTCCTACTACACTGAAGGTCACGCCCCTTTTGAGTGACCATGCCCCCTTTTACGGAGCGTGCGTGCCTTTGGCGCGCGCATAATTGCTACCTTCACTTTTTCATTCTCCCTTCAAAAATTCCACTTCCACCACTGCACCTACATCTATACATACACATCCAGACATCTTTATATACAGTGACATCGGTGGCGTGTGCACATACTTTCCTTTTTTTTTTTTGTGTGTGTGTGGGGGGGGGGGGGGGGGCTGGCGCCATTATTGATCTTGCCCTGGGCTCCAAAAACCCTGGTTACAACTCTGAACCCCATATACATACATACACACACACACTGCCCCATATTATAAACATACAGCCCTAAATAAATAAATTATATACACACACACACAGTGGTCGAAGTGAAAATTTTGAAGTGGGGGTATGCAAAAGTCAAGGACGTAATTATGCGCGCGCCTGAGGCGCGCTCTCCAGAAAAGGGGCGTGGTCACCCAAAAAGGGGGTGTGGTCACCCAAAAGGGGCCGTGTCATGTGTAGTAGAACCCCTTATACTATCTAGTACTGGTGCCTCTTTCACCTTATAGCACACTGAATGAGCTGAAATTCACATTATAGCACACTGTACGAGCCGAAATTCACATTGTAGCACACTGAATGAGCCTAAACTCACATTGTAGCACACTGAATGAGCCGAAATTCACATTGTAACACACTGAATGAGCCGAAATTCACATTGTAGCACACTGAATGAGCCGAAACTCACATTGTAGCACACTGAATGAGCCGAAATTCACATTGTAGCACACTGAATGAGCCGAAATTCACATTGTAGAACACTGAATGAGCTGAAATTCCCATTATAGCACACTGAATGATCCGAAACTCACATTGTAGCACATGGTTCGAGCCGAAATTCACATTGTAGCACACTGAATGAGCCGAAATTCACATTGTAGCACACTGAATGAGCCGAAACTCACATTGTAGCACACTGAATGAGCCAAATTCACATTGTAGCACACTGAATGAGCCGAAATTCACATTGTAGCACACTGAATGAGCCGAAATTCACATTGTAGCACACTGAATGAGCCGAAACTCACATTGTAGCACACTGAATGAGCCGAAATTCACATTGTAACACACTGAATGAGCCGAAATTCAAATTGTAGCACACTGAATGAGCCGAAATTCACATTGTAGCACACTGAATGAGCCGAAATTCACATTGTAGCACACTGAATGAGCTGAAATTCCCATTATAGCACACTGAATGATCCGAAACTCACATTGTAGCACATGGTTCGAGACGAAATTCACATTGTAGCACACTGAATGAGCCGAAATTCACATTGTAGCACACTGAATGAGCCGAAACTCACATTGTAGCACACTGAATGAGCCTAAACTCACATTGTAGCACACTGAATGAGCCGAAATTCACATTGTAACACACTGAATGAGCCGAAATTCACATTGTAGCACACTGAATGAGCCGAAACTCACATTGTAGCACACTGAATGAGCCGAAATTCACATTGTAGCACACTGAATGAGCCGAAATTCACATTGTAGAACACTGAATGAGCTGAAATTCCCATTATAGCACACTGAATGATCCGAAACTCACATTGTAGCACATGGTTCGAGCCGAAATTCACATTGTAGCACACTGAATGAGCCGAAATTCACATTGTAGCACACTGAATGAGCCGAAACTCACATTGTAGCACACTGAATGAGCCAAATTCACATTGTAGCACACTGAATGAGCCGAAATTCACATTGTAGCACACTGAATGAGCCGAAATTCACATTGTAGCACACTGAATGAGCCGAAACTCACATTGTAGCACACTGAATGAGCCGAAATTCACATTGTAACACACTGAATGAGCCGAAATTCAAATTGTAGCACACTGAATGAGCCGAAATTCACATTGTAGCACACTGAATGAGCCGAAATTCACATTGTAGCACACTGAATGAGCTGAAATTCCCATTATAGCACACTCAATGATCCGAAACTCACATTGTAGCACATGGTTCGAGCCGAAATTCACATTGTAGCACACTGAATGAGCCGAAATTCACATTGTAGCACACTGAATGAGCCGAAACTCACATTGTAGCACACTGAATGAGCCAAATTCACATTGTAGCACACTGAATGAGCCGAAATTTACATTGTAGCACACTGAATGAGCCGAAATTCACATTGTAGCACACTGAATGAGCCGAAACTCACATTGTAGCACACTGAATGAGCCGAAATTCACATTGTAACACACTGAATGAGCCGAAATTCAAATTGTAGCACACTGAATGAGCCGAAATTCACATTGTAGCACACTGAATGAGCCGAAATTCACATTGTAGCACACTGAATGAGCCAAATTCACATTGTAGCACACTGAATGAGCCGAAATTCACATTGTAGCACACTGAATAAGCCGAAATTCACATTATAGCACACTGAATGAGCCAAAACTCATATTGTAGCACACTGAATGAGCCGAAAATTCACATTATAGCAAACTGAATGAGTCGAAATTCACATTGTAGCACACTGAATGAGCCGAAATTCACATTGTAGCACACTGAATGAGCCGAAATTCACATTGTAGCACACTGAATGAGCCGAAATTCACATTGTAGCACACTGAATGAGCCGAAATTCACATTGTAGCACACTGAATGAGCCGAAATTCACATTGTAGCACACTGAATGAGCCGAAATTCACATTGTAGCACACTGAATAAGCCGAAATTCACATTGTAGCACACTGAATGAGCCGAAATTCACATTATAGCAAACTGAATGAGCCGAAATTCACATTATAGCAAACTAAATGAGCCGAAATTCACATTGTAGCACACTGAATGAGCCGAAATTCACATTATAGCAAACTGAATGAGCCGAAATTCACATTGTAGCACACTGTATGAGCCGAAATTCACATTGTAACACACTGAATGAGCCGAAATTCAATTGTAGCACACTGAATTAGCTGAAATTGTGACAGCAGGGAGATAGAGAGTGACGACAGGGAGAGAGAGTGTGATGACAGGGAGAGAGTGAGTGACGACAGGGAGAGGGAGTGAGTGACGACGGAGAGAGAGATAGTGACGACAGGGAGAGAGAGAGTGACGACAGGGAGAGAGAGAGAGTGACGACAGGGAGAGAGAGAGAGTGACGACAGGGAGAGAGAGTGACGACAGTGGAAGCAGGGAGAGAGAGAGGGACAGGGACGGTAACGACAGGGAGAGAGGTGACAGCAGGGTAACATTACCTCATTTGTTGCTGGCAGCAATGAGCGGTGGGCTGCTGGTGGCGGCGGGCGAAGGTGGGCGGCGGTGAGCTAATACAGCGTTCTACACAGTCGCCGGCCGCCGCGCAGGGACGGGGAGCACCATGTGCAGCAGGATGGCCACTTCCCTTGCCTCCTGCTGCACTTTCAGTTCCGCATTTCCGGGTCAGTGGAAGTGGCGGTATACCATACCGCCGTATACCACCCCACTTCGACCACTGTATATATATATATATATATATATATATATATATATTATATAGACAGATATATCCACACAGCCCCATATATATACACACACAAACAGCCCCATACGTATGTATGTATGTGTTTGTTTTTATATATATATATATATATATATAGGGCTGTGTGCGCATATGGGGCTGTTTGTGTGTGTGTATATATATATATATATATATATATATAGATACACACAGCGCCGGCACTCGGACTGCCCCTTGGGCTAGCTTGCTCCGGTGCCCTCCGCTAGGGTGTTACCCCCATATCCAAAAGTCAATGAAAGAGGCGGCACTTGGAGTCTTTTGAACAACCAAAAAGTGACTAGTGCATAAAGTGCTACATCAACGTTTCGGGGTACTAGACCTGATGAAGGGGTCTGGTACCCCGAAACATTGATGTAGCACTTTATGCACTAAAGTCACTTTTTGGTTGTTCAAAAGACTCAGAGTGCCGCCTCTTTCATTGACTTATATATATATATAGTCCCGCAATGGTGTGGCACTCGGCTGGATAAATGAACAATAAACCAGTCAGGTCTTACAACGTTTCAGTGCTTTATTGCACTATCGTTTGTATCCTGACGATAGTGCAATAAAGCACTGAAACGTTGTAAGACCTGACTGATTTATTGTTCATTTATCCAGCCGAGTGCCACACCATTGCGGGACTATATATATACATTGGTATATGTGGAGGCACCGGCGCAGCTATTGGAGTTTTCGTGGAGTGCCGGTCTGAAATTGCTGTATATATATATATATAATAAGATTTTACTCACCGGTAAATCTATTTCTCGTAGTCCGTAGTGGATGCTGGGACTCCGTAAGGACCATGGGGATTAGCGGCTCCGCAGGAGACTGGGCACAACTAAAGAAAGCTTTAGGACTACCTGGTGTGCACTGGCTCCTCCCACTAAGACCCTCCTCCAGACCTCAGTTAGGATACTGTGCCCGGAAGAGCTGACACAATAAGGAAGGATTTTGAATCCCGGGTAAGACTCATACCAGCCACATCAATCACACCGTATAACTCGTGATACTATACCCAGTTAACAGTATGAAATATAACTGAGCCTCTCAACAGATGGCTCAACAATAACCCTTTAGTTAGGCAATAACTATAAACAAGTATTGCAGACAATCCGCACTTGGGATGGGCGCCCAGCATCCACTACGGACTACGAGAAATAGATTTACCGGTGAGTAAAATCTTATTTTCTCTGACGTCCTAAGTGGATGCTGGGACTCCGTAAGGACCATGGGGATTATACCAAAGCTCCCAAACGGGCGGGAGAGTGCGGATGACTCTGCAGCACCGAATGAGCAACTCTAGGTCCTCCTCAGCCAGGGTATCAAACTTGTAGACTCTTGCAAAAATGTTTTAACCCGACCAAGTAACAGCTCGGCAAAGTTGTAAAGCCGAGACCCCTCGGGCAGCCGCCCAAGAAGAGCCCACTTTCCTCGTGGAATGGGCTTTTACAGATTTAGGGTGCGGCAGTCCAGCTGCAGAATGTGCAAGTTGAATCGTGCTACAGATCCAGCGAGCAATCGTCTGCTTAGAAGCAGGAGCACCCAGCTTGTTGGGTGCATACAGGATAAATAGCGAGTCAGTCTTCCTGACTCCAGCCGTCCTGGAAACATATACTTTTCAGGGCCCTGACTACGTCCAGTAACTTGGAATCCTCCAAGTCCCAAGTAGCCGCAGGCACCACAATAGGTTGGTTCACATGAAAAACTGATACCACCTTAGGAAGGAATTGGGAACGAGTCCTCAATTCCGCCTTATCCATATAAAATACAGATAAGGGCTTTTGTATGACAAAACCGCCAATTCTGATACACGCCTGGCCGACGCCAAGGCCCACAGAATGACCACTTTCCACGTGAGGTATTATAGCTCCACGGATTTAAGTGGCTCAACCCAATGCGACTTCAGGAAATCCAACACCACGTTGAGATCCCACGGTGCCACTGGAGGCACAAACGGGGGCTGACTATGCAGCACTCCCTTAACAAAAGTCTGAACTTCAGGCAGTGAAGCCAGTTCCATTTTGGAAGAAAATCGATAGAGCCGAAATCTGGACCTTAATGGAATCCAATTTTAGGCCCATAGTCACCTCTGACTGTAGGAAGTGCAGAAATCGACCTAGCTGAAATTTCTCCTTTGGGGCCTTCCTGGCCTCACAGTACGCAACATATTTCCGCCATATGCGGTGATAATGGTTTGCGTTCACTTCTTTCCTAGCTTTAAATAGCGTAGGGATAACTTCCTCCGGAATTCCCTTTTCCTTCAGGATCCGGCGGTCAACCGCCATGCCGTCCAACGCAGCCGCGGTACGTCTTGGAACAGACAGGCCCCCTGCTGCAGCAGGTCCTGTCTGAGCGGCAGAGGCCATGGGTCCTCTGAGATCATTTCTTGGAGTTCAGGTTACCAAGCTCTTCTTGGCCAACCCGGAACAATGAGTATAGTTCTTACTCCTCTCCTTCTTATTATTCTCATTACCCTGGGTAAGAGAGGCAGAGAAGGGAACACATACACCGACTGGTACACCCACGGTGTTACCAGAGCGTCCACAGCTATCGCCTGAGGGTCCTTGACCTGGCGCAATATCTTTGTAACTTTTAGTTGAGGCGGGACGCCATCATGTCCACCTGTGGCCTTTCCCAACGGTGTACAATCATTTGGAAGACTTCTGGATGAAGTCCCCACTCTCCCGGGTGGAGGTCGTGTCTTCTGAGAAAGTCTGCTTCTCAGTTGTCCACTCCGGGAATGAACACTGCTGACAGTGCTAACACATGATTTTCCGCCCATCGGAGAATCCTTGTGGCTTCTGCCATCACCATCCTGCTTCTTGTGCCGCCCTGTCGGTTTACATGAGCGACCGCCGTGATGTTGTCTGACTGGATCAGCACCGGCCGGTGTTGAAGCAGGGGTCTAGCCTGACTTAGGGCATTGTAAATGGCCCTTAGTTCCAGAATATTTATGTGTAGGGAAGTCTCCTGACTTTTCCATAGCCTTGGAAGTTTCTTCCCTGTGTGACTGCCCCCCCAGCCTCGAAGGCTGGCATCCGTGGTCACCAGGACCCAGTCCTGTATGCCGAATCTGCGGCCCCCTAGAAGATGAGCACTCTGCAGCCACCACAACAGCGACACCCTGGCCCTTGGAGACAGGGTTATCCGCCGATGCATCTGAAGATGCGACCCGGACCACATGTCCGACAGATCCCACTGGAAAATCCTTGCATGGGACCTGGCGAATGGAATTTCTTTGTAAGAAGCTACCATCCTTCCCAGGGCTCGCATGCATTGATGCACCGACACCTGTATACGTATTAGGAGGTCTCTGTCTAGAGACGACAACTCCTTGGACTTCTCCTCCGGGAGAAACCCTTTTTATCCTGTTCTGTGTCCAGAACCATACCCAGGAACAGTAGACGCGTCGTAGGAACCAGCTGCGACTTTGGAATATTCAGAATACAGCCGTGCTGTTGTAGCACTTCCCGAGATAGTGCTACTCCGTCGAACAACTGCTCCCTGGACCTCGCCTTTATAAGGAGATCGTCCAAGTACGGGATAATTATTTCGGCCATTACCTTGGTAAATACCTCGGTGCCGGGGACAGACCAACGGCAACGTCTGGAATTGGTAATGACAATCCTGTACCACCATTTTGAGGTACTCCTGGTGAAGAGGGTAAATAGGGACATGCAGGTAAGCATCCTTGATGTCCAGTGATACCATGAAATTCTCCAGGCTTGCAATAATCGCCCTGAGCGATTCCATTTTGAACTTGAAACTTCGTATATAAGTGTTCAAGGGCTTTCAATTTTAGAATGGGTCTCACCGAACCGTCTGGTTTCGGTACCACAACATTTTGGAATAGTAACCCCGGCCTTGTTGAAGGAGGGGGTACCTTGATTTCACCTGCTGGAAGTACAGCTTGTGAATTGCCGCCAGTACTACCTTTCTCCGAGGGCAGCAGGCAAGGCTGATGTGAGGTAACGGCGAGGGGGAGTCGCCTCGAACTCCAGCCTGTATCCCTGTGATACTATTTGCAGAACCTAGGGATCCACCTGTGGGCAAGCCCACTGGTCCCTGAAGTTCCCGAGACGCGCCCCTACCGCACCTGTCTCCACCTGTGGAGCCCCAGCGTCATGCGGTGGACTCAGAGGAAGCGGGGGAAGATTTTTGATCCTGGGAACTGGCTGCTGGTGCAGCTTTTTCCTTCTTCCCCTTGTCTCTGCGCAGAAAGGAAGCGCCTTTGACCCACTTGCTTTTCTGAAGCCGAAAGGACTGTACCTGAAAATACGGTGCTTTCGTAGGCTTTGAGGAAACCTGAGGTAAAATATTTTCTTCCCAGCTGTTGCTGTGGATACGAGGTCCCAGAGACCATCCCCAAACAATTCCTCACCCTTATAAGGCAGAATCTCCATGTGCCTTTTATAGGCAGCATCACCTGTCCACTGCTGGGTTTCTAATACCCTCCTGGCAGAATGGACATTGCATTAATTCTGGATGCCAGCCGGCAAATATCCCTCTGTGCATCCTTTATATATAAGACGACGTCTTTAATATGCTCTATGTTAGCAAACTATTATCCCTGTCTTAGAGTATTAATATTATCTGACAGGGTATCAGACCACGCTGCAGCAGCACTATTTATGCTGAGGCAATTGCAGGTCTCAGTATATAACCTGAGTGTGTATATACAGACTTCAGGATAGCCTCCTGCTTTTTATCAGCAGGCTCCTTCAAGGTGGCCGTATCCTAAGACGGCAGTGCCACCTTTTTTGACAAACGTGTGAGCGCCTTATCCACCCTAAGGGATATCTCCCAACGTGACCTATCCTCTGGCGGGAAAGGGTACGCCATCAGTAACTTTTTAGAAATTACCAGTTTCTTATCGGGGGAACCCACGCTACTTTACACACTTCATTCATTCATCTGATGGGGGAACAAAACACTGGCTGCTTTTTCTCCCCAAAAATAAAACCCCTTTTATGTGGTACTTGGGTTCATGTCAGAAATGCGTAACACATTTTTCATCGCCGAGATCATGTAACGGATGTTCCTAGTGGATTGTGTATACGTCTCAACCTCGTCGACACTGCAGTCAGACTCCGTGTCGACATCTGTGTCTGCCATCTGAGGTAACGGGTGCTTTTTTGAGCCCCTGATGGCCTTTGAGACGCCTGGGCAGGCGCGGGCTGAGAAGCCGGCTGTCCCACAGCTGTTTTACGTCATCCAGCCTTCTATGTAAGGAGTTGACATTGTCGGTTAATACCTTCCACCTATCCATCCACTCTGGTGTCGGCCCGACAGTGTCTTCCAGCTGCACTGTGAAGAAAAAATGGCGCCAGTGTGCTGAGGGAGAAGCCCCGCCCCTTTTTCGGCTGACTTTTCTCCCGCTTTTTTATGGATTCTGGCAGGGGTAATTTATCACATATATAGCCCTGGGACTATATATTGTGATGATTTGCCAGCCAAGGTGTCTTATATTGCCCTCAGGGCGGCCCCCCCAGCGCCCTGCACCCATCAGTGACCGGAGTGTGAGGTGTACATGAGCAGCAATGGCGCACAGCTGCAGTGCTGTGCGCTACCTTGGTGAAGACCGAAGTCTTCTGCCGCCGATTTTCTGGACTCTTCATTCTTCTGGCTCTGTAAGGGGGCCGGCGGCGAGGCTCCGGGACCGAACATCAAGGCCGGTTCCATGCGGCCGATCCCTCTGGAGCTAATGGTGTCCAGTAGCCTAAGAAGCCCAAGCTACCACCAGTTAGGTAGGTTCGCTTCTTCTCCCCTTAGTCCCTCGCTGCAGTGAGTCTGTTGCCAGCAGATCTCATCTCACTGTAAAATAAAAAACCTAAATATACTTTCTTTCTAGGAGCTCAGGAGAGCCCCTAGTGTGCATCCAGCTCAGCTGGGCACAAGAATCTAACTGAGGTCTGGAGGAGGGTCTTAGTGGGAGGAGCCAGTGCACACCAGGTAGTCCTAAAGCTTTCTTTAGTTGTGCCCAGTCTCCTGCGGAGCCGCTAATCCCCATGGTCCTTATGGAGTCCCAGCATCCACTTAGGACGTCAGAGAAATATATATATATATATACACACACACACACACACACACACACACACACACACACACACACACACACACACACACAGAGCCCCATATATATATATATATATATATATACACACACGCACACACACACACACACACACACACACAGCCCTATATATATACACACACACACACACACACACACACACACACACACGGCCCCATATAGACACACACACAACCCCACGTGTGTGTGTATATATATATATATATATATATATATATATACAACAGAACTAAAATGTAAATGACTGATTGTCAATTAACATACAACCAACCATAAAAAAAAAAAAGTGCAGCCCCCCATGTAGCGCAGATTTGGGTACATTTGTGTGTAATGAATATATATATATATATATATATATATATACACATACACATCCTCATGTATATACACACACAGCCCTACATAGAAACACACACAACCCCATGTATACATACACACACACCCATATAGACACACGTACTGTACAGGTCCATGTATATATATATACACACACACACACACACACACACACACACACAGCGCCATATAGGACACACACACAAACCTATGTATATACACACACATGTCCTAAGCACAGGCGTGCGCAGAGACTGACTGGCGGGTGCCGCTCCGGACTTCCCCCCCTCCACGGCATTATAGTGTTCTCTCACCTCCCCTGTCCTGGATATAGACTGCTCACCTGGTCCGCCCAGGTGAGCAGTTTATATCCAGGACAGGGGAGGTGAGAGAACACTATAATGCCGTGGAGGGGGGGAAGTCCGGAGCGGCACCCGCCAGTTAGTCTCTGCGCACGCCACACTACAGCCACCGCTGGCGCTCCTCACCAATAGAAGAGGCAACTCCTGACAGCAGCAGCAGCTCCCGAGTCCCAACATCAAGCTGAGCCTCTGAGGCGGGGGGTGGGGAGAGAGCTGGCGGGAGACAAGTGAGCAGGGCTGTGAGGAGGCGGCGCATTGCCTGACACACTGCCGGGGTCGGCAAACCCTGCCTTCCTAGACTGAAACGATGGAATGCGCTGCTACCGCACATCGCTCCTCCGCTCCTCCTAGACATCAGCCGGCGCCTCTGTATGTTTTGGGGGGCGAGCTGCCGCCTTGCCCCCCCCCAGTTCCGACGCCTCTGAATGCGAGAGAAATGTAAGTCTTTGATGTGAAACTTCCAGGCCAGCCCTGTAGTTCCCCAGGCAGAGAACTCAGCCTAATTATAAATCACAATGCAACAGTGGCAAAGATTTGGGTGCTCTTAAGCATTCGCAAATCCCTTCACTGTCTTTAGCCAATGATCTGCCTCTAAGGGGTCTATTCATACAGACAACGAAAACATAATTGCTACTTATCACTATACATCGCATCGCTTCAATGCGATGTATAGCTGTAATAAGTAGCAATTCATGTATACTCACCCTTCCGACGATGCGCTGCGGTGTCTGGGGCTCTTGCGGTGAGGTCATCTTCAGCGATCCTTCCCAGCGATGCGCGGGGTCCAGCGGCGGGTCCCTTTGCGCATGCGCAGGGTGTTGACCTCCCGGCAGGCCGCAGTGGTTGCTGGGAGGTCGGGGGGGCGGAGCCAGCACGAGGTGCCGAGCAGCGATCAGGGAAGCATTGAGCTTCCCTTACGTCTCCGCACTACAGTTCAGGTTACGCCGTCCTGAGATGGCGAACCTGAACTCCATGGAGAAGCGGAAAGCAGAGCTTTCCGCACCTTCATGAATCGCACTCACCATACAAAGGTATGGTGATGCGATTCAGCCACAGAGCGGGGGTGCCGCTGGGGAAGTCAGACACTTCTCCACGGTAACCGGCTCTGTGAATTGCAGTAGGCAGAGAAAAGCCCTGTTTAACGCAAAACAGGGCTTTTCACTGCTGCATGAATAGACCCCTATATAACAAAGCAGTTTAGACGCCAGCCATAAACCCTTGTTGGATTTTGTTGGGGGCTCTCAGATAGCTGACAACATGCACGTAGAAAGTCACAAATGCAATGGGGGCAGGACCACTTATTGGTCAAAAATAAGTAAAGGGACAACTGTGAACACCCTCATAATCCACCGTTTCTAAGGCTTTTGTTACCATCAGTGGTTAAAGGAGCAAGAATACTGCAGTAGCAGGACACATAGGGAAACACAAACAGTGAATCTTGATTGAAGAGGAGCACAAGATCTGCAAGGCTCTCTGTGGGGGAGATTTATCAAAGCTTGGAGAGTAATAAAGTCTAGAGAGATAAAACACTAACCAATCATCTTCTGTCAGTCTGTTAAATTTATCTTTCTCCAAGTTTTATTTTATCTCCCCCAGAGAGGGGAATACGATTAGCCGCAGGGTTTACTCCACAGTTATCTGATAATGCAGCGCTGGGGAAAGATATTCAATTAATTAGCTTTTCCCCACACGGTAAACCATGGGTTAGCACGTGATAATGCACTGATTGCGCATAAATTGCGGCATATAATGGGCTTCCCCATGCGTTAAATGCATAGGGGCTGCATTAACGCTGATTTTTCATCACAACTCCTGAGGCGGGTTCAGTATGATTTACCGCCAGCCGGGATGCTGCCCGTCTCAATATACCAACAGCGGCATACCGGCCACTGGTATGCCAACAGCGGGGTGAGTACAGAGTCCCCTTGTGGGCTCAGTGGCTTGCCACAAGTTCTGTTCCCACTCTATGGATGTTGTGGACACCCACGAGTGGGAATAGTCCTGTTGCGCCGGTATGCCGGCTACCGGCATTGCCAGCTGTCGGCATTCCGGGGTCGGTATCCTGACCACCGGGATCCCAACAGCCTGCAAATTAAACATATAACCCTGAGACTGCCTCCCGGGATTAGTGTGCGACGTTCCCACAGCTAATTGAACCAGGCAGCGCGATAAATTAGCTGTGGGGTTAAATTAATTCCCCTACATAGTTTGAGAGGGTGCGATGCGCTAAGTATAAGGGGTTCACACTATAACAGTGGTTCTCAAACTTTTTTGAATCATGGTATTAAAAATAAGATTTTAAACCTACCGGTAAATCTTTTTCTCCTAGTCCGTAGAGAATGCTGGGGACTCCGTAAGGACCATGGGGTATAGACGGGCTCCGCAGGAGATATGGGCACTCTAAAGAACTTTTAGTATGGGTGTGCACTGGCTCCTCCCTCTATGCCCCTCCTCCAGACCTAAGTTAGAGAACTGTGCCCAGAGGAGATGGACAATACGAGGAAAGGATTTTGTAAATCTAAGGGCAAGATTCATACCAGCCCACACCGTATAACCTGGAATATACGCAACCAGTTAACAGTATGAACAAAAAACAGTATCAGTCAAAGACCGATCTTAACTGTAACATAACTCTTATGTAAGCAACAACTATATACAAGTCTTGCAGATTTAGTCCGCACTGGGACGGGCGCCCAGCATCCTCTACGGACTAGGAGAAAAAGATTTACCGGTAGGTTTAAAATCTTATTTTCTCTTACGTCCTAGAGGATGCTGGGGACTCCGTAAGGACCATGGGGTTTATACCAAAGTTCCAAACCGGGCGGGAGAGTGCGGATGACTCTGCAACACCGATTGAGCAAACGCGAGGTCCTCATCAGCCAGGGTATCAAACTTGTAGAATTTAGCAAAAGTGTTTGAACCCGACCAAATAGCTGCTTCGCACAACTGTAATGCCGAGACGCCTTGGGCAGCCGCCCAAGAAGAGCCCACCTTCCTAGTGGAATGGGCCTTTACCGAATTTGGTACCGGCAATCCAGCCGTAGAATGAGCCTGCTGAATCGTGTTACAGATCCAGCGAGCAATAGTCTGCTTAGAAGCAGGCGCGCCAACCTTGTTGGCTGCATATAGGACAAACAGAGCCTCTATTTTCCTAACCCTAGCTGTCCTGGCTACGTAAATTTTCAAGGCCCTGACCACATCCAGGGACTTGGAGTCCTCCAAGTCACCCGTAGCCACAGGCACCACAATAGGTTGGTTCAAATGAAAAGAAGAGACCACCTTAGGCAGAAATTGAGGATGAGTCCTCAACTCTGCTCTATCCACATGAAAAATCAAGTAGGGGCTCTTGTGAGACAAGGCCGCCAACTCCGACACCCGCCTTGCAGATGCCAAGGCTAATAACATAACCACCTTCCAGGTGATACATTTTAATTCCACCGTTTGAAGAGGTTCAAACCAGTGTGACTTAAGGAACTGTAACACCACGTTAAGGTCCCATGGCGCCACTGGAGGCACAAAAGGAGGCTGGATGTGCAGCACTCCCTTCACGAAAGTTTGGACTTCTGGGAGGGAAGCCAATTCTTTTTGAAAAAATATAGATAGGGACGAAATCTGTCCCTTAATTGAGTCTAATTTTAGGCCCATATCCACTCCCGTCTGTAGGAAGTGGAGAAAACGGCCCAGATGGAAATCTTCCGTAGGAGCATTCTTGGTTTCACACCAAGATACATATTTCCTCCAGATACGGTGATAATGCTTCGCCGTTACCTCCTTCCTAGCCTTTATCAGAGTAGGGATAACTTCCTCTGGAATACCTCTCTCTGCTAGGATCCGGTGTTCAACCGCCATGCCGTCAAACGCAACCGCGGTAAGTCTTGGAACATGCAAGGCCCCTGCTGTAACAGGTCTTCCCTGAGAGGAAGAGGCCACGGATCTTCTGTGAGCATTTCCTGAAGATCCGAATACCAGGCCCTTCGAGGCCAATCTGGAACCACGAGTATTGCTTGTACTCTGTTTCGTCTTATGATTCTCAACACTTTTGAGATGAGAGGAAGAGGAGGGAACACATAGACCGACTGAAACACCCATGGTGTCACTAGGGCGTCTACCGCTACTGCCTGAGGGTCCCTTGACCTGGCACAATACCTCCGAAGCTTTTTGTTGAGGCGTGACGCCATCATGTATAATTGAGGAAGTCCCCAAAGACTTGCTATCTCTGCAAAGACCTCTTGGTGAAGTCCCCACTCTCCTGGATGGAGATCGTGTCTGCTGAGGAAGTCTGCTTCCCGATTGTCCATTCCCGGTATGAAGACTGCTGACAGAACACTTACGTAATTTTCTGCCCAGCGCAGAATTCTTGTGGCTTCCGCCATAGCCACTCTGCTCCTTGTCCCGCCTTGGCGGTTTACATGAGCCACTGCTGTGATGTTGTCTGATTGAATCAGAACCGGTAGGAGGCGAAGAAGATACTCCACTTGTCGAAAGCCGTTGTATATGGCCCTCAATTCCAGCACGTTGATGTGTAGACAAGCCTCCTGGCTTGACCATATCCCCTGAAAATTTCTTCCTTTTGTGACTGCACCCCATCCTCGGAGGCTCGCGTCCGTGGTCACCAGAACCCAGTCCTGAACGCCGAACCTGCGACCCTCTAGAAGGTGAGCACTCTGCAGCCACCACAGGAGAGACACCCTGGCCCTGGGGGACAGGCTTATCTTTTGATGAAGGTGTAGATGGGATCCCGACCATTTGTCGAGAAGGTCCCACTGAAACGTCCTCGCATGGAACCTGCCGAAGGGAATGGCCTCGTAGGCTGCCACCATTTTTTCCAGAACACGAGTGCATTGATGCACCGACACTCTTTTTGGTTTTAGCAGGTCCCTGACCATGTTCTGGATGTCCTGGGCTTTTTCTATTGGTAGAAAAACCCTCTTCTGTTCCGTGTCCAGAATCATGCCTAGGAAAGATAGTCGAGTCGTTGGAACTGGAAGCAACTAAAACTTTGGCAGATTGAGAATCCAACCGTGTTGATGTAACACTCTCAGGGAGAGTTACACGCCTTTCAGCAATTGATCCCTTGATCTCGCCTTTATCAGGAGATCGTCCAAGTACGGGATAATTGTGACACCCTGCTTGCGCAGGTGCACCATCATTTCTGCCATTACCTTGGTGAAAATCCTCGGGGCCGTGGAAAGCCCAAACGGCAACGTCTGAAACTGGTAATGACAGTCCTGTACCACAAAACGTAGGTATTTTTGATGAAGAGGAAATATGGGGACATGAAGGTAGGCATCCTTCACGTCCAGTGACACCATAAAATCCCCTGCTTCCAGACTGGATATCACAGTCTGGAGTGATTCCATCTTGAATTTGAACTTTTTCAAGTAAAGGTTTAGTGATTTTAGATTCAAAATTGGTCTGACCGAACCATCCGGCTTCGGGACCACAAACATTGTTGAATAGTACCCTTTTCCCTGTTGGCCTAGGGGAACCTTGACAATCACTCGCTGTTGACACAGCTTTTGAATTGCATCTAATACCACTCCCCTCTCCGGGGAAGAAGTTGGCAAAGCTGACTTGAGAAATCGGCGAGGGGGCACCTCTTCGATCTCCAGGTTGTAACCTTGGGACACAATTTCCAACGCCCAAGGATCCACGCCCGATAGGACCCAGACCTGGCTGAAGAGTCGAAGACGTGCCCCCACCGGTGCGGACTCCCTCCGTGGAGCCCCAGCGTCATGCGGTGGATTTAGCAGAAGCCGGGGAGGACTTCTGCTCCTGGGAACTAGCCGAAGCAGGTGTTCTCTTACCTCTACCCTTACCTCTGGCGAGGAAAGAGGAGCCCCGACCTCTTCTGGACTTATGCGATCGAAAGGACTGCATCTGATATTGTGGGGTTTTCTTTTGCTGTGGGGGAACAAAAGGCAAAAATGTAGATTTACCCGCGGTAGCTGTGGAAACCAGGTCCGCGAGACCATCCCCAAATAAAACTTCACCCTTGTAAGGTAAAACCTCCATATGCTTTTTTGAGTCGGCATCACCCGACCATTGGCGGGTCCACAGAGCTCGATTTGCTGAAACCGCCATGGCGTTGGCTCTGGAACCAAGCAGCCCCACGTCTCTTTGAGCGTCTCTCATATACAAGACTGCATCCTTAATGTGGCCTAAAGTCAGGACAACGGTATCCTTGTCCAGGGTATCCATGTCAGCCAACAAGATATCTGTCCATGCTGCAACAGCGCTACAGACCCATGCCGATGCTATTGCCGGCCTGAGTAAAGCCCCTGTATGTGCATAAATAGACTTTAAGGTAGTCTCCTGTCTACGATTCACAGGATCCTTAAGGGCCGCGGTGTCTGGAGACGGTAGCGCCACCTTCTTGGACAGACGCGTTAATGCCTTGTCCACCCTGGGCGAGGATTCCCAACGTACCCTGTCCTTTGCAGGGAAAGGATACGCCATAAGGATCCTCTTGGGAATCTGCAGTTTTTTGTCTGGAGTTTCCCAAGCTTTTTCAAACAATTCGTTCAGTTCATGAGATGGAGGAAACGTTACCTCAGGTTTCTTCCCCTTAAACACGTGTAACAGAGGGGTCATCTGTAATATGCAAAACATCTTTTATTGCCACAATCATATAATGAATACTTTTGATCACCTTAGGGTGCAACCTTGCCTCATCATAGTCGACACCGGAGTCAGAATCCGTGTCGGTATCAGTGTCTACTATTTGTGATAAGGGACGCTTTTGAGACCCTGACGGGCCCTGTGACCCAGCCAATTCTGCGGATTGACTCTCTGCTGTTTCCTTGGACTCAGCTTTGTCCATTCTCTTATGTAATAAGGTCACATTAGCATTTAAAATATTCCACATATCATACCAATCATGAGTCGGCGTTGCCGACGGAGACACCACAATCATCTGCTCCACCTCCTCCTTGGATGAGCCTTCCACTTCAGACATGTCGACACACGCGTACCGACACCCTCACACACACAGGGATCTATCTGTAAGGGTACAGGTCCCCAACAAGGCCCTTTGGAGAGACAGAGAGAAAGTATGCCAGCACACACCCAGCGCCAACTGACACTGGAAACAATTCCCAGATATAGCGCTTTTATAATATGTTAATCGTGTAATACACTCACTGCGCCAAAATGTGCCCCCCCCCCCCCTCTTTTTCAGCCCTGTATCACCGTTCTGCAGGGGAGAGTCCGGGGAGACAGCTTCCTTCAGCACACTGTGGAGAATATGGCACTGGTTAGTGCTGTGCGACCAAGCTCCGCCCCCTCTAGTGGCGGGCTTCGGTCCCGCTCAAATTTACAAATAATAGCGGGGGTAAACATATTCACTGACTCCGCAGCCCATATATGTTTATCATGCCAAGAAAAGAAGTATATATTGCTGCCCAGGGC